>NW_027459465.1:1139283-1508566 GCF_050624435.1 Tenrec ecaudatus
AAGTTCCTGTTAGGTAACCTAGATAGTCCAAGTGCCCATTCGTTAACCGAGATAGTCCAAGTGCCCGCTAGGTAACCTAGACTGTCCAAGTGCCCTCTAGGTTACCTACATAGTCCAAGTGCACGTTCGTTAACCTTGATAGTCCAAGTGCCCGCAAGGTAACCTACATAGTCCAAGTGCCCGTTTGTTAACCTAGAAGTCCAAGTGCCCGCTAGGTAACCTAGACTGTCCAAGTGCCCGCTAGGTTACCTACATAGTCCAAGTGCCCGCTAATAACATAGATAGTCCATGTGCTCGCAAGGTAACCTACAAAGTCCAAGGGCCCGCAAGGTAACCTTTAGAGTCCAAGTGCCCGCTAGGTAACCTAGATAGTCCAAGTGCCCGCTAGTTAAACTACATAGTCCAAGTGCCCGCTAGGTAACCTAGATAGTGCAAGTGCCCGCTCTGGAACCTACATAGTCCAAGTGCCTGCTAGGGAACCTACATAGTCCAAGTGCCCGCTAGGTAACCTACATAGTCCAAGTGCACGCTAGTTAACCTATATCGTCCAAGTGTCCACTAGTTAACCTACATAGTCCAAGTGCCCGCTAGGTAACCTAGATAGTACAACAGCCTGTTAGTGAACCGAGATAGTCCAAGTTCCCACTAGGGAACGTACATAGTCCAAGTACCCGCTAGGTAACCTAGATAGTCCAAGTGCCCGCTAGCGTATGTGCAGAGTCCAAGTGCCCGCTAGTTAACCTACATACTCCAAGTGCCCGATAGGGAACCTACATAGTCCAAGTGCCCGCTAAGGGACGAACATAATCCAAGTGCCCGCTAGGGAACTTAGACAGTCCAAGTGCCCACTAGGTATCCTGCATAGTCCAAATGCCCGTTAGGTAACCTAGATAGTCCAAGTGCCCGCTAGGTAACCTACATAGTCCAAGTGCCCGCTAGGTAACCTAGATAGTACAACAACCCGTTATTTAACCAAGATAGTCAAAGTTCCCACTAGGAAACGTACATAGTCCAAGTACCCGCTAGGTAACCTTGATAGTCCAAGTGCCCGCAAGGGTATGTACAGAGTCCAAGTGCCCGCTAGGTAACCTACATAGTCCAAGGACCCGCTAGTTAACCAACATAGTCCAAGTGCCCGATAGGGAACCTACATAGTCCAAGTGCACGCTAAGGGAAGTACATAGTCCAAGTGCCCGCTAGGGAACCTACATAATCCAAATGCCCGTTAGGGAACTTAGTAGTCCAAGTGCCCGCTAGGGAACCTGCATTGTCCAAGTGCCCGCTAATTAATCTAGATTGTCCAAGTGCCCGCTAGTTAACCTAGATCGTCCAAATGCCCGCTAGTTAACCTAGATAATCCAAGTGCCCGCTAGGGTATGTACATAGTTCAAGTGCCCGCTAGGTAACCTAGATTGTCCAAGTGCCCGCTAGGTAACCTAGATTGTCCAAGTGCCCGCTAGGTAACCTAGATAGTCCAAGGTCCCGCTAGTTAACCTACATAGTCCAATGCCCGATAGGGAACCTACATAGTCCAAGTGCCCACTGAGGAACCTACATAGTCCAAGTGCCCGTAAGGGAACTTGGTAGTCCAAGTGCCCGCTAGGGAACCTGCATCGTCCAAGTGCCCGCTAGTTAATCTAGATAGTCCCAGTGCCTGCTAGTTAACCTAGATAGTCCAAGTGCCTGCTAGGGAACGTACATAGTCCAAGTGCCCGCTAGTTAACCTAGATAATCCAAGTGCCCGCTAGTTAACCTACATAGTCCAAGGACCCTCAAGTTAACCTAGATAGTCCAAGTGCCCGCTAGGGGACGTACATAGTCCAAGTGCCCGCTAGGTAACCTAGATAATCCAAGTGCCTGCTAGGGAACGTACATAGTCCAAGTGTCCGCTAGTTAACCTAGATAATCCAAGTGCCCGCTAGTTAACCTACATAGTCAAAGGGGCCTCAAGTTAACCTAGATAGTCCAGGTACCCGCTAGGGGACGTACATAGTCCAAGTGCCCGCTAGGTAACCTAGATAGTCCAAGTGCCCGCTAGGGTATGTACATAGTTCAAGTGCCCGCTAGGTAACCTAGATTGTCCAAGTGTCCGCTAGTTAACCTACATAGTCCAAGTGCCCGCTAGGTAACCTAGATAGTCCATGGTCCCGCTAGTTAACCTACATAGTCCCATGCCCGATAGGGAACCTACATAGTCCAAGAGCCCGCTGAGGAACCTACATAGTCCAAGTGCCCGTTAGGGAATCTATATAGTCCAAGTGCCAGCTTGGGAACCTACATAGTCAAAGTGCCCGCTAGGGAACCTGCATAGTACAAGTGCACGCTAATTAACCTAGATAGTCCAAATGCCCGCTAGTTACCCTAGATAGTCAAAGTGCCCTCTAGTTAACATTGATCATCCATGTGCCCGCTAGTTAACCTATATAGTCCAAGTGCCTGACAGGGAACCTACATAGTCCAAGTGCCCGCTGAGGAACCTACATAGTCCAAGTGCCCGATAGGGAACCTACATAGTCCAAGTGCCCGTTAGGGAACCAGGATAGTCCAAGTGCCCGCTAGTTAATCTAGATAGTCCAAGTCCCCGCTAGTTAACCTAGGTAGTCCAAGTGCCTGACAGGGAACCTACATAGTCCAAGTGCCCGCTGAGGAACCTACATATTCCAAGTGCCCGTTAGGGTACCTAGATAGTCCAAGTGCCCGTAGGGAACCTATATAGTCCAAGGACCCGCTATGGAACCTACATAGTCAAAGTGCCCGCTAGGGAACCTGCATTGTGCAAGTGCCCGCTAGTTAACCTAGATAGTCCAAGTGCCCGCTAGTTAAACTACATAGTCCAAGTGCCCGCTAGGTAACCTAGACTGTCCAAGTGCCCACTAGGTATCCTGCATAGTACAAGTGCCCGTTAGGTAACCTAGATAGTCCAAGTGCCCGCTAGGTAACCTACATAGTCCAAGTGCCCGCTCGGTGACCTACATAGTGCAAGTGTCCGCTAGTTAACCTACATAGTCCAAGTGCACCCTAGTTAACCTAGATCGTCCTAGTGTCCACTAGTTAACCTACATAGTCCAAGTGCCCGCTAGGTAACATACATAGTACAACAGCCCGTTAGTTAACCTAGATATTCCTAGTGCCCACTAGGGAACGTATATAGTCCAAGTACCCGCTAGGTAACGTAGATAGTCCAAGTGCCCGCTAGGGTATGTACAGAGTCCAAGTGCCCGCTAGGTAACCTACATAGTCCAAGGGCCCGCTAGTTAAAATACATAGTCCAAGTGCCTGATAGGGAACCTACATAGTCCAAGTGCCCGCTAAGGGACGAACATAGTCCAAGTGCCCGCTAGGGAACCTACATAGTCCAAGTGCCCGTTAGGGAACTTAGTCGTCCAAGGTCCCGCTAGGGAACCAGCATCGTCCAAGTGCCCGCTAGTTAAACTAGATCGTCCAAGGGCCCGCTAGTTAACCTACATAGTCCAATGCCCGATAGGGAACCTACATATTCCAAGTGCCTGCTGAGGAACATACATAGTCCAAGTGCCCGATAGGGAACCTAGATTGTCCAAGTGCCCGCTAGGGAACCTAGATAGTCCAAGGTCCGCTTGTTAACCTACATAGTCCAATGCCCGATAGGGAACCTACATAGTCCAAGTGCCCGCTGAGGAACCTACATAATCCAAGTGCCCGATAGGGAACCTACATATTCCAAGTACCCGTTAGGGAACCTAGAGAGTCCAAGTGTCCGCTAAGGGACGTACATAGTCCAAGTGCCCTCTAGGGAACCTACATAGTCCAAGTGCCCGTAAGGGAACTTGGTAGTCCAAGTGCCCGCTAGGGAACCAGCATCGTCCAAGTGCCCGCTAGTTAATCTAGATAGTCCCAGTGCCCGCTAGTTAACCTAGATAGTCCAAGTGCCCGCTAGGGAACGTACATAGTCCAAGTGCCCGCTAGTTAACCTAGATAATCCAAGTGCCCGCTAGTTAACCTACATAGTCCAAGGGCCCTCAAGTTAACTTAGATAGTCCAGGTGCCCGCTAGGGGACGTACATAGTCCAAGTGCCCGATAGGTAACCTAGATAGTTCAAGTGCCCGGTAGGGTATGTACATAGTTCAAGTGCCCGCTAGGTAACCTAGATTGTCCAAGTGTCCGCTAGTTAACCTACATAGTCCAAGTGCCCGCTAGGTAACCTAGATAGTCCAAGGTCCCGCTAGTTAACCTACATAGTCCCATGCCCGATAGGGAACCTACATAGTCCAAGTGCCCGCTGAGGAACCAACATAGTCCAAGTGCCCGATAGCGAACGTACATAGTCCAAGTGCCCGTTAGGGAACCAGGATAGTCCAAGTGCCCGCTAGTTAATCTAGATAGTCCAAGTGCCCGCTAGTTAACCTAGATAGTCCAAGTGCCTGACAAGGAACCTACATAGTCCAAGTGCCCGCTGAGAAACCTACATATTCCAAGTGCCCGTTAGGGTACCTAGATAGTCCAAGTGCCCGTAGGGAACCTATATAGTCCAAGTACCCGCTATGGAACCTACATAGTCAAAGTGCCCGCTAGGGAACCAGCATTGTGCAAGTGCCCGCTAGTTAACCTAGATAGTCCAAGTGCCCGCTAGTTAAACTACATAGTCCAAGTGCCCGCTTGGTGACCTACCTAGTGCAAGTGTCCGCTAGTTATCCTACATAGTCCAAGTGCACCCTAGTTAACCTAGATCGTCCTAGTGTCCACTAGTTAACCTACATAGTCCAAGTGCCCGCTAGGTAACCTAGATAGTACAACAGCCCGTTAGTTAACCTAGATATTCCAAGTGCCCGCTAGGGAACGTACATAGTCCAAGTACCCGCTAGGTAACGTAGATAGTCCAAGTGCCCGCTAGGGTATGTACAGAGTCCAAGTGCCCGCTAGGTAACCTACATAGTCCAAGGGCCCGCTAGTTAACCTACATAGTCCAAGTGCCCGATAGGTAACCTACATAGTCCAAGTGCACGCTAAGGGACGAACATAGTCCAAGTGCCCGCTAGGGAACCTACATAGTCCAAGTGCCCGTTAGGGAACTTAGTCGTCCAAGGTCCCGCTAGGGAACCAGCATCGTCCAAGTGCCCGCTAGTTAATCTAGATCGTCCAAGGGCCCGCTAGTTAACCTACATATTCCAATGCCCGATAGGGAACCTACATAGTCCAAGTGCCTGCTGAGGAACCTACATAGTCCAAGTGCCCATTAGGGAACCTAGATAGTCCAAGTGCCCGCTAGGGAACCTACATAGTCCAAATGCCCGCTAGTTAACCTAGAAAGTCCAAGTGCCCGCTTGTTAACCTAGATCATCCAAGTGCCCGCTAGTTAACCTAGATAATCCAAGTGCCCGCTAGTTAACCTACATAGTCCAAGGGCCCTCTAGTTAACCTAGATAGTCCAAGTGCCCGCTAGGGGACGTACATAGTCCAAGTGCCCGCTAGGTAACCTAGATAGTCCAAGTGCCCGCTAGGGTATGTACATAATTCAAGTGCCCGCTAGGTAACCTAGATTTTCCAAGCGTCCCCTAGTTAACCTACATAGTCCAAGTGACCGCTAGGTAACCTAGATCGTCCAAGATCCCGCTAGTTAACCTACATAGTCCAATGCCCGATAGGGAACCTACATAGTCCAAGTGCCCACTGAGGAACCTACATAGTCCAAGTGCCCGCTAGGGAACCTGCATAGTCCAAATGCCCTCTAGTTAACCTACATAGTCCAAGTGCCCGATAGGGAACCTACATAATCTAAGTGCCCGCTAGGGAACCTACATAGTCCAAATGCCCTCTAGTTAACCTACATAGTCCAATGCCCGATAGGGAACCTACATATTCCATGTGCCTGTTAGGGAACCTAGATAGTCCATGTGCCCGCTAGGGAATCTACATAGTCAAAGTGCCCGCTAGAGAACCTGCATTGTACAAGGGACCGTTAATTAACCTAGATAGTCCAAGTGCCCGCTAGTTAACCTAGATAGTCAAAGTGCCCGCTAGTTAACATTGATCATCCAAGTGCCCGCTAGTTAACCTACATAGTCCAAGTGCCTGATAGGGAACCTACATAGTCCAAGTGCCCGCTGAGGAACCTACATAGTCCAATGGCCCGATAGGGAACCTACATATTCCAAGTGCCCGTTTGGGAACCTAGATAGTCCAAGTGCCCGTTGGGAAACTACATAGTCCAAGTGCCCGATAGGGAACCTACATATTCCAAGTGCCCGTTAGGGAACCTAGATAATCCAAGTGCCCGTAGGGAACCTATATAGTCCAAGTGCCAGCTTGGGAACCTACATAGTCAAAGTGCCCGCTAGGGAACCTGCATTGTACAAGTGCACGCTAATTCACCTAGATAGTCCAATTGCCCGCTAGTTAACCTAGATAGTCAAAGTGCCCACTAGTTAACATTGATCATCCACGTGCTCGCTAGTTAACCTATATAGTCCAAGTGCCTGACAGGGAACCTACACAGTCCAAGTGCCCGCAGAGGAACTTACATAGTCCAAGTGCCCGATAGGGAACCAGGATAGTCCAAGTGCCCGCTAGTTAATCTAGATAGTCCAAGTGCCCGCTAGTTAACGTAGATAGTCCAAGTGCCTGACAGGGCACTTACATAGTCCAAGTGCCCGCAGAGGAACCTACATAGTCCAAGTGCCCGCTAGATAACCTACATAGTCCACGGTCTGCTAATTAAGCTAGATAGTCCAAGTGCCCACTAGTTAACTTACATAGTCCAAGGTCCGCTAGTTAACCTACATAGTCCAAGAACCCGCTAGTTAACCTAGATAGTCCAAGTGCCCGCTAGGTAACCTACATAGTCCAAGGGCCCGCTAGTTAACCTAGATAGTCCAAGTGCCCGCTAGGTAACCTACATAGTCCAAGGGCCCGCTAGTTAACCTACATAGTCCAAGTGCCCGATAGGGAACCTACATAGTCCAAGTGCCCGCTAAGGGATGAACATAGTCCTAGTGCCCGCTAGGGAACCTACATAGTCCAAGTGCCCGTTAGGGAACTTAGTCGTCCAAGTGCCCGCTAGGGAACCTAGATCTTCCAAGTGCCCGCTAGTTAACCTAGATCTTCCAAGTGCCCGCTAGTTAACCTACATAGACCAAGGGCCCTGTAGTTAACATAGATAGTCCAAGTGACCGCTAGGGGACGTACATAGTCCAAGTGCCCGCTAGGTAACCTAGATAGTACAAGTGCCCGCTAGGGTATGTACATAGTTCAAGTCCCCGCTAGGTAACCTAGATTGTCCAAGGTCCCGCTAGTTAACCTACATAGTCCAATGCCCGATAGGGAACCTACATAGTCCAATTGCCCGCTGAGTAACCTAGATAGTCCAAGTGCCCGCTAAGAGACGTACATAGTCCAAGTGCCCGCTAGGGAACCTGCATCGTCCAAGTGTCCGCTAGTTTATCTAGATAGTCCAAGTGCCCGCTAGTTAACCTAGATAGTCCAAGTGCCCGCTAGTTAACCTAGATCATCAAAGTGCCCGCTAGTTAACCTAGATAATCCATGTGCCCGCTATTTAACCTACATAGTCCAAGGGCCCTCTAGTTAACCTAGATAGTCCAAGTGCCCGCTAGGGGATGTACATAGTCCAAGTGCCCGCTAGGTAACCTAGATTGTCCAAGTGTCCGCTAGTTAACCTACATAATCCAAGTGCCCGCTAGGTAACCTAGATCGTGCAAGATCTCGCTAGTTAACCTACATAGTCCAATGCCCGATAGGGAACCTAATTAGTCCAAGTGCCCGCTGAGGAACCTACATAGTCCAAGTGCCCGATAGGGAATCTACATATTCCAAGTGCCCTTTAGGGAACCTAGATAGTCCAAGTGCCCGTAGGGAACCTATATAGTCCAAGTGCCCGCTAGGGAACCTACATAGTCAAAGTGCCCGCTAGGGAACCTGCATTGTACAAGTGCCCGGTAATTAACCTAGATAGTCCAAGTGCCCGCTAGTTAACCTAGATTGTCAAAGTGCCGCTAGTTAACATTGATCATCCAAGTGCCCACTAGTTAACCTATATAGTACAAGTGCCTGATAGGGAACCTACATAGTCCAAGTGCCCGCTAGGGAACCTGCATAGTCCAAGTGCCCGCTAGGTAACCTATATAGTCCAAGTGCCCTTTAGGGAACCTAGATAGTCCAAGTGCCCTTAGGAAACCTATATAGTCCAAGTGCCCGCTAGGGAACCTACATAGTCAAAGTGCCCGCTAGGGAACATGAATTGTACAAGTGCCCGGTAATTAACCTAGATAGTCCAATTGCCCGCTAGTTAACCTAGATTGTCAAAGTGCCGCTAATTAACATTGATCATCCAAGTGCCCGCTAGTTAACCTATATAGTACAAGTGCCTGATAGGGAACCTATATAGTCCAAGTGCCCGCTAGGGAACCTGCATAGTCCAAGTGCCCGCTAGGTAACCTATATAGTCCAAGTGCCCTTTAGGGAACCTAGATAGTCCAAGTGCCCGTAGGGAACCTATATAGTCCAAGTGCCCGCTAGGGAACCTACATAGTCAAAGTGCCCGCTAGGGAACCTGCATTGTACAAGTGCCCGGTAATTAACCTAGATAGTCCAAGTGCCCGCTAGTTAACCTAGATTGTCAAAATGCCCGCTAGTTAACATTGATCATCCAAGTGCCCGCTAGTTAACCTATATAGTACAAGTGCCTGATAGGGAACCTACATAGTCCAAGTGCCCGCTAGGGAACCTGCATAGTCCAAGTGCCCGCTAGGTAACCTATATAGTCCAAGTGCCCTTTAGGGAACCTAGATAGTCCAAGTGCCCGTAGGGAACCTATACAGTCCAAGTGCCCGCTAGGGAACCTACATAGTCAATGTGCCCGCTAGGGAACCTGCATAGTCCAAGTGCCCGCTAGGTAACCTATATAGTCCAAGTGCCCGCTAGGGAACCTACATAGTCAAAGTGCCCGCTAGTTAACATTAATCATCCAAGTGCCCGCTAGTTATCCTATATTGTCCAATTGCCCGCTAGGGAACCTACATAGTCAAAGTGACCGCTAGGGCACCTGCATAGTCCAAGTGCCCGCTAGGTAACCTACATAGTCCAAATGCCCGCTAGGGAACCTATATAGTCCAAGTGCCCTCTAGGGAACCTACATAGTCAAAATGCCCGCTAGGCTACCTGCATTGTGCAAGTGCCCGCTAGTTAACCTAGATAGTCCAAGTGCCCACTAGATAACTTACATAGTCCAAGGTCCGCTAGTTAACCTAGATAGTCCAAGTGCCCGCTAGTTAACCTAGATAGACCAAGTGCCCGCTAGGGAACCTGCATCGTCCAAGTGTCCGCTAGTTTATCTAGATAGTCCAAGTGCCCGCTAGTTAACCTAGATAGTCCAAGTGCCCGCTAGTTAACCTAGATCATCAAAGTGCCCGCTAGTTAACCTAGATAATCCATGTGCCCGCTATTTAATCTACATAGTCCAAGGGCCCTCTAGTTAACCTAGATAGTCCAAGTGCCCGCTAGGGGATGTACATAGTCCAAGTGCCCGCTAGGTAACCTAGATTGTCCAAGTGTCCACTAGTTAACCTACATAATCCAAGTGCCCGCTAGGTAACCTAGATCGTGCAAGATCCCGCTAGTTAACCTACATAGTCCAATGCCCGATAGGGAACCTAATTAGTCCAAGTGCCCGCTGAGGAACCTACATAGTCCAAGTGCCCGATAGGGAATCTACATATTCCAAGTGCCCTTTAGGGAACCTAGATAGTCCAAGTGCCCGTAGGGAACCTATATAGTCCAAGTGCCCGCTAGGGAACCTACATAGTCAAAGTGCCCGCTAGGGAACCTGCATTGTACAAGTGCCCGGTAATTAACCTAGATAGTCCAAGTGCCCGCTAGTTAACCTAGATTGTCAAAGTGCCGCTAGTTAACATTGATCATCCAAGTGCCCACTAGTTAACCTATATAGTACAAGTGCCTGATAGGGAACCTACATAGTCCAAGTGCCCGCTAGGGAACCTGCATAGTCCAAGTGCCCGCTAGGTAACCTATATAGTCCAAGTGCCCTTTAGGAAACCTAGATAGTCCAAGTGCCCTTAGGAAACCTATATAGTCCAAGTGCCCGCTAGGGAACCTACATAGTCAAAGTGCCCGCTAGGGAACATGAATTGTACAAGTGCCCGGTAATTAACCTAGATAGTCCAATTGCCCGCTAGTTAACCTAGATTGTCAAAGTGCCGCTAATTAACATTGATCATCCAAGTGCCCGCTAGTTAACCTATATAGTACAAGTGCCTGATAGGGAACCTATATAGTCAAGTGCCCGCTAGGGAACCTGCATAGTCCAAGTGCCCGCTAGGTAACCTATATAGTCCAAGTGCCCTTTAGGGAACCTAGATAGTCCAAGTGCCCGTAGGGAACCTATATAGTCCAAGTGCCCGCTAGGGAACCTACATAGTCAAAGTGCCCGCTAGGGAACCTGCATTGTACAAGTGCCCGGTAATTAACCTAGATAGTCCAAGTGCCCGCTAGTTAACCTAGATTGTCAAAATGCCCGCTATTTAACATTGATCATCCAAGTGCCCGCTAGTTAACCTATATAGTACAAGTGCCTGATAGGGAACCTACATAGTCCAAGTGCCCGCTAGGGAACCTGCATAGTCCAAGTGCCCGCTAGGTAACCTATATAGTCCAAGTGCCCTTTAGGGAACCTAGATAGTCCAAGTGCCCGTAGGGAACCTATACAGTCCAAGTGCCCGCTAGGGAACCTACATAGTCAATGTGCCCGCTAGGGAACCTGCATAGTCCAAGTGCCCGCTAGGTAACCTATATAGTCCAAGTGCCCGCTAGGGAACCTACATAGTCAAAGTGCCCGCTAGTTAACATTAATCATCCAAGTGCCCGCTAGTTATCCTATATTGTCCAATTGCCCGCTAGGGAACCTACATAGTCAAAGTGACCGCTAGGGCACCTGCATAGTCCAAGTGCCCGCTAGGTAACCTACATAGTCCAAATGCCCGCTAGGGAACCTATATAGTCCAAGTGCCCTCTAGGGAACCTACATAGTCAAAATGCCCGCTAGGCTACCTGCATTGTGCAAGTGCCCGCTAGTTAACCTAGATAGTCCAAGTGCCCACTAGTTAACTTACATAGTCCAAGGTCCGCTAGTTAACCTAGATAGTCCAAGTGCCCGCTAGTTAACCTAGATAGACCAAGTGCCCGCTAGGGAACCTATCTAGTCCAAGTGCCCGATAGGGAACCTACAAAGTCCAAGTGTCCGCTAGTTAACATAAATGGTCCAAGTACCCGCTAGGAAACGTACATAGTCCAAGTGCCCGCTAAGTAAACTACATAGTCCAAGTGCCCGCTAGGGCACCAATATAGTCCAAGTGCCCTCTAGGGAACCTACATAGTCAAAATGCCCGCTAGGGTACCTGCATTGTGCAAGTGCCCGCTCGTTAACGTAGATAGTCCAAGTGCCCACTAGTTAACTTACATAGTCCAAGGTCCGCTAGTTAACCTAGATAGTCCAAGTGCCCGCTAGTTAACCTAGATAGACCAAGTGCCCGATAGGGAACCTACATATTCCAAGTGCCCGCTAGTTAACATAGATGGTCCAAGTACCCGCTAGGAAACGAACATAGTCCAAGTGCCCCCTAGGTAACGTACATAGTCCAAGTGCCCGCTAGGTAACGTAGATAGTCCAAGTGCCTGCTAGGGAACCTACATAGTCCAAGTGCCCGCTAGGTAACCTAGATAGTCCAAGGGCCCGCTAGGTAACCTACATTGTCCTAGTGCCCTCTAGTTAACCTACATTCTCCAAGTTCCCGATAGGGAACCTATATAGTCCAAGTGCCCGCTAGGTAACCTACATAGTCCAAATGCCCGCTAGTTAACCTACATAGTCCAAGTGCCCGTTAGGTAACCTAGATAGTCCAAATGCCCGATAGGGAACCCACATAGTCCAAGTGTCCGCTAGGGAACTTACATAGTCCAAGGGCACACTAGGGAACCTACATAGTCCAAGTGACCGTTAGTTAACCTAGATAGTCCAAGTGCCCACTAGGTAACCTATAATTTCTTAGGGCCCGCTAGGTAATCTATATAGTCCAAATGACCGCTAGGGAGCCTAAATAGTCCAAATGCCCGCTAGGTACCTAGATATTCCAATGGCCTGCTAGGTAACCTACATAGTCCTAGTGCCCCCTAGTTAACCTACATTCTCCAAGTGCCCGATAGGGAACCTACATTGTCCAAGTGCCCCCAAGGTAACCTACATAGTCCAAATGCCCTCTAGTTAACTACATAGTCCAAGTGCCCGATAGGGAACCTACATAATCCAAGTGTCCGCTAGGGAACATATAGAGTCCAAGTGCCCGGTAGGTAACTTAGATAGTCCAAATGCCCGCCAGGAAACCCACATAGTCCAAGTGCCCGCTAGGGAACTTACATAGTCCAAAGGCCCGCTAGGGAACCTACATAGTCCAAGTGCCCGATAGGGAACCTACATATTCCAGGTGCCCGTTAGGTAACCTAGATAGTCCTAGTGCCCGTAGGGAACATATATAGTCCAAGTGCCCGCTAGGGAACCACATAGTCCAAGTGCCCGCAAGGGAACCTGCATTGTCCAAGTGCCCGCTACTTAACCTACATAGTCCAGAACCCGCTAGTTTACCTAGATAGTCCAAGTACCCGCAAGGTAACCTACATAGTCCAAGGGCCCGCTAGGTAACCTACATAATCCAAGTGCCCGCTAGGTAACCTAGATAGTCCAAGTGCCTGTTAGGTAACCTAGATAGTCCAAGTTCCCCCTAGGTAACCTACATTGTCCAAGTTCCGCTAGGTAACATAGATAGTCCAAGTGCCCGTTACCTAACCTAGATAGTCCAAGTGCCCGCTAGGCAACCTACATAGTCCAAGTGCCCGTTCATTAACCTAGATCCAAGTGCCCGCTAGGTAACCTAGACTGTCCAAGTGCCCGCTAGGTTACCTACATAGTTCAAGTGCCCGTTAATAGCATAGATAGTCCAAGTGCCCGCTAGGTAACCTACATAGTCCAAGGGCCCGCAAGGTAACCTTTAGAGTCCAAGTGCCTGCTAGGTAACCTAGATAGTCCAAGTGCCCGTTAGGTAACCTAGATAGTCCAAGTGCCCGCTAGTTAACCTACATAGTCCAAGTGCCCGCTAGGTAACCTAGACAGTCCAAGTGCCCACTAGGTATCCTGCATAGTCCAAGTGTCCTTTAGGTAACCTAGATAGTCCAAGTGCCCGCTAGGTAACCTACATAGTCCATGTGCCTTCTAGTTAACCTTGATAGTCCAAGTTCCCGTTCGTTAACCTAGATAGTCCAAGTGCCTGCTAGGTAACCTAGACAGTCCAAGTGCCTGCTAGGTAACCTACATAGTCCAAGTGCCCTTTCGTTAACCTATATAGTCCAAGGGCCCACTAGTTAACCTAGATCGTCTAAGTGTCCTCTAGTTAACCTACATAATCCAAGTGCCCGCTAGGTAACCTATGTAGTCAAAATGCCCCCTAGATAACCTAGATAGTCCAAATGCCCCCTAGGTAACCTAGATAGTCCAAATGCCCGCTAGGTAACCTATATAGTCCAAGGGCTCGCTAGTTAACTTTGATAGTCCAAGTGCCCGCTAGTTAACCTAGATTGTCCAAGTGCCCGCTAGTTAACCTAGATCGTCCAAGTGCTCGCTAGTTAACCTACATAGTCCATGGGCCCACTAGTTAACCTAGATAGTCCAAATGCCCGCTAGGATACCCACATAGTCCAAGTGCTCGCTAGGGAACCTACGTAGTCCAAGTGCCCGCTAGGGAATCTACATAGTCCAAGGGCCCGCTAGTTAACCTAGATATTCCAAGTACCCGCTAGTTAACCTAGATCGTCCAAGTGTCCACTAGTTAACCTACATAGTCCAAGTGCCCGTTAGGTAACCTAGATAGTACAAAAGTCCGTTAGTTAACCTAGATAGTCCAAGTGCCCTCTAGGGAACGTACATAGTATAAGTACCAGAGAGGTAACCTAGATAGTCCAAGTGCCCGCTAGGTTATGTACAGAGTCCAAGTGCCCGCTATGTAACCTACATAGTCCAAGGCCCGCTAGTTAACCTACATAGTCCAAGTGCCGGCTAGGGAACCTACATAGTCCAAGTGCCCGCTAAGGGACGTACATAGACCAAGTGCCGGCTAGGGAACCTACATAGTCCAAGTGCCCGTTACCTAACCTAGATAGTCCAAGTGCCCGCTAGGCAACCTACATAGTCCAAGTGACCGTTTGTTAACCTAGAAGTCCAAGTGCCCGCTAGGTAACCTACATTGTCCAATGGCCCGCTAGTTATCCTACATAGTCCAAGGGCCCGCTAGTTAACCTACATTCTCCAAGTTCCCGATGGGGAACCTACATAGTCCAAGTGCCCGCTAGGTAACCTACATAGTCCAAGTGCCCGATAGGGAACCTACATAATCTAAGTGCCCGCAAGGTAACCTACATAGTCCAAATGCCCTCTAGTTAACCTACATAGTCCAATGCCCGATAGGGAACCTACATAATCCAATTGCCCGCTAGGGAACCTACAGAGTCCAAGTGCCCGGTAGGTAACCTAGATAGTCCAAATGCCCGCCAGGAAACCCACATAGTCCAAGTGCCCGCTAGGAAACTTACATAGTCCAAGGGCCCGCTAGGGAACCTACATAGTCCAAGTGCCCGATAGGGAACCTACATATTCCAAGTGCCCGTTATCGAACCTAGATAGTCCAAGTGCCCGTAGGGAACATATATAGTCCAAGTGCCCTCTAGGGAACCTACATATTCAAAGTGCCCGCTAGGGAACCTGCATTGTCCAAGTGCCCGATCGTTAACCTACATAGTCCAGAACCCGCTAGTTTACCTAGATAGTCCAAGTGCCCGCTAGTGAACCTACATAGTCCAAGGGCCCGTTAGTTAACCTAGATATTCCATGTGCCCGCTAGTTAACCTAGATCGTCCAAGAGTCCGCTAGTTAACCTAGATAGTCCAAGTTCCCATTAGGTAACCTAGATAGTCCAAGTGCCCGCAAGGTAACCTACATAATCCAAGTGCCCGCTAGGTAACCTAGATATTCCAAGTGCCTGCTAGGTAACCTACATAGTCCAAGTGCCCATTCGTTAACCTAGATAGTCCAAGTGCCCGCTAAGTAACCTAGACTGTCCAAGTGCCCTCTAGATTACCTACATAGTCCAAGTGCACGTTCCTTAACCTAGATAGTCCAAGTGCCCGCAAAGTAACCTACATAGTCCAAGGGCCCGCTAGGTAACCTACATATTCCAAGTGCCCGCTAGGTAACCTAGATAGTCCAAGTGCCCGCTAGGTAACCTGCATAGTTGAAGTTCCCGCTAGGTAAACTAGATAGTCCAAGTGCCCGCTAGGCAACCTACATAGCCCAAGTGCTCGTTCGTTAACCTAGAAGTCCAAGTGCCCGCTACGTAACCTAGACTGTCCAAGTGCCCGCTAGGTTACCTACATAGTCCAAATGCCCGTTCGGTAACCTAGATAGTGCAAGTGCCCGGTAGTTAACCTACATAGTCCAAGTGCCCGCTAGGTAACCTAGATAGTCCAAGGGCCCGTTAGGTAACCTAGATAGTACAAAAGTCCGTTAGTTAACCTAGATAGTCCAAGTGCCCTCTAGGGAACGTACATACTCCAAGTACCAGAGAGGTAACCTAGATATTCCAAGTGCCCGCTAGGTTATGTACAGAGTCCAAGTGCCCGCTACGTAACCTACATAGTCCAAGGCCCGCTAGTTAACCTACATAGTCCAAGTGCCCGATAGGGAACCTACATAGTCCAAGTGCCCGCTAAGGGACGTACATAGACCAATTGCCGGCTAGGGAACCTACATAGTCCAAGAGCCCGCTAAGGGACATACATAGTCCAAGTGCCCGCTAGGCAACCTACATAGTCCAAGTGCCCGTTTGTTAACCTAGAAGTCCAAGTGACCGCTAGGTAACCTACATAGTCCAATGGCCCGCTAGTTAACCTACATAGTCCAAGGGCCCACTAGTTAACCTACATTCTCCAAGTGCCCGATAGGGAACCTACATAGTCCAAGTGCCCGCTAGGTAACCTACATAGTCCAAGTGCCCGATAGGGAACCTACATAATCTAAGTGCCCGCAAGGTAACCTACATAGTCCAAATGCCCTCTAGTTAACCTACATAGTCCAATGCCCGATAGGGAACCTACATAATCCAATTGCCCGCTAGGGAACCTACAGAATCCAAGTGCCCGGTAGGTAACCTAGATAGTCCAAATGCCCGCCAGGAAACCCACATAGTCCAAGTGCCCGCTAGGAAACTTACATAGTCCAAGGGCCCGCTAGGGAACCTACATAGTCCAAGTGCCCGATAGGGAACCTACATATTCCAAGTGCCCGTTATCGAACCTAGATAGTCCAAGTGCCCGTAGGGAACTTATATAGTCCAAGTGCCCTCTAGGGAACCTACATATTCAAAGTGCCTGCTAGGGAACCTACATATTCAAAGTGCCCGCTAGGGAACCTGCATTGTCCAAGTGCCCGCTTGTTAACCTACATAGTCCAGAACCCGCTAGTTTACCTAGATAGTTCAAGTGCCCGCTAGTGAACCTACATAGTCCAAGGGCCCGTTAGTTAACCTAGATATTCCAAGTGCCCGCTAGTTAACCTAGATCGTCCAAGAGTCCGCTAGTTAACCTACATAGTCCAAGTTCCCGTTAGGTAACCTAGATAGTCCAAGTGCCCGCAAGGTAACCTACATAATCCAAGTGCCCGCTAGGTAACCTAGATATTCCAAGTGCCTGCTAGGTAACCTACATAGTCCAAGTGCCCATTCATTAACCTAGATAGTCCAAGTGCCCGCTAGGTAACCTAGACTGTCCAAGTGCCCTCTAGGTTACCTACATAGTCCAAGTGCACGTTCCTTAACCTAGATAGTCCAAGTGCCCGCAAAGTAACCTACATAGTCCTAGGGCCCGCTAGGTAACCTACATATTCCAAGTGCCCGCTAGGTAACCTAGATTGTCCAAGTGCCCGTTAGGTAACCTAGATAGTCCAAGTGCCCGCTAGGTAACCTACATAGTTGAAGTTCCCGCTAGGTAACCTAGATAGTCCAAGTGCCCGCTAGGCAACCTACATAGCCCAAGTGCCCGTTCGTTAACCTAGAAGTCCAAGTGCCCGCTAGGTAACCTAGACTGTCCAAGTGCCCGCTAGGTTACCTACATAGTCCAAATGCCCGTTCGGTAACCTAGATAGTGCAAGTGCCCGGTAGTTAACCTACATAGTCCAAGTGCCCGCTAGGTAACCTAGATAGTCCAAGGGCCCGCTAATTAACCTACATAGTCCAAGTGCCCGGTAGTTAACTTACATAGTCAAGTGTCCGTAGGGAACATACAGAGTCCAAGTGCCCGCAAGGGAACCTACATAGTCCAAGTGCCCGCTAGGCAATCTACATAGTCCAAGGGCCCACTAGTTAATCTATATAGTCCAAGTGCCGCTAGTTAATCTACATAGTTCAAGGGCCCGCTAGTTAACCTAAATAATCCAAGTACCCGCTAGTTAACCTAGATCGTCCAAGTGTCCGCTAATTAACCTAAATAGTACAAGTGCCCGCTAGGGAACCTAGATAGTCCAAGTGCCCGCTCTGGAACCTACATAGTCCAAGTGACTGCTAGGGAACCTACATAGTCCAAGTGCCAGCTCTGGAACATACATAGTCCAAGTGTCCGCTAGGGAATCCACATAGTCCAAGGTCCCGCTAGTTAATGTAGATAGTCCAAGTGCCGCTAGTTAATCTACATAGTCCATGGTCCTGCTAGTTAACCTACATAGTCCAAGTACCCGCTAAGTAACCAATATAGTCCAAATGCCCGCTAGGGGCCCTAATAGTCCAAATGCCCGCTAGTTAACCTAGATAGTCCAAGTGCTCGCTAGTTAACCTAGATAGTCCAAGTGTCCGCTAGTTAACCTAGATAGACCAAGTGCCCGCTAGGGAACCTATCTAGTCCAAGTACCCGCTAGGAAACATATATAGTCCAAGTGCCCGCTAGGTAACATACATAGTCTAAGTGCCCGCTAGGTAACCTAGATAGTCCAAGGGCCTGCTAGGGAACGTACATAGTCCAAGTGCCCACTAGTTAACCTACATAGTCCAGGTTCCGCCTAGGTAACCTAGATAGTCCAAGGGCCCACTAGGTAACCTACATTGTCCTAGTGCCCCCTAGTTAACCTACATTCTCCAAGTGCCCGATAGGGAACCTACATAGTCCAAGTGCCCGCTAGGTAACCTACATGGTCTAAATGCCCGCTAGTTAACCTACATAGTCCAAGTACCCAATAGGGAACCTACATAATCCAAGTGCCCGCTAGGGAACCTACATAGACCAAGTGCCCGTTAGGTAACCTAGATAGTCCAAATGCCCGCTAGGGAACCCACATAGTCCAAGTGCCCGCTAGGGAACTTACATAGTCCAAGGGTCGCTAGGGAACCTACATAGTCCAAGTGCCCGTTAGTTAACCTAGATAGTCCAAGTGCCTGCCAGGTAACCTAGATAGTCCAAGTACCCCCTAGGTAACCTACAAAGTCTAAGTGCCCCCTAAGTAATCTATATAGTCCAAATAACCGCTAGGGAGCCTACATAGTCCAAATGCCCGCTAGGTAACCTAGATAGTCTAAGGGCCCGCTAGGTAACCTACATAGTCCAGGTTCCCCCTAGGTAACCTAGATAGTCCAAGGGCCTGCTAGGTAACCTACATTGTCCTAGTGCCCCCTAGTTAACCTACAGTTTCCAAATGCCCGATAGGGAACCTACATAGTCCAAGTGCCCGCTAGGTAACCTACATAGTCCAAATGCCCTCTAGTTAACCTACATATTCTAAGTGCCCGATAGGGAACCTACATAATCCAAGTGCCCGCTAGTTGACCTACATAGTCCAAGTACCCGCTAGGTAACCTAGATAATCCTAGTGTCCGCTAGGGAACCTTCATAGTCCTAGTGCCAGCTAGGTAACCTAGATAATCCTAGTGCCCACTAGGGGACGTACTTAGTCTAAATGCCCGTTAGCTAACCTAGATAGTCCAAGTGCCCGCTAGTTAACATTGATCATCCAAGTGCCCGCTAGTTAACCTAGATAGTCCAAGTGCACGCTAGTTAACCTACATAGTACAAGTGCCCGCTAGTTGACCTAGATAGTCCAAGGGCCCGCTAGTTAACCTACATAGTCCAAGGTCCGCTAGTTAACCTAGATAGTCCAAGTGCTCGCTAGTTAACCTACATAGTACAAGTGTCCGCTAGTTGACCTAGATAGTCCAAGTGCCCGCTAGGTAACCTACATAATCCAAGTGCCCGCTAGGGAACCTCCATAGTCCAAATGCCCGGTAGGGAACCTACATCGTCCAAGTGCCCGTTAGTTAACCTAGATAGTCCAAGTGCTCGCTAGGTAACCTACATAGTCCAAGTGCCTGCTTGATAACCTAAATAGTCCAAATGCCCGCTAGGGAAACTACATAGTTCAAGTGTCCGCTAGTTAACGTAGATAGTCCAAGGGCCCGCTAGTTAACATACATAGTCCAAGTGCCCTGTAGTTAACTTACATAGTTCAAGTGTCCGTAGGGAACATACATTGTCCAAGTGCCCGCTCGGGAACATACATAGTCCAAGTGCCTGCTAGTAAACCTACATAATCCATGGGCCCGCAAGTTAACCTACATAGTGCAAGGGCCCGCTAGTTAACCTAGATCGTGCAAGTGTCCGCTAGTTAACCTACATAGTCCTAGTGGCCGCTAGGTAACCTAGATAGTCCAAGTGCCCGCTAGGGATCCTTCATAATCCAAGTGCCTGCTAGGTAACCGAGATAGTCCAAGTGCCCGCTAGTTAACCTAGATATTCCTAGTGCGCGTTAGTTAACCTAGATAGTCCAAGTGCCCACTAGTGGACGTACATAGTCCAAGTTCCCGCTAGGTAACCTAGATAGTCCATGTGCCCGTTACCTAACCTAGATAGTCCAAGTGCCCGCTAGGCAACCTATATAGTCCAAGTGCTATCTAGGTAACCTAGATAGTCCAAGGGACCGCTAGTTAACCTACATAGTCCAAGGGCTCGCTAGTTAACTTTGATAGTCCAAGTGCTCCTTGGTTAACCTAGATCATTCAAGTGCCCGCTAGGTAACCTAGATCGTCCAAGTACTGGCTAGTTAACCTACATAGTCCAAGGCCCCGCTAGGTAACCTACATAGTGCAAGTGTCTGCTAGGTAAACTACATAGTCCAAGTGCCCGCTAGTTAACATAGATAGTCCAAGTGCCCGCTAGGGAAGGTACATAGTCCAAGTGCCTGCTAGTTAACCTAGATCGTCCAAGTGTCCACTAGTTAACCTACATAGTCCAAGTGCCCGCTAGGTAACCTAGATAGAACAACAGCCCGTTAGTTAACCTAGATAGTCCAGGTGCCCACTAGGGAATGTACATAGTCCAAGTAACTGCTAGGTAACCTAGATAGTCCAAGTTTACCCTAGGCTATGTACAGAGTCCAAGTGCCCGCTAGGTAACCTACATAGTCCAAGGGCCCGCTAGTTAACCTACATAGTCCAAGTGCCCGATAGGGAACCTACATAGTTCAAGTGCCCGAAAAGGGACGAACATAGTCCAAGTGCCCGTTAGGGATCTTAGTCGTCCAAGTGCCCGCTAGGGAAGCTGCATTGTCCAAGTGCCCGCTAGTTAACCTAGATCGTCCAAGTGCCCGCTAGTTAACCTAGATAGTCCAAGTGCCCGCTAGTTAACCTAGATAATCCAAGTGCCCGCTAGTTAACCTACATAGACCAAGGGCCCTCTAGTTAACCTAGATAGTCCAAATGCCCGCTAGGGGACGTACATAGTCCAAGTGCCCGCTAGGTAACCTAGATAGTCCACGTGCCCGCTAGGGTATGTACATATTTCAAGTGCCCGCTAGGTAACCTAGATTGTCCAAGTGTCCGCTAGTTAACCTACATAATCCAAGTGCCCGCTAGGTAACCTAGATAGTCCAAGGTCCCGCTAGTTAACCTACATAGTACAATGCCCAATAGGGAACCTACATAGTCCAAGTGCCCGCTGAGGAAACTACATAGTCCAAGTGCCCGTTACGGAACTTAGATAGTCCAAGTGCCCGCTAAGGGACGTACATAGTCCAAGTGCGCGCTAGGGAACCTACATAGTCCAAGTGCCCGTTAGGGAACTTGGTAGTCCAAGTGCCCGCTAGGGAACCTGCATCGTCCAAGTGCCCGCTAGTTTATCTAGATAGTCCAAGGGCCCGCTAGTTAACCTTGATAGTCCAAGTGCCCGCTAGTTAACCTACATAGTCCAAGGGCCCTCTAGTAAACCTAGATAGTCCAAGTGACCGCTAGGGGACGTACATAGTCCAAGTGCCCGCTAGGTAACCTAGATAGTCCATGTGCCCGCTAGGGTATGTACATAGTTCAAGTGCCCTCTAGGTAACCTAGATAGTCCAAGTGCCCGCTAGTTAACCCACATAAACCAAGTTCCCGCTAGGTAACCTAGATAGTCCAAGGTCCCGCTAGTTAACCTACATAGTCCAAGGGCCCGCTAGTTAACCTACATTCTCCAAGTGCCCGATAGGGAACGTACATAGTCCAAGTGCCCGCTAGGTAACCTACATAGTCCAAATGCCCTCTAGTTAACCTACATAGTCAATGGGCCCGCTAGTTAACCTACATAGTGCAAGAGCCCGCTAGGTAACCTAGATCGTGCAAGTGTCCGCTAGTTAACCTACATAGTCCAAGTGGCCGCTAGTAACCTAGATAGTCCAAGTGCCCGCTAGTTAACCTAGATAGTCTTAGTGCGAGTTAGTTAACCTAGATAGTCCAAGTGCCCACTAGGGGACGTACATAGTCCAAGTTCCCGCTAGGTAACCTAGATAGTCCAAGTGCCCGTTACCTAACCTAGATAGTCCAAGTGCCCGCTAGGCAACCTATATAGTCCAAGTGCTATCTAGGTAACCTAGATAGTCCAAGGGCCCGCTAGTTAACCTACATAGTCCAAGGGCTCGCTTGTTAACTTTGATAGTCCAAGTGCCCCTTGGTTAACCTAGATCGTTCAAGTGCCCGCTAGGTAACCTAGATCGTCCAAGTACTGGCTAGTTAACCTACATAGTCCAAGGGCCCGCTAGGTAACCTACATAGTGCAAGTGTCTGCTAGGTAAACTACATAGTCCAAGTGCCCGCTAGTTAACATAGATAGTCCAAGTGCTCGCTAGGGAAGGTACATAGTCCAAGTGCCTGCTAGTTAACCTAGATCGTCCAAGTGTCCACTAGTTATCCTACATAATCCAAGTGCCCGCTAGGTAACCTAGATAGTACAACATCCCGTTAGTTAACCTAGATAGTCCAGGTGCCCACTAGGGAACGTACATAGTCCAAGTAACCGCTAGGTAACCTAGATAGTCCAAGTTTCCCCTAGGTTATGTACAGAGTCCAAGTGCCCGCTAGGTAACCTACATAGTCCAAGGGCCCGCTAGTTAACCTACATAGTCCAAGTGCCCGATAGAGAACCTACATAGTTCAAGTGCCCGCTAAGGGACGAACATAGTCCAAGTGCCCGCTAGGGAACCTACATAGTCCAAGTCCCCGTTAGGGATCTTAGTCGTCCAAGTGCCCGCTAGGGAAGCTGCATTGTCCAAGTGCCAGCTAGTTAACCTAGATCGTCCAAGTGCCCGCTAGTTAACCTAGATCGTCCAAGTGCCCGCTAGTTAACCTAGATAATCCAAGTGCCCGCTAGTTAACCTACATAGACCAAGGGCCCTCTAGTTAACCTAGATAGTCCAAATGCCCGCTAGGGGACGTACATAGTCCAAGTGCCCGCTAGGTAACCTAGATAGTCCAAGTGCCCGCTAGGGTATGTACATATTTCAAGTGCCCGCTAGGTAACCTAGATTGTCCAAGTGTCCGCTAGTTAACCTATATAATCCAAGTGCCCGCTAGGTAACCTAGATAGTCCAAGGTACCGCTAGTTAACCTACATAGTACAATGCCCGATAGGGAACCTACATAGTCCAAGTGCCCGCTGAGGAACCTACATAGTCCAAGTGCCCGTTACGGAACTTAGATAGTCCAAGTGCCCGCTAAGGGACGTACATAGTCCAAGTGCGCGCTAGGGAACCTACATAGTCCAAGTGCCCGTTAGGGAACTTGGTAGTCCAAGTGCCCGCTAGGGAACCTGCATCGTCCAAGTGCCCGCTAGTTTATCTAGATAGTCCAAGGGCCCGCTAGTTAACCTTGATAGTCCAAGTGCCCGCTAGTTAACCTACATAGTCCAAGGGCCCTCTAGTAAACCTAGAGAGTCCAAGTGCCCGCTAGGGGACGTACATAGTCCAAGTGCCCGCTAGGTA
The DNA here is from genome assembly GCF_050624435.1 of Tenrec ecaudatus. Lineage (NCBI taxonomy): Eukaryota > Metazoa > Chordata > Mammalia > Afrosoricida > Tenrecidae > Tenrec > Tenrec ecaudatus. The sequence goes on from NW_027459465.1 coordinate 1,162,653, forward strand.
ACCTAGATAGTCCATGTGCCCGCTAGGGTATGTACATAGTTCAAGTGCCCCCTAGGTAACCTAGATTGTCCAAGTCCCCGCTAGTTAACCTACATAGTCCAAGTGCCCGCTAGGTAACCTAGACAGTCCAAGTGCCCACTAGGTATCCTTCATAGTCCAAGTGCCCGTTAGGTAACCTAGATAGTCCAAGGGCCCGCTAGTTAACCTACATAGTCCAAGTGTCCGGTAGTTAACTTACATAGTTCATGTGTCCGTAGGGAACATACATAGTCCAAGTGCCCGCTAGGGAACATAGAGAGTCCAAGAGCCCGCTAGGGAACCTACGTAGTCCAAGTGCCCGCTAGGGAATCTACATAGTCCAAGGGCCCGCTAGTTAATGTCGATAGTCCAAGTGCCGCTAGTTAACCTACATAGTCCAAGTACCCGCTAGTTGACCTACATTCTCCAAGTGCCCGCTAGGGAACCTACATAGTCCAAGTGCCCGCTAGGTAACCTACATAGTCCAAATGCCCTCTAGTTAATCTACATAGTCCAAGGGCTCGATAGGGAACCTGCATAGTCCAAGTGCCCGCTAGGTAACCTACATAGTCCAAATGCCCTCTAGTTAATCTACATAGTCCAAGGGCCCGATAGGGAACCTACATAATCCAAGTGCCCGCTAGGGATCCTACAGGGTCCAAGTGCCCGGTAGGTAACCTAAATAGTCCAAATGCCCGCCAGGAAACCCACATAGTCCAAGTGCCCGCTAGCGAACTTAAATAGTCCAAGGGCCCGCTAGGGAACCTAGATAGTCCAAGTGCCCGTAGGGAACATATATAGTTAAGTGCCCGCTAGGGAACCTACATAGTCAATGTGCCCGCTAGTTAACCTACATAGTCCAGAACCCGCTAGTTTACCTAGATAGTCCAATTTCCCGATATGCAACATACATAGTCCTATTGCCCGTTCATTAACCTAGAAGTCCAATTGCCCGCTAGGTAACCTAGACTGTCCAAGTGCCCGCTAGGTTACCTACATAATCCAAATGCCCGTTCGGTACCTAGATAGTGCAAGTGCCCGGTAGTTAACCTACATAGTCCAAGTGCCCGCTAGGTAACCTAGATAGTCCAAGGGCCCGCTAATTAACCTACATAGTCCAAGTGCCCGGTAGTTAACTTACATAGTTCAAGTGTCCGTAGGGAACATACATAGTCCAAGTGCTCGCTAGGGAACATACAGATTCCAAGTGCCCACTAGGGAACCTACATAGTACAATGCCCGCTAGGGAACCTAGATAGTCCAAGTGCCTGCTCTGGAACCTACATAGTCCACGTGCCTGCTAGGGAACCTACATAGTCTAAGTGCCCGCTCTGGAACTTACATAGTCCACATGCCCGCTAGGGAATCTACATAGTCCAAGGGCCCGCTAGTTAACGTAGATAGTCCAAGTGCCGTTAGTTAATCTACATAGTCCAAGGGCCCGCTAGTTAACCTACATACTCCAAGTACCCGCTAGTTAACCTAGATCGTCCAAGTGCCCGCTAGGTAACCTACATAGTCCAAGGACCCGGTAGTTAACCTACATAGTCCAAGGGCCCGCTAATTGATCTACTTTCTCCAAGTGTCCAATAGGAAACCTACATAGTCCAAGTGCTCGCTAGGTAACCTACATAGTCCAAATGCACTCTAGTTAACCTACACAGTCCAAGTGACCGATAGGGAACCTGCATAATTCAAGTGCCCGCTAGGTAACCTACATAGTCCGAATGCCCTCTAGTTAACCTACACAGTCCAAGTGCCCGATAGGGAACCTGCATAATTCAAGTGCCCGCTAGGTAACCTACATAGTCCAAATGCCCTCTAGTTAACCTACATAGTCCAATGCCCGATAGGGAACCTACATAATCCAAGTGCCCGCTAGGGGAACTACAGGGTCCAAGTGCCCGGTAGGTAACCTAGATAGTCTAAATGCCGCCAGGAAACCCACATAGTCCAAGTGCCCGCTAGGGACCTTACATAGTCCAAGGGCCCGCTAGGGAACCTACATAGTCCAAGTGCCCGATAGGGAACCTACATATTCCAAGTGCCCGTTAGGGAACCTAGATAGTCCAAGTGCCCGCTAGTTAACCTACATAGTCCAAGGGCCCGCTACTTAACCTAGATATTCCAAGTGCCCGCTAGTTAACCTAGATCGTCCAAGAGTCCCCTAGTTAACCTACATAGTCCAAGTTCCCGTTAGGTAACCTAGATAGTCCAAGTGCCCGCAAGGTAACCTACATAGTCCAAGTGCCCATTCGTTAACCTAGATAGTCCAAGTGCCCGCTAGGTAACCTACACTGTCCAAGTGCCCTCTAGGTTACCTACATAGTCCAAGTGCATGTTCGTTAACCTAGATAGTCGAAGTGCCCGCAATGTAACCTACATAGTCCAAGGGCCCTCTAGGTAACTTACATATTCCAAGTGCCCGCTAGGTAACCTACATAGTCCAAGTTCCCGCTAGGTAACCTAGATAGTCCAAGTGTCCGTTACCTAACCTAGATAGTCCAAGTGCCCGCTAGGCAACCTACATAGTCCAAGTGCCCGTTTGTTAACTTAGAAGTCCAAGTGCCCGCTAGGTAATCTAGACTGTCCAAGTGCCCGCTAGGTTACCTACATAGTCCAAGTGCCCGTTAATAACATAGATAGTCCAAGTGCCCGCTAGGTAACCTAGATAGTACAACAGCCCGTTAGTTAACCTAGATATTCCAAGTGCCCACTAGGGAACGTACATAGTCCAAGTACCCGCTCGGTAACGTAGATAGTCCAAGTGCCCGCTAGGGTATGTACAGAGTTCAAGTGCCCGCTAGGTAACCTACATAGTCCAAGGGCCCGCTAGTTAACCTACATAGTCCAAGTGCCCGATAGGGAACCTACATAGTCCAAGTGCCCGCTAAGAGACGAACATAGTCCAAGTGCCCGCTAGGTAACCTACATAGTCCAAGTGCCCGTTAGGGAACTTAGTCGTCCAAGGTCCCGCTAGGGAACCAGCATCGTCCAAGTGCCCGCTAGTTAACCTAGATCGTCCAAGGGCCCGCTATTTAACCTAGATAATCCAAGTTCCCGCTAGTTAACCTACATAGACCAAGGGCCCTCTAGTTAACCTAGATAGTCCAAATGCCCGCTAGGGGACGTACATAGTCCATGTGCCCGCTAGGTAACCTAGATAGTCCAAGTGCCCGCTAGGGTATGTACATAGTCCAAGTGCCCGCTAGGTAACCTACATAGTCCAAGTGCCCGTTAGGGAACTTAGTCGTCCAAGGTCCCGCTAGGGAACCAGCATCGTCCAAGTGCCCGCTAGTTAACCTAGATCGTCCAAGGGCCCGCTATTTAACCTAGATAATCCAAGTTCCCGCTAGTTAACCTACATAGACCAAGGGCCCTCTAGTTAACCTAGATAGTCCAAATGCCCGCTAGGGGACGTACATAGTCCATGTGCCCGCTAGGTAACCTAGATAGTCCAAGTGCCCGCTAGGGTATGTACATAGTTCAAGTGCCCGCTAGGTAACCTAGATTGTCCAAGTGTCTGCTAGTTAACCTACATACTTCAAGTGCCCGCTAGGTAACCTAGATAGTCCAAGGTCCCGCTAGTTAACCTACATAGTCCAATGCCCGATAGGGAACCTACATAGTCCAAGTGCCTGCTGAGGAACCTACATAGTCCAAGTGCCCATTAGGGAACCTAGATAGTCCAAGTGCCCGCTAAGGGACGTACATAGTCCAAGTGCCCGCTAGGGAACCTACATAGTCCAAGTGCCCGCTAGTTAACCTAGAAAGTCCAAGTGCCCGCTTGTTAACCTAGATCATCCAAGTGCCCGCTAGTTAACCTAGATAATCCAAGTGCCCGCTAGTTAACCTACTTAGTCCAAGGGCCCTCTAGTAAACCTAGATAGTCCAAGTGCCCGCTAGGGGACGTACATAGTCCAAGTGCCCGCTAGGTAACCTACATAGTCCAAGTGCCCGCTAGGTAACCAAGATCGTCCAAGATCCCGCTAGTTAACCTACATAGTCCAATGCCCGATAGGGAACCTACATAATCCAAGTGCCCGCTGAGGAACCTACATAGTCCAAGTGCCCGCTAGGGAACCTGCATAGTCCAAATGCCCTCTAGTTAACCTACATAGTCCAAGTGCCCGATAGGGAACCTACATAATCTATGTGCCCGCAAGGTAACCTACATAGTCCAAATGCCCTCTAGTTAACCTACATAGTCCAATGCCTGATAGAGAACCTACATATTCCATGTGCCTGTTAGGGAACCTAGATAGTCCAAGTGCCCGTAGGGAACCTATATAGTCCATGTGCCCGCTAGGGAACCTACATAGTCAAAGTGCCCGCTAGGGAACCTGCATTGTACAAAGGACCGTTAATTAACCTAGATAGTCCAAATGCCCGCTAGTTAACCTAGATAGTCAAAGTGCCCGCTAGTTAACATTGATCATCCAAGTGCCCGCTAGTTAACCTACATAGTCAAAGTGCCTGATAGGGAACCTACATAGTTCAAGTGCCTGCTGAGGAACCTACATAGTCCAATGGCCCGATAGGGAACCTACATATTCCAAGTGCCCGTTAGGGAACCTAGATAGTCTAAGTGCCCGTTGGGAAACTATATAGTCCAAGTGCCCGCTAGGGAACCTGCATTGTGCAAGTGCCCGCTAGTTAACCTAGATAGTCCAAGTGCCCACTAGTTAACTTACATAATCCAAGGTCCGCTAGTTAACCTAGATAGTCCAAGTGCCTGCTAGTTAACCTACATAGTCCAAGAACCAGCTAGTTAACCTAGATAAACCAAGTGCCCGCCAGTTAACCTAGATAGACCAAGTGCCCGCTAGGAAACCTATCTATTCCAAGTGCCCGATAGGGAACCTACATAGTCCAAGTGCCCGCTAGTTAACATAGATGGTCCAAGTACCCGCTAGGAAACGTACATAGTCCAATTGCCCCCTAGGTAACGTACATAGTACAAGTGCCCGCTAGGTAACGTAGATAGTCCAAGTGCCTGCTAGGGAACGTACATAGTCCAAGTGCCCGCTAGGTAACCTAGATAGTCCAAGTGCCCGCTAGTTAACCTACAAAGTCCAAGTGCCTGCTAGGTAACCTAGATAGTCCAAGTGCCCACTAGTTAACCTACATAGTCCAGGTTCCCCCTAGGTAACCTAGATAGTCCAAGGGCCCGCTAGGTAACCTACATTTTCCTAGTGCCCCCTAGTTAACCTACATTCTCCAAGTGCCCAAAAGGGAACCTATATATTCCAAGTGCCCGCTAGGTAACCTACATAGTCCAAATGCCCTCTAGTTAACCTACATAGTCCAATGCCCGATAGGGAACCTACATAATCCAAGTGCCCGCTAGGGAACCTACAGAGTCCAAGTGCCTGGTAGGTAACCTAGATAGTCCAAATGCCCGCCAGGAAACCCACATAGTCCAAGTGCCCGCTAGGGAACTTACATAGTCCAAGGGCCCGCTAGGGAACCTACATATTCCAAGTGCCCGTTAGGGAACCTAGATAATCCAAGTGCCCGTAGGGAACATATATAGTCCAAGTGCCCGCTATGGAACCTACATAGTCAAAGTGCCCGCTAGTTAACCTACATAGTCCAGAACCCGCTAGTTTACCTAGATAGTCCAAGTGCCCGCTAGTTAACCTACATAGTCCAGAACCCGCTAGTTAACCTAGATATTCCAAGTGCCCGCTAGTTAACCTAGATCGTCCAAGAGTCCGCTAGTTAACCTACATAGTCCAAGTTCCCGTTCGGTACCTTGATAGTCCAAGTGCCCGCAAGGTAACCTACATAATCCAAGTGTCCGCTAGGTAACCTAGATATTCCAAGTTCCTGTTAGGTAACCTAGATAGTCCAAGTGCCCATTCGTTAACCGAGATAGTCCAAGTGCCCGCTAGGTAACCTAGACTGTCCAAGTGCCCTCTAGGTTACCTACATAGTCCAAGTGCACGTTGGTTAACCTTGATAGTCCAAGTGCCCGCAAGGTAACCTACATAGTCCAAGTGCCCGTTTGTTAACCTAGAAGTCCAAGTGCCCGCTAGGTAACCTAGACTGTCCAAGTGCCCGCTAGGTTACCTACATAGTCCAAGTGCCCGCTAATAACATAGATAGTCCATGTGCTCGCAAGGTTACCTACAAAGTCCAAGGGCCCGCAAGGTAACCTTTAGAGTCCAAGTGCCCGCTAGGTAACCTAGATAGTCCAAGTGCCCGCTAGTTAAACTACATAGTCCAAGTGCCCGCTAGGTAACCTAGATAGTGCAAGTGCCCGCTCTGGAACCTACATAGTCCAAGTGCCTGCTAGGGAACCTACATAGTCCAAGTGCCCGCTAGGTAACCTACATAGTCCAAGTGCACGCTAGTTAACCTAATTCGTCCAAGTGTCCACTAGTTAACCTACATAGTCCAAGTGCCCGCTAGGTAACCTAGATAGTACAACAGCCTGTTAGTGAACCTAGATAGTCCAAGTGCCCACTAGGGAACGTACATAGTCCAAGTACCCGCTAGGTAACCTAGATAGTGTAAGTGCCCGCCAGGGTATGTGCAGAGTCCAAGTGCCCGCTAGTTAACCTACATACTCCAAGTGCCCGATAGGGAACCTACATAGTCCAAGTGCCCGCTAAGGGACGAACATAATCCAAGTGCCCGCTAGGGAACCTAGACAGTCCAAGTGCCCACTAGGTATCCTGCATAGTCCATATGCCCGTTAGGTAACCTAGATAGTCCAAGTGCCCGCTAGGTAACCTACATAGTCCAAGTGCCCGCTAGGTAACCTAGATAGTACAACAGCCCGTTATTTAACCAAGATAGTCAAAGTTCCCACTAGGGAACGTACATAGTCCAAGTACCCGCTAGGTAACCTTGATAGTCCAAGTGCCCGCAAGGGTATGTACAGAGTCCAAGTGCCCGCTAGGTAACCTACATTGTCCAAGGACCCGCTAGTTAACCTACATAGTCCAAGTGCCCGATAGGGAACCTACATAGTCCAAGTGCACGCTAAGGGACGTACATAGTCCAAGTGCCCGCTAGGGAACCTACATAATCCAAATGCCCATTAGGGAACTTAGTAGTCCAAGTGCCCGCTAGGAAACCTGCATTGTCCAAGTGCCCGCTAATTAATCTAGATTGTCCAAGTGCCCGCTAGTTAACCTAGATCGTCCAAATGCCCGCTAGTTAACCTAGATAATCCAAGTGCCCGCTAGGGTATGTACATAGTTCAAGTGCCCGCTAGGTAACCTAGATTGTCCAAGTGCCCGCTAGGTAACCTAGATTGTCCAAGTGCCCGCTAGGTAACCTAGATAGTCCAAGGTCCCGCTAGTTAACCTACATAGTCCAATGCCCGATAGGGAACCTACATAGTCCAAGTGCCCGCTGAGGAACCTCCATAGTCCAAGTGCCCGATAGGGAACCTGCATCGTCCAAGTGCCCGCTAGTTAATCTAGATAGTCCCAGTGCCTGCTAGTTAACCTAGATAGTCCAAGTGCCCGCTAGGGAACGTACATAGTCCAAGTGCCCGCTAGTTAACCTAGATAATCCAAGTGCCCGCTAGTTAACCTACATAGTCCAAGGGCCCTCAAGTTAACCTAGATAGTCCAAGTGCCCGCTAGGGGACGTACATAGTCCAAGTGCCCGCTACGTAACCTAGATAGTCCAAGTGCCTGCTAGGGAACGTACATAGTCCAAGTGCCCGCTAGTTAACCTAGATAAATCCAAGTGCCCGCTAGTTAACCTACATAGTCAAAGGGGCCTCAAGTTAACCTAGATAGTCCAGGTGCCCGCTAGGGGACGTACATAGTCCAAGTGCCCGCTAGGTAACCTAGATAGTCCAAGTGCCCGTTAGGGTATGTACATAGTTCAAGTGCCCGCTAGGTAACCTAGATTGTCCAAGTGTCCGCTAGTTAACCTACATAGTCCAAGTGCCCGCTAGGTAACCTAGATAGTCCATGGTCCCGCTAGTTAACCTACATAGTCCCATGCCCGATAGGGAACCTACATAGTCTAAGTGCCCGCTGAGGAACCTACATAGTCCAAGTGCCCGTTATGGAATCTATATAGTCCAAGTGCCAGCTTGGGAACCTACATAGTCAAAGTGCCCGCTAGGGAACCTGCATTGTACAAGTGCACGCTAATTAACCTAGATAGTCCAAATGCCCGCTAGTTAACCTAGATAGTCAAAATGCCCACTAGTTAACATTGATCATCCACGTGCCCGCTAGTTAACCTATATAGTCCAAGTGCCTGACAGGGAACCCACATAGTCCAAGTGCCCGCTGAGGAACCTACATAGTCCAAGTGCCCGATAGGGAACCTACATAGTCCAAGTGCCCGTTAGGGAACCAGGATGGTCCAAGTGCCCGCTAGTTAATCTAGATAGTCCAAGTGCCCGCTAGTTAACCTAGATAGTCCAAGTGCCTGACAGGGAACCTACATATTCCAAGTGCCCGCTGAGGAACCTACATATTCCAAGTGCCCGTTAGGGTACCTAGATAGTCCAAGTGCCCGTAGGGAACCTATATAGTCCAAGTACCCGCTATGGAACCTACATAGTCAAAGTGCCCGCTAGGGAACCTGCATTGTGCAAGTGCCCGCTAGTTAACCTAGACAGTCCAAGTGCCCACTAGGAATACTGCATAGTCCAAGTGCCCGTTAGGTAACCTAGATAGTCCAAGTGCCCGGTAGGTAACCTACATAGTCCAAGTGCCCTCTAGGTGAACTACATAGTGCAAGTGTCCGCTAGTTAACCTACATAGTCCAAGTGCCCGCTAGGTAACCTAGATAGTACAACAGCCCGTTAGTTAACCTAGATATTCCTAGTGCCAACTAGGGAACGTACATAGTCCAAGTACCCGCTAGGTAACGTAGATAGTCCAAGTGCCCTCTAGGGTATGTACAGAGTCCAAGTGCCCGCTACGTAACCTACATAGTCCAAGTGCCCGCTAAGGGACGAACATAGTCCAAGTGCCCGCTAGGGAACCTACATAGTCCAAGTGCCCGTTAGGGAACTTAGTCGTCCAAGGTCCCGCTAGGGAACCAGCATCGTCCAAGTGCCCGCTAGTTAACCTAGATCGTCCAAGGGCCCGCTAGTTAACGTACATAGTCCAATGCCCGATAGGGAACCTACATAGTCCAAGGGCCCGCTAGTTAAAATACATAGTCCAAGTACCTGATAGGGAACCTACATAGTCCAAGTGCCAGCTGAGGAACCTACATAGTCCAAGTGCCCGATAGGGAACCTAGATTGTCCAAGTGCCCGCTAGGTAACCTAGATAGTCCAAGGTCCCGCTAGTTAACCTACATAGTCCAATGCCCGTTAGGGAACCTACATAGTCCAAGTGCCCACTGAGGAACCTACATAGTCCAAGTGCCCGATAGGGAACCTACATATTCCAAGTACCCGTTAGGGAACCTAGAGAGTCCAAGTGTCCGCTAAGGGACGTACATAGTCCAAGTGCCCGCTAGGGAAGCTACATAGTCCAAGTGCCCGTAAGGGAACTTGGTAGTCCAAGTGCCCGCTAGGGAACCTGCATCGTCCAAGTGCCCGCTAGTTAATCTAGATAGTCCCAGTGCCCGCTAGTTAACCTAGATAGTCCAAGTGCCCGCTAGGGAACGTACATAGTCCAAGTGCCCGCTAGTTAACCTAGATAATCCAAGTGCCCGCTAGTTAACCTACATAGTCCAAGGGCCCTCAAGTTAACCTAGATAGTCCAAGTGCCCGCTAGGGGACGTACATAGTCCCAGTGCCCGCTAGGTAACCTAGATAGTCCAAGTGCCTGCTAGGGAATGTACATAGTCCAAGTGTCCGCTAGTTAACCTAGATAATCCAAGTGCCCGCTAGTTAACCTACATAGTCAAAGGGGCCTCAAGTTAACCTAGATAGTCCAGGTGCCCGCTAGGGGACGTACATAATCCAAGTGCCCGATAGGTAACCTAGATAGTCCAAGTGCCCGCTAGGGTATGTACATAGTTCAAGTGCCCGCTAGGTAACCTAGATTGTCCAAGTGTCCGCTAGTTAACCTACATAGTCCAAGTGCCCGCTAGGTAACCTAGATAGTCCAACGTCCCGCTAGTTAACCTACATAGTCCCATGCCCGATAGGGAACCTACATTGTCCAAGTGCCCGCTGAGGAACCTACATAGTCCAAGTGCCCGATAGGGAACCTACATAGTCCAAGTGCCCGTTAGGGAACCAGGATAGTCCAAGTGCCCGCTAGTTAATCTAGATAGTCCAAGTGCCCGCTAGTTAACCTAGATAGTCCAAGTGCCTGACAAGGAACCTACATAGTCCAAGTGCCCGCTGAGAAACCTACATATTCCAAGTGCCCGTTAGGGTACCTAGATAGTCCAAGTGCCCGTAGGGACCTACATAGTCAAAGTGCCCGCTAGGGAACCTGCATTGTGCAAGTGCCCGCTAGTTAACCTAGATAGTCCAAGTGCCCGATAGTTAAACTACATAGTCCAAGTGCCCTCTAGGTGACCTACATAATGCAAGTGTCCGCTAGTTAACCTACATAGTCCAAGTGCACCCTAGTTAACCTAGATCGTCCTAGTGTCCACTAGTTAACCTACATAGTCCAAGTGCCCGCTAGGTAACCTAGATAGTACAACAGCCCGTTAGTTAACTTAGATATTCCAAGTGCCCGCTAGGGAACGTACATAGTCCAAGTACCCGCTAGGTAACGTAGATAGTCCAAGTGCCCACTAGGGTATGTACAGAGTCCAAGTGCCCGCTAGGTAACCTACATAGTCCAAGGGCCCGCTAGTTAACCTACATAGTCCAAGTGCCCGATAGGGAACCTACATAGTCCAAGTGCACGCTAAGGGACGAACATAGTCCAAGTGCCCGCTAGGGAACCTACATAGTCCAAGTGCCCGTTAGGGAACTTAGTCGTCCAAGGTCCCGCTAGGGAACCAACATCGTCCAAGTGCCCGCTAGTTAACCTAAATCGTCCAAGGGCCCGCTAGTTAACCTACATAGTCCAATGCCCGATAGGGGACCTACATAGTCCAAGTGCCTGCTGAGGAACCTACATAGTCCAAGTGCCCATTAGGGAACCTAGATAGTCCAAGTGCCCGCTAAGGGACGTAAATAGTCCAAGTGCCCGCTAGGGAACCTACATAGTCCAAATGCCCGCTAGTTACCATAGAAAGTCCAAGTGCCCGCTTGTTAACATAGATCATCCAAGTGCCCGCTAGTTAACCTAGATAATCCAAGTGCCCGCTAGTTAACCTACATAGTCCAAGGGCTCTCTAGTAAACCAAGATAGTCCAAGTGCCCGCTAGGGGACGTACATAGTCCAAGTGCCCGCTAGGTAACCTAGATAGTCCAAGTGCCCGCTAGGGTATGTACATAGTTCAAGTGCCTGCTAGGTAACCTAGATTTTCCAAGCGTCCGCTAGTTAACCTACATAGTCCAAGTGACCGCTAGGTAACCTAGATCGTCCAAGATCCCGCTAGTTAACCTACATAGTCCAATGCCCGATAGGGAACCTACATAGTCCAAGTGCCCACTGAGGAACCTACATAGTCCAAGTGCCCGCTAGGGAACCTGCATAGTCCAAATGCCCTCTAGTTAACCTACATAGTCCAAGTGCCCGATAGGGAACCTACATAATCTAAGTGCCCGCAAGGTAACCTACATAGTCCAAATGCCCTCTAGTTAACCTACATAGTCCAATGCCCGATAGGGAACCTACATATTCCATGTGCCTGTTAGGGAACCTAGATAGTCCATGTGCCCGCTAGGGAACCTACATAGTCAAAGTGCCCGCTAAGGAACCTGCATTGTACAAGGGACCGTTAATTAACCTAGATAGTCCAAGTGCCCGCTAGTTAACCTAGATAGTCAAAGTGCCCGCTATTTAACATTGATCATCCAAGTGCCCGCTAGTTAACCTACATAGTCCAAGTGCCTGATAGGGAACCTACATAGTCCAAGTGCCCGCTGAGGAACCTACATAGTCCAATGGCCCGATAGGGAACCTACATATTCCGAGTGCCCGTTAGGGAACCTAGATAGTCCAAGTGCCCGTTGGGAAACTATATAGTCCATGTGCCCGCTAGGGAACCTGCATTGTGCAAGTGCCCGCTAGTTAACATAGATATTCCAAGTGCCCGCTAGGGAACCTACAGAGTCCAAGTGCCTGGTAGGTAACCTAGATAGTCCAAGTGCCCGCTAGGGAACCTACATAGTCCAAGGGCCCTCTAGTAAACCAAGATAGTCCAAGGTCCCGCTAGGGAACCTACATAGTCCAAGTGCCCGATAGGGAACCTACATATTCCAAGTGCCCGTTAGGGAACCTAGATAATCCAAGTGCCCGTAGGGAACCTATATAGTCCAAGTGCCAGCTTGGGAACCTACATAGTCAAAGTGCCCGCTAGGGAACCTGCATTGTACAAGTGCACGCTAATTCACCTAGATAGTCCAATTGCCCGCTAGTTAACCTAGATAGTCAAAGTGCCCACTAGTTAACATTGTTCATCCACGTGCCCGCTAGTTAACCTATATAGTCCAAGTGCCTGACAGGGAACCTACACAGTCCAAGTGCCCGCTGAGGAACTTACATAGTCCAAGTGCCCGATAGGGAACCAGGATAGTCCAAGTGCCCGCTAGTTAATCTAGATAGTCCAAGTGTCCGCTAGTTAACGTAGATAGTCCAAGTGCCTGACAGGGAACCTACATAGTCCAAGTGCCCGCAGAGGAACCTACATAGTCCAAGTGCCCGCTAGATAACCTACATAGTCCAGAGTCTGCTAATTAACCTAGATAGTCCAAGTGCCCACTAGTTAACTTACATAGTCCAAGGTCCGCTAGTTAACCTACATAGTCCAAGAACCCGCTAGTTAACCTAGATAGTCCAAGTGCCCGCTAGGTAACCTACATAGTCCAAGGGCCCGCTAGTTAACCTAGATAGTCCAAGTGCCCACTAGGTAACCTACATAGTCCAAGTGCCCGATAGGGAACCTACATAGTCCAAGTGCCCGCTAAGGGACGAACATAGTCCAAGTGCCCGCTAGGGAACCTACATAGTCCAAGGGCCCTCTAGTAAACCAAGATAGTCCAAGTGCCCGCTAGGGGACGTACATAGTCCAAGTGCCCGCTAGGTAACCTAGATAGTCCAAGTGCCCGCTAGGGTATGTACATAGTTCAAGTGCCCGCTAGGTAACCTAGATTTTCCAAGCGTCCGCTAGTTGACCTACATAGTCCAAGTGACCGCTAGGTAACCTAGATCGTCCAAGATCCCGCTAGTTAACCTACATAGTCCAATGCCCGATAGGGAACCTACATAGTCCAAGTGCCCACTGAGGAACCTACATAGTCCAAGTGCCCGCTAGGGAACCTGCATAGTCCAAATGCCCTCTAGTTAACCTACATAGTCCAAGTGCCCGATAGGGAACCTACATAATCTAAGTGCCCGCAAGGTAACCTACATAGTCCAAATGCCCTCTAGTTAACCTACATAGTCCAATGCCCGATAGGGAACCTACATATTCCATGTGCCTGTTAGGGAACCTAGATAGTCCATGTGCCCGCTAGGGAACCTACATAGTCAAAGTGCCCGCTAGGGAACCTGCATTGTACAAGGGACCGTTAATTAACCTAGATAGTCCAAGTGCCCGCTAGTTAACATTGATCATCCAAGTGCCCGCTAGTTAACCTACATAGTCCAAGTGCCTGATAGGGAACCTACATAGTCCAAGTGCCCGCTGAGGAACCTACATAGTCCAATGGCCCGATAGGGAACCTACATATTCCGAGTGCCCGTTAGGGAACCTAGATAGTCCAAGTGCCCGTTGGGAAACTATATAGTCCATGTGCCCGCTAGGGAACCTGCATTGTGCAAGTGCCCGCTAGTTAACATAGATATTCCAAGTGCCCGCTAGGGAACCTACAGAGTCCAAGTGCCTGGTAGGTAACCTAGATAGTCCAAATGCCCGCCAGGAAACTCACATAGTCCAAGTGCCCGCTAGGGAACTTACATAGTCCAAAGCCCGCTAGGGAACCTACATAGTCCAAGTGCCCGATAGGGAACCTACATATTCCAAGTGCCCGTTAGGGAACCTAGATAATCCAAGGGCCCGTAGGGAACCTATATAGTCCAAGTGCCAGCTTGGGAACCTACATAGTCAAAGTGCCCGCTAGGGAACCTGCATTGTACAAGTGCACGCTAATTCACCTAGATAGTCCAATTGCCCGCTAGTTAACCTAGATAGTCAAAGTGCCCACTAGTTAACATTGTTCATCCACGTGCCCGCTAGTTAACCTATATAGTCCAAGTGCCTGACAGGGAACCTACACAGTCCAAGTGCCCGCTGAGGAACTTACATAGTCCAAGTGCCCGATAGGGAACCAGGATAGTCCAAGTGCCCGCTAGTTAATCTAGATAGTCCAAGTGCCCGCTAGTTAACGTAGATAGTCCAAGTGCCTGACAGGGAACCTACATAGTCCAAGTGCCCGCAGAGGAACCTACATAGTCCAAGTGCCCGCTAGATAACCTACATAGTCCACGGTCTGCTAATTAAGCTAGATAGTCCAAGTGCCCACTAGTTAACTTACATAGTCCAAGGTCCGCTAGTTAACCTACATAGTCCAAGAACCCGCTAGTTAACCTAGATAGTCCAAGTGCCCGCTAGGAAACCTACATAGTCCAAGGGCCCGCTAGTTAACCTAGATAGTCCAAGTGCCCGCTAGGTAACCTACATAGTCCAAGGGCCCGCTAGTTAACCTACATAGTCCAAGTGCCCGATAGGGAACCTACATAGTCCAAGTGCCCGCTAAGGGACGAACATAGTCCAAGTGCCCGCTAGGAAACCTACATAGTCCAAGTGCCCGTTAGGGAACTTAGTCGTCCAAGTGCCCGCTAGGGAACCTAGATCTTCCAAGTGCCCGCTAGTTAACCTAGATCTTCCAAGTGCCCGCTAGTTAACCTACATAGACCAAGGGCCCTCTAGTTAACCAAGATAGTCCAAGTGCCCGCTAGGGGACGTACATAGTCCTAGTGCCCGCTAGGTAACCTAGATAGTACAAGTGCCCGCTAGGGTATGTACATAGTTCAAGTGCCCGCTAGGTAACCTAAATTGTCCAAGGTCCCGCTAGTTAACCTACATAGGCCAATGCCCGATAGGGAACCTATATAGTCCAATTGCCCGCTGAGGAACCTAGATAGTCCAAGTGCCCGCTAAGAGACGTACATAGTCCATGTGCCCGCTAGGGAACCTGCATCGTCCAAGTGTCCGCTAGTTTATCTAGATAGTCCAAGTGCCCGCTATTTAACCTAGATAGTCCAAGTGCCCGCTAGTTAACCTACATAGTCCAAGGGCCCTCTAGTTAACCTAGATAGTCCAAGTGCCCGCTAGGGGATGTACATAGTCCAAGTGCCCGCTAGGTAACCTAGATAGTCCAAGTGCCCGCTAGGGTATGTACATAGTTCAAGTGCCCGCTAGGTAACCTAGATTGTCCAAGTGTCCGCTAGTTAACCTACATAATCCAAGTGCCCGCTAGGTAACCTAGATCGTCCAAGATCCCGCTAGTTAACCTACATAGTCCAATGCCCGATAGGGAACCTACATAGTCCAAGTGCCGCTGAGGAACCTACATAGTCCAAGTGCACGATAGGGAATCTACACATTCCAAGTGCCCTTTAGGGAACCTAGATAGTCCAAGTGCCCGTAGGGAACCTATATAGTCCAAGTGCCCGCTAGGGAACCTACATAGTCAAAGTGCCCGCTAGGGAACCTGCATTGTACAAGTGCCCGGTAATTAACCTACATAGTCCAAGTGCCCGCTAGTTAACCTAGATTGTCAAAGTGCCGCTAGTTAACATTGATCATCCAAGTGCCCGCTAGTTAACCTATATAGTACAAGTGCCTGATAGGGAACCTACATAGTCCAAGTGCCCGCTAGGGGACCTGCATAGTCCAAGTGCCCGCTAGGTAACATATATAGTCCAAGTGCCCTTTAGGGAACCTAGATAGTCCAAGTGCCCGTAGGGAACCTATATAGTCCAAGTGCCCGCTAGGGAACCTACATAATCAAAGTGCCCGCTAGGGAACCTGCATTGTACAAGTGCCCGGTAATTAACCTAGATAGTTCAAGTGCCCGCTAGTTAATCTAGATTGTCAAAGTGCCGCTAGTTAACATTGATCATCCAAGTGCCCGCTAGTTAACCAATATAGTACAAGTGCCTGATAGGGAACCTACATAGTCCAAGTGCCCGCTAGGGAACCTGCATAGTCCAAGTGCCCGCTAGGTAACCTATATAGTCCAAGTGCCCTTTAGGGAACCTAGATAGTCCAAGTGCCCGTAGGGAACCTATATAGTCCAAGTGCCCGCTAGGGAACCTACATAGTCAAAGTGCCCGCTAGGGAACCTGCATAGTCCAAGTGCCCGCTAGGTAACCTATACAGTCCAAGTGCCCGCTAGGGAACCTACATAGTCAAAGTGCCCGCTAGTTAACATTAATCTTCCAAGTGCCCGCTAGTTATCCTATATTGTCCAATTGCCCGCTAGGGAACCTACATAGTCAAAGTGACCGCTAGGGAACCTGCATAGTCCAAGTGCCCGCTAGGTAACCTACATAGTCCAAATGCCCGCTAGAGAACCTATATAGTCCAAGTGCCCTCTAGGGAACCTACATAGTCAAAATGCCCGCTAGGGTACCTGCATTGTGCAAGTGCCCGCTAGTTAACATAGATAGTCCAAGTGCCCACTAGTTAACTTACATAGTCCAAGGTCCGCTAATTAACCTAGATAGTCCAAGTGCCCGCAGGTTAACCTAGATAGACCAAGTGCCCGCTAGGGAACCTATCTAGTCCAAGTGCCCGATAGGGAACCTACAAAGTCCAAGTGCCCGCTAGTTAACATAAATGGTCCAAGTACCCGCTAGGAAACGTACATAGTCCAAGTGCCCGCTAGGTAACCTACATAGTCCAAGTGACCTCTAGGGAACCTACATAGTCAAAATGCCCGCTAGGGTACCTGCATTGTGCAAGTGCCCGCTAGTTAACGTAGATAGTCCAAGTGCCCACTAGTTAACTTACATAGTCCAATGTCCGCTAGTTAACCTAGATAGTCCAAGTGCCCGCTAGTTAACCTAGATAGACCAAGTGCCCGCTAGGGAACCTATCTAGTCCAAGTGCCCGATAGGGAACCTACATAGTCCAAGTGCCCGCTAGTTAACATAGATGGTCCAAGTACCCGCTAGGAAACGTACATAGTCCAAGTGCCCCCTAGGGAACCTACATAGTCCAAGTGCCCGCTAGGTAACCTAGATAGTCCAAGTGCCCGCTACTTAACCTACATAGTCCAAGTGCCTGCTAGGTAACCTAGATAGTCCAAGTGCCCACTAGTTAACCTACATAGTCCATGTTCCCCCTAGGTAACCTAGATAGTCCAAGGGCCCGCTAGGTAACCTACATTGTCCTAGTGCCCTCTAGTTAACCTACATTCTCCAAGTTCCCGATAGGGAACCTATATAGTCCAAGTGCCCGCTAGGTAACCTACATAGTCCAAATGCCCGCTAGTTAACCTACATAGTCCAAGTGCCCGTTAGGTAACCTAGATAGTCCAAATGCCCGATAGGGAACCCACATAGTCCACGTGTCCGCTAGGGAACTTACATAGTCCAAGGGCCCACTAGGGAACCTACATAGTCCAAGTGACCGTTAGTTAACCTAGATAGTCCAAGTGCCCGCTAGGTAACCTACAATTTCTTAGTGCCCGCTAGGTAATCTATATAGTCCAAATGACCGCTAGGGAGCCTACATAGTCCAAATGCCCGCTAGGCAACCTAGATATTCCAATGGCCCGCTAGGTAACCTACATAGTCCTAGTGCCCCCTAGTTAACCTACATTCTCCTAGAGCCCGATAGGGAACCTACATTGTCCAAGTGCCCGCAAGGTAACCTACATAGTCCAAATGCCCTCTAGTTAACCTACATAGTCCAAGTGCCCGATAGGGAACCTACATAATCCAAGTGTCTGCTAGGGAACATATAGAGTCCAAGTGCCCGGTAAGTAACCTAGATAGTCCAAATGCCCGGCAGGAAACCCACATAGTCCAAGTGCCCGCTAGGGAAATTACACAGTCCAAGGGCCCGCTAGGGAACCTACATAGTCCAAGTGCCCGATAGGGAACCTACATATTCCAGGTGCCCGTTAGGTAACTTAGATAGTCCTAGTGCCCGTAGGGAACATATATAGTCCAAGTGCCCGCTAGGGAACCACATAGTCCAAGTGCCCGCAAGGGAACCTGCATTGTCCAAGTGCCCGCTACTTAACCTACATAGTCCAGAACCCGCTAGTTTACCTAGATAGTCCAAGTGCCCGCAAGGTAACCTACATAGTCCAAGGGCCCGCTAGGTAACCTACATACTCCATGTGCCCGCTAGGTAACCTAGATAGTCCAAGTGCCCTTTAGTTAACCTAGATAGTCCAAGTTCCCCCTAGGTAACCTACATTGTCCAAGTTCCCGCTAGGTAACATAGATAGTCCAAGTGCCCGTTACCTAACCTAGATAGTCCAAGTGCCCGTTCATTAACCTAGATCCAAGTGCCCGCTAGGTAAACTAGACTGTCCAAGTGCCCGCTAGGTTACCTACATAGTCCAAGTGCCCGTTAATAGCATAGATAGTCCAAGTGCCCGCTAGGTAACCTACATAGTCCAAGGGCCCGCAAGGTAACCTTTAGAGTCCAAGTGCCTGCTAGGTAACCTAGATAGTCCAAGTGCCCGTTAGGTAACCTAGATAGTCCAAGTGCCCGCTAGTTAACCTACATAGTCCAAGTGCCCGCTAGGTAACCTAGACAGTCCAAGTGCCCACTAGGTATCCTGCATAGTCCAAGTGTCCTTTAGGTAACCTAGATAGTCCAAGTGCCCGCTAGGTAAACTACATAGTCCATGTGCCTTCTAGTTAACCTTGATAGTCCAAGTTCCCGTTCGTTAACCTAGATAGTCCAAGTGCCTGCTAGGTAACCTAGACAGTCCAAGTGCCTGCTAAGTATCCTACATAGTCCAAGTGCCCGTTCGTTAACCTATATAGTCCAAGGGCCCACTAGTTAACCTAGATCGTCTAAATGTCCTCTAGTTAACCTATATAATCCAAGTGCCCGCTAGGTAACCTATGTAGTCCAAATGCCCCCTAGGTAACCTAGATAGTCCAAATGCCCCCTAGGTAACCTAGATAGTCCAAATGCCCGCTAGGTAACCTATATAGTCCAAGGGCTCGCTAGTTAACTTTGATAGTCCAAGTGCCCGCTAGTTAACCTAGATTGTCCAAGTGCCCGCTAGTTAACCTAGATCGTCCAAGTGCTCGCTAGTTAACCTACATAGTCCATGGGCCCACTAGTTAACCTAGATAGTCCAAATGCCCGCTAGGGTACCCACATAGTCCAAGTGCTCGCTAGGAACCTACGTAGTCCAAGTGCCCGCTAGGGAATCTACATAGTCCAAGGGCCCGCTAGTTAACCTAGATATTCCAAGTACCCGCTAGTTAACCTAGATCGTCCAATTGTCCACTAGTTAACCTACAGAGTCCAAGTGCCCGTTAGGTAACCTAGATAGTACAAAAGTCCGTTAGTTAACCTAGATAGTCCAAGTGCCCTCTAGGGAACGTACATAGTCCAAGTACCAGAGAGGTAACCTAGATAGTCCAAGTGCCCGCTAGGTTATCTACAGAGTCCAAGTGCCCGCTAGGTAACCTACATAGTCCAAGGCCCGCTAGTTAACCTACATAGTCCACGTGCCCGATAGGGAACCTACATAGTCCAAGTGCCCGCTAAGGGACGTACATAGACCAAGTGCCGGCTAGGGAACCTACATAGTCCAAGTGCCCGTTATCTAACCTATATAGTCCAAGTGCCCGCTAGGCAACCTACATAGTCCAAGTGCCCATTTGTTAACCTAGAAGTCCAAGTGCCCGCTAGGTAACCTACATAGTCCAATGGCCCGCTAGTTAACCTACATAGTCCAAGGGCCCGCTAGTTAACCTACATTCTCCAAGTGCCCGATGGGGAACCTACATAGTCCAAGTACCCGCTAGGTAACCTACATAGTCCAAATGCCCTCTAGTTAATCTACATAGTCCAAGTGCCCGATAGGGAACCTACATAATCTAAGTGCCCGCAAGGTAACCTACATAGTCCAAATGCCCTCTAGGTAACCTACATAGTCCAATGCCCGATAGGGAACCTACATAATCCAATTGCCCGCTAGGGAACCTACAGAGTCCAAGTGCCCGGTAGGTAACCTAGATAGTCCAAATGCCCGCCAGGAAACCCACATAGTCCAAGTGCCCGTAGGAAACTTACATAGTCCAAGGGCCCGCTAGGGAACCTACATATTCCAAGTGCCCGTTATCGATCCTAGATAGTCCAATTGCCCGTAGGGAACATATATAGTCCAAGTGCCCGCTAGGAAACCTAAATATTCAAAGTGCCCGCTAGAGAACCTACATATTCAAAGTGCCCGCTAGGGAACCTGCATTGTCCAAGTGCCCGCTTGTTAACCTACATAGTCCAGAACCCGCTAGTTTACCTAGATAGTCCTAGTGCAGGCTAGTGAACATACATAGTCCAAGGGCCCGTTAGTTAACCTAGATATTCCAAGTGCCCGCTAGTTAACCTAGATCGTCCAAGAGTCCGCTAGTTAACCTACATAGTCCAAGTTCCCATTAGGTAACCTAGATAGTCCAAGTGCCCGCAAGGTAACCTACATAATCCAAGTGCCCGCTAGGTAACCTAGATATTCCAAGTGCCTGCTAGGTAACCTACATAGTCCAAGTGCCCATTCATTAACCTAGATAGTCCAAGTGCCCGCTAGGTAACCTAGACTGTCCAAGTGCCCTCTAGGTTACCTACATAGTCGAAGTGCACGTTCCTTAACCTAGATAGTCCAAGTGCCCGCAAAATAACCTACATAGTCCAAGGGCCCGCTAGGTAACCTACATATTCCAAGTGCCCGCTAGGTAACCTAGATAGTCCAAGTGCCCGTTAGGTAACCTAGATAGTCCAAGTGCCCGCTAGGTAACCTACATAGTTGAAGTTCCCGCTATGTAACCTAGATAGTCCAAGAGCCCGCTAGGCAACCTACATAGCCCAAGTGCCCGTTCATTAACCTAGAAGTCCAAGTGCCCGCTAGGTTACCTACATAGTCCAAATGCCCGTTCGGTAACCTAGATAGTGCAAGTGCCCGGGAGTTAACCTACATAGTCCAAGTGCCCGCTAGGTAACCTAGATAGTCTAAGGGCCCGCTAATTAACCTACATAGTCCAAGTGCCCGGTAGTTAACTTACATAGTCAAGTGTCCGTAGGGAACATACAGAGTCCAAGTGCCCGCAAGGGAACCTACATAGTCCAAGTGCCCGCTAGGCAATCTACATAGTCCAAGGGCCCACTAGTTAATGTAGATAGTCCAAGTGCCGCTAGTTAATCTACATAGTTCTAGGGCCCGCTAGTTAACCTAAATAATCCAAGTACCCGCTAGTTAACCTAGATCGTCCAAGTGTCCGCTAATTAACCTAAATAGTACAAGTGCCCGCTAGGGAACCTAGATAGTCCAAGTGCCCGCTCTGGAACCTACATAGTCCAAGTGACTGCTAGGGAACCTACATAGTCCAAGTGCCAGCTCTGGAACACACATAGTCCAAGTGCCCGCTAGGGAATCCACATAGTCCAAGGGCCCGCTAATTAATGTAGATAGCCCAAGTGCCGCTAGTTAATCTACATAGTCCAAGGGCCTGCTAGTTAACCTACATAGTCCAAGTATCCGCTAAGTAACCCATATAGTCCAAATGCCCGCTAGGGGCCCTAATAGTCCAAATGCCCGCTAGTTAACCTAGATAGTCCAAGTGCTCGCTAGTTAACCTAGATAGTCCAAGTGCCCGCTAGTTAACCTAGATAGACCAAGTGCCAGCTAGGGAACCTATCCAGTCCAAGTACCCGCTAGGAAACATATATAGTCCAAGTGCCCGCTAGGTAACATACATAGTCTAAGTGCCCGCTAGGTAACCTAGATAGTCCAAGGGCCTGCTAGGGAACGTACATAGTCCAAGTGCCCACTAGTTAACCTACATAGTCCAGGTTCCCCCTAGGTAACCTAGATAGTCCAAGGGCCCGCTAGGTAACCTACATTGTCCTAGTGTCCCCTAGTTAACCTACATTCTCCAAGTGCCCGATAGGGAACCTACATAGTCCAAGTGCCCGCTAGGTAACCTACATGGTCTAAATGCCCGCTAGTTAACCTACATAGTCCAAGTACCCAATAGGGAACCTACATAATCCAAGTGCCCGCTAGGGAACCTACATAGACCAAGTGCCCGTTAGGTAACCTAGATAGTCCAAATGCCCGCTAGGGAACCCACATAGTCCAAGTGTCCGCTAGGGAACTTACATTGTCCAAGGGTCGCTAGGGAACCTACATAGTCCAAGTGCCCGTTAGTTAACCTAGATAGTCCAAGTGCCTGCCAGGTAACCTAGATAGTCCAAGTACCCCCTAGGTAACCTAAAAAGTCTAAGTGCCCGCTAAGTAATCTATATAGTCCAAATATCCCCTAGGGAGCCTACATAGTCCAAATGCCCGCTAGGTAACCTAGATAGTCTAAGGGCCCGCTAGGTAACCTACATAGTCCAGGTTCCCCCTAGGTAACCTAGATAGTCCAAGGGCCCGCTAGGTAACCTACATTGTCCTAGTGCCCCCTAGTTAACCTACAGTTTCCAAGTGTCCGCTAGTTTACCTACATAGTCCAAGTGCCCGCTAGGTAACCTACATAATCCTAGTGTCCGCTAGGGAACCTTCATAATCCTAGTGCCAGCTAGGTAACCTAGATATTCCTAGTGCCCACTAGGGGACATACTTAGTCTAAATGCCCGTTAGCTAACCTAGATAGTCCAAGTGCCCGCTAGTTAACATTGATCATCCAAGTGCCCGCTAGTTAACCTAGATAGTCCAAGTCCACGCTAGTTAACCTACATAGTACAAGTGCCCGCTAGTTGACCTAGATAGTCCAAGGGCCCGCTAGTTAACCTACGTAGTCCAAGGTCCGCTAGTTAACCTAGATAGTCCAAGTGCTCGCTAGTTAACCTACATAGTACAAGTGTCCGCTAGTTGACCTAGATAGTCCAAGTGCCCGCTAGTTTACCTAGATAGTCCAAGTGCCTGCTAGGTAACCTACATAATCCAAGTGCCCGCTAGGGAACCTACATAGTCCAAATGCCCGGAAGGGAACCTACATATTCCAAGTGCCCGTTAGTTAACCTAGATAGTCCAAGTGCTCGCTAGGTAACCTACATAGTCCAAGTGCCTGCTTGATAACCTAAATTGTCCAAATGCCCGCTAGGGAAACTACATAGTCCAAGTGTCCGCTAGTTAACCTAGATAGTCCAAGGGCCCGCTAGTTAACATACATAGTCCAAGTGCCCTGTAGTTAACTTACATAGTTCAAGTGTCCGTAGGGAACATACATAGTCCAAGTGCCCGCTCGGGAACATACATAGTCCAAGTGCCTGCTAGTAAACCTACATAATCCATGGGCCCGCAAGTTAACCTACATAGTGCAAGGGCCCGCTAGTTAACCTAGATCGTGCAAGTGTCCGCTAGTTAACCTACATAGTCCTAGTGGCCGCTAGGTAACCTAGATAGTCCAAGTGCCCGCTAGGGATCCTTCATAATCCAAGTGCCTGCTAGGTAACCTAGATAGTCCAAGTGCCCGCTAGTTAACCTAGATAGTCCTAGTGCGCGTTAGTTAACCTAGATAGTCCAAGTGCCCACTAGGGGACGTACATAGTCCAAGTTCCCGCTAGGTAACCTAGATAATCCAAGTGCCCGTTACCTAACCTAGATAGTCCAAGTGCCCGCTAGGCAACCTATATAGTCCAAGTGCTATCTAGGTAACCTAGATAGTCCAAGGGCCCGCTAGTTAACCTACATAGTCCAAGGGCTCGCTTGTTAACTTTGATAGTCCAAGTGCCCCTTGGTTAACCTAGATCATTCAAGTGCCCGCTAGGTAACCTAGATCGTCCAAGTACTGGCTAGTTAACCTACATAGTCCAAGGGCCCGCTAGGTAACCTACATAGTGCAAGTGTCTGCTAGGTAAACTACATAGTCCAAGTGCCCGCTAGTTAACATAGATAGTCCAAGTGCCCGCTAGGGAAGGTACATAGTCCAAGTGCCTGCTAGTTAACCTAGATCGTCCAAGTGTCCACTAGTTAACCTACATAGTCCAAGTACCCGCTAGGTAACCTAGATAGTACAACAGCCCGTTAGTTAACCTAGATAGTCCACGTGCCCACTGGGGAATGTACATAGTCCAAGTAACCGCTAGGTAACCTAGATAGTCCAAGTTTCCCCTAGGGTATGTACAGAGTCCAAGTGCCCGCTAGGTAACCTACATAGTCCAAGGGCCTGCTAGTTAACCTACATAGTCCAAGTGCCCGATAGGGAACCTACATAGTTCAAGTGCTCGCTAAGGGACAAACATAGTCCAAGTGCCCGCTAGGGAACCTACATAGTCCAAGTGCCCGCTAAGAGACGAACATAGTCCAAGTGCCCGCTAGGTAACCTACATAGTCCAAGTGCCCGTTAGGGAACTTAGTCGTCCAAGGTCCCGCTTGGGAACCAGCATTGTCCAAGTGCCCGCTAGTTAACCTACATAGACCAAGGGCCCTCTAGTTAACCTAGATAGTCCAAATGCCCGCTAGGTGACGTACATAGTCCAAGTGCCCGCTAGGTAACCTAGATAGTCCAAGTGCCCGCTAGGGTATGTACATATTTCAAGTGCCCGCTAGGTAACCTAGATTGTCCAAGTGTCCGCTAGTTAACCTACATAATCCAAGTGCCCGCTAGGTAACCTAGATAGTCCAAGGTCCCGCTAGTTAACCTACATAGTACAATGCCCGATAGGGAACCTACATAGTCCAAGTGCCCGCTGAGGAACCTACATAGTCCAAGTGCCCGTTACGGAACTTAGATAGTCCAAGTGCCCGCTAAGGGACGTACATAGTCCAAGTGCGCGCTAGGGAACCTACATAGTCCAAGTGCCCGTTAGGGAACTTGGTAGTCCAAGTGCCCGCTAGGGAACCTTCATCGTCCAAGTGCCCGCTAGTTTATCTAGATAGTCCAAGTGCCCGCTAGTTAACCTTGATAGTCCAAGTGCCCGCTAGTTAACCTACATAGTCCAAGGGCCCTCTAGTAAACCTAGATAGTCCAAGTGCCCGCTAGGGGACGTACATAGTCCAAGTGCCCGCTAGGTAACCTAGATAGTCCAAGTGCCCGCTAGGGTACGTACATAGTTCAAGTGCCCGCTAGGTAACCTAGATAGTCCAAGTGCCCGCTAGTTAACCTACATAGTCCAAGTGCCCGCTAGGTAACCTAGACAGTCCAAGGGCCCACTAGGTATCCTGCATAGTCCAAGTGCCCGTTAGGTAACCTAGATAGTACAAGGGCCCGCTAGTTAACGACATAGTCCAAGTGTCCGGTAGTTAACTTACATAGTTCAAGTGCCCGTAGGGAACATACATAGTCCAAGTGCCCACTAGGGAACATAGAGAGTCCAAGTGCCCGCTAGGGAATCTACATAGTCCACGGGCCCCGCTAGTTAACGTCGATAGTCCAAGTGCCGCTAGTTAACCTACATAGTCCAAGTACCCGCTAGTTAACCTAGATCGTCCAAGTGCCCGCTAGGTAACCTACATAGTCCAAGGGCCCGCTAGTTAACCTACATAGTCCAAGGGCCCGCTAGTTAACCTACATTCTCCAAGTGCCCGATAGGGAACCTACATAGTCCAAGTGCCCGCTAGGTAACCTACATAGTCCAAATGCCCTCTAGTTAACCTACATAGTCAATGGGCCCACTAGTTAACCTACATAGTGCAAGAGCCCGCTAGTTAACCTAGATCGTGCAAGTGTCCGCTAGTTAACCTACATAGTCCAAGTGGCCGCTAGGTAACGTAGATAGTCCAAGTGCCCGCTAGGGATCCTTCATAATCCAAGTGCCTGCTAGGTAACCTAGATAGTCCAAGTGCCCGCTAGTTAACCTAGATAGTCCTAGTGCGCGTTAGTTAACCTAGATAGTCCAAGTGCCCACTAGGGGACGTACATAGTCCAAGTTCCCGCTAGGTAACCTAGATAGTCCAAGTGCCCGTTACCTAACCTACATAGTCCAAGTGCCCGCTAGGCAACCTATATAGTCCAAGTGCTATCTAGGTAACCTAGATAGTCCAAGGGCTCGCTAGTTAACCTACATAGTCCAAGGGCTCGCTTGTTAACATTGATAGTCCAAGTGCCCCTTGGTTAACCTAGATCATTCAAGTGCCCGCTAGGTAACCTAGATCGTCCAAGTACTGGCTAGTTAACCTACATAGTCCAAGGGCCCGCTAGGTAACCTACATAGTGCAAGTGTCTGCTAGGTAAACTACATAGTCCAAGGGCCCGCTAGTTAACATAGATAGTCCAAGTGCCCGCTAGGGAAGGTACATAGTCCAAGTGCCTGCTAGTTAACCTAGATCGTCCAAGTGTCCACTAGTTAACCTACATAGTCCAAGTGCCCGCTAGTTAACCTAGATAGCACAACAGCCCGTTAGTTAACCTAGATAGTCCAGGTGCCCACTGGGGAATGTACATAGTCCAAGTAACCGCTAGGTAACCTAGATAGTCGAAGTTTCCCCTAGGGTATGTACAGAGTCCAAGTGCCCGCTAGGTAACCTACATAGTCCAAGGGCCCGCTAGTTAACCTACATAGTCCAAGTGCCCGATAGGGAACCTACATAGTTCAAGTGCCTGCTAAGGGACAAACATAGTCCAAGTGCCCGCTAGGGAACCTACATACTCCAAGTCCCCGTTAGGGATCTTAGTCGTCCAAATGCCCGCTAGGGAAGCTGCATTGTCCAAGTGCCCGCTAGTTAACCTAGATCGTCCAAGTGCCCGCTAGTTAACCTAGATAATCCAAGTGCCCGCTAGTTAACCTACATAGACCAAGGGCCCTCTAGTTAACCTAGATAGTCTAAATGCCCGCTAGGGGACGTACATAGTCCAAGTGCCCGCTAGGTAACCTAGATAGTCCAAGTGCCCGCTAGGGTATGTACATATTTCAAGTGCCCACTAGGTAACCTAGATTGTCCAAGTGTCCGCCAGTTAACCTACATAATCCAAGTGCCCGCTAGGTAACCTCGATAGTCCAAGGTCCCGCTAGTTAACCTACATAGTACAATGCCCGATAGGGAACCTACATAGTCCAAGTGCCCGCTGAGGAACCTACATAGTCCAAGTGCCCGTTACGGAACTTAGATAGTCCAAGTGCCCGCTAAGGGACGTACATAGTCCAAGTGCGCGCTAGGGAACCTACATAGTCCAAGTGCCCGTTAGGGAACTTGGTAGTCCAAGTGCCCGCTAGGGAACCTGCATCGTCCAAGTGCCCGCTAGTTTATCTAGATATTCCAAGTGCCCGCTAGTTAACCTTGATATTCCAAGTGCCCGCTAGTTAACCTACATAGTCCAAGTGCCCGCTAGGTAACCTACATAGTCCAAATGCCCTCTAGTTAACCTACATAGTCAATGGGCCCACTAGTTAACCTACATAGTGCAAGAGCCCGCTAGTTAACCTAGATCGTCCAAGTGCCCGCTAGGTAACCTACATAGTCCAAGGGCCCGCTAGTTAACCTACATAGTCCAAGGGCCCGCTAGTTAACCTACATTCTCCAAGTGCCCGATAGGGAACCTACATAGTCCAAGTGCCCGCTAGGTAACCTACATAGTCCAAATGCCCTCTAGTTAACCTACATAGTCAATGGGCCCACTAGTTAACCTACATAGTGCAAGAGCCCGCTAGTTAACCTAGATCGTGCAAGTGTCCGCTAGTTAACCTACATAGTCCAAGTGGCCGCTAGGTAACGTAGATAGTCCAAGTGCCCGCTAGGGATCCTTCATAATCCAAGTGCCTGCTAGGTAACCTAGATAGTCCAAGTGCCCACTAGTTAACCTAGATAGTCCTAGTGCGCGTTAGTTAACCTAGATAGTCCAAGTGCCCACTAGGGGACGTACATAGTCCAAGCTCCCGCTAGGTAACGTAGATAGTCCAAGTGCCCGTTACCTAACCTAGATAGTCCAAGTGCCCGCTAGGCAACCTATATAGTCCAAGTGCTATCTAGGCAACCTAGATAGTCCAAGGGCCCGCTAGTTAACCTACATAGTCCAAGGGCTCGCTTGTTAACTTTGATAGTCCAAGTGCCCCTTGGTTAACCTAGATCGTTCAAGTGCCCGCTAGGTAACCTAGATCGTCCAAGTACTGGCTAGTTAACCTACATAGTCCAAGGGCCCGCTAGGTAACCTACATAGTGCAAGTGTCTGCTAGGTAAACTACATAGTCCAAGTGCCCGCTAGTTAACATAGATAGTCCAAGTGCTCGCTAGAGAAGGTACATAGTCCAAGTGCCTGCTAGTTAACCTAGATCGTCCAAGTGTCCACTAGTTAACCTACATAATCCACGTGCCCGCTAGGTAACCTAGATAGTACAACAGCCCGTTAGTTAACCTAGATAGTCCAGGTGCCCACTAGGGAACGTACATAGTCCAAGTAACCGCTAGGTAACCTAGATAGTCCAAGTTTCCCCTAGGGTATGTACAGAGTCCAAGTGCCCGCTAGGTAACCTACATAGTCCAAGGGCCCGCTAGTTAACCTACATAGTCCAAGTGCCCGATAGGGAACCTACATAGTTCAAGTGCCCGCTAAGGGACGAACATAGTCCAAGTGCCCGCTAGGGAACCTACATAGTCCAAGTCCCCGTTAGGGATCTTAGTCGTCCAAGTGCCCGCTAGGGAAGCTGCATTGTCCAAGTGCCCGCTAGTTAACCTAGATCGTCCAAGTGCCCGCTAGTTAACCTAGATAGTCCAAGTGCCCGCTAGTTAACCTAGATAATCCAAGTGCCCGCTAGTTAACCTACATAGACCAAGGGCCCTCTAGTTAACCTAGATAGTCCAAATGCCCGCTAGGGGACGTACATAGTCCAAGTGCCCGCTAGGTAACCTAGATAGTCCACGTGTCCGCTAGGGTATATACATATTTCAAGTGCCCGCTAGGTAACCTAGATTGTCCAAGTGTCCGCTAGTTAACCTACATAATCCAAGTGCCCGCTAGGTAACCTAGATAGTCCAAGGTCCCGCTACTTAACCTACATAGTACAATGCCCAATAGGGAACCTACATAGTCCAAGTGCCCGCTGAGGAAACTACATAGTCCAAGTGCCCGTTATGGAACTTAGATAGTCCAAGTGCCCGCTAAGGGACGTACATAGTCCAAGTGCGCGCTAGGGAACCTACATAGTCCAAGTGCCCGTTAGGGAACTTGGTAGTCCAAGTGCCCGCTAGGGAACCTGCATCGTCCAAGTGCCCGCTAGTTTATCTAGATAGTCCAAGTGCCCGCTAGTTAACCTTGATAGTCCAAGTGCCCGCTAGTTAACCTACATAGTCCAAGGGCCCTCTAGTAAACCTAGATAGTCCAAGTGACCGCTAGGGGACGTACATAGTCCAAGTGCCCGCTAGGTAACCTAGATAGTCCATGTGCCCGCTAGGGTATGTACATAGTTCAAGTGCCCGCTAGGTAACCTAGATAGTCCAAGTGCCCGCTAGTTAACCCACATAAACCAAGTTCCCGCTAGGTAACCTAGATAGTCCAAGGTCCCGCTAGTTAACCTACATAGTACAATGCCCGATAGGGAACCTACATAGTCCAAGTGCCCGCTGAGGAAACTACATAGTCCAAGTGCCCGTTACGGAACTTAGATAGTCCAAGTGCCCGCTAAGGGACGTACATAGTCCAAGTGCGCGCTAGGGAACCTACATAGTCCAAGTGCCCGTTAGGGAACTTGGTAGTCCAAGTGCCTGCTAGGGAACCTGCATTGTCCAAGTGCCCGCTAGTTTATCTAGATAGTCCAAGTGCCCGCTAGTTAACCTACATAGTCCAAGGGCCCTCTAGTAAACCTAGATAGTCCAAGTGACCGCTAGGGGACGTACATAGTCCAAGTGCCCGCTAGGTAACCTACATAGTCCATGTGCCCGCTAGGGTATGTACATAGTTCAAGTGCCCGCTAGGTAACCTAGATAGTCCAAGTGCCCGCTAGTTAACCTACATAGTCCAACTGCCCGCTAGGTAACCTAGACAGTCCAAGTGCCCACTAGGTATCCTGCATAGTCCAAGTGCCCGTTAGGTAACCTAGATAGTCCAAGGGCCCGCTAGTTAACCTACATAGTCCAAGTGTCCGGTAGTTAACTTACATAGTTCATGTGTCCGTAGGGAACATACATAGTCCAAGTGCCCGCTAGGGAACATAGAGAGTCCAAGTGCCCGCTAGGGAACCTACGTAGTCCAAGTGCCCGCTAGGGAATCTACATAGTCCAAGGGCCCCGCTAGTTAACGTCGATAGTCCAAGTGCCGCTAGTTAACCTACATAGTCCAAGTACCCGCTAGTAAACCTAGATCATCCAAGTGCCCGCTAGGTAACCTACATAGTCCAAGGGCCCGCTAGTTAACCTACATAGTCCGAGGGCCTGCTAGTTAACCTACATTCTCCAAGTGCCCGATAGGGAACCTACATAGTCCATGTGCCCGCTAGGTAACCTACATAGTCCAAATGCCCTCTAGTTAATCTACATATTCCAAGGGCCCGATAGGGAACCTGCATAATCCAAGTGCCCGCTAGGTAACCTACATAGTCCAAATGCCTTCTAGTTAACCTACATAGTCCAATGCCCGATAGGGAACCTACACAATCCAAGTGCCCGCTAGGGATCCTACAGGGTCCAAGTGCCCGGTAGGTAACCTAAATAGTCCAAATGCCCGCCAGGAAACCCACATAGTCCAAGTGCCCGCTAGCGAACTTAAATAGTCCAAGGGCCCGCTAGGGAACCTAGATAGTCCAAGTGCCCGTAGGGAACATATATAGTCCAAGTGCCCGCTACGGAACCTACATAGTCAATGTGCCCGCTAGTTAAACTACATAGTCCAGAACCCGCTAGTTTACCTAGATAGTCCAATTTCCCGCTATGCAACATACATAGTCCAAGTGCTCGTTCATTAACCTAGAAGTCCAAGTGCCCGCTAGGTAACCTAGACTGTCCAAGTGCCCGCTAGGTTACCTACATAATCCAAATGTCCGTTCGGTACCTAGATAGTGCAAGTGCCCGTTAGTTAACCTACATAGTCCAAGTGCCCGCTAGGTAACCTAGATAGTCCAAGGGCCCGCTAATTAACCTACATAGTCCATGTGCCCGGTAGTTAACTTACAGAGTTCAAGTGTCCGTAGGGTACATACATAGTCCAAGTGCTCGCTAGGGAACATACAGAGTCCAAGTGCCCGCTAGGGAACCTACATAGTACAATGCCCGCTAAGTAATCTATATAGTCCAAATAACCCCTAGGGAGCCTACATAGTCCAAATGCCCGCTAGGTAACCTAGATAGTCCAAGGGCCCGCTAGGTAACCTACATTGTCCTAGTGCCCCCTAGTTAACCTACAGTTTCCAAGTGCCCGATAGGGAACCTACATAGTCCAAGTGCCCGCTAGGTAACCTACATAGTCCAAATGCCCTCTAGTTAACCTACATATTCCAAGTGCCCGATAGGGAACCTACATAATCCAAGTGCCCGCTAGTTGACCTACATAGTCCAAGTGCCCGCTAGGTAACCTAGATAATCATAGTGTCCGCTAGGGAACCTTCATAGTCCTAGTGCCAGCTAGGTAACCTAGATAATCCTAGTGCCCACTAGGGGACGTACTTAGTCTAAATGCCCGTTAGCTAACCTAGATAGTCCAAGTGCCCGCTAGTTAACATTGATCATCCAAGCGCCCGCTAGTTATCCTAGATAGTCCAAGTGCACGCTAGTTAACCTACATAGTACAAGTGCCCGCTAGTTGACCTAGATAGTCCAAGGGCCCGCTAGTTAACCTACGTAGTCCAAGGTCCGCTAGTTAACCTAGATAGTCCAAGTGCTCGCTAGTTAACCTACATAGTACAAGTGTCCGCTAGTTGACCTAGATAGTCCAAGTGCCCGCTAGTTAACCTAGATAGTCCAAATGCCCGGTAGGGAACCTACATATTCCAAGTGCCCGTTAGTTAACCTAGATAGTCCAAGTGCTCGCTAGGTAACCTACATAGTCCAAGTGCCTGCTTGATAACCTAAATAGTCCAAATGCCCGCTAGGGAAACTACATAGTCCAAGTGCCCGCTAGTTAACATTGATCATCCAAGTGCCCGCTAGTTAACCTAGATAGTCCAAGTGCACGCTAGTTAACCTACATAGTACAAGTGTCCGCTAGTTGACCTAGATAGTCCAAGTGCCCGCTAGTTAACCTAGATAGTCCAAGTGCCCGCTAGGTAACCTACATAATCCAAGTGCCTGCTAGGGAACCTACATAGTCCAAATGCCCGGTAGGGAACCTACATAGTCCAAGTGCCCGTTAGTTAACCTAGATAGTCCAAGTGCTCGCTAGGTAACCTACATAGTCCAAGTGCCTGCTTGATAACCTAAATAGTCCAAATGCCCGCTAGGGAAACTACATAGTCCAAGTGTCCGCTAGTTAACCTAGATAGTCCAAGGGCCCGCTAGTTAACATACATAGTCCAAGTGCCCTGTAGTTAACTTACATAGTTCAAGTGTCCGTAGGGAACATACATAGTCCAAGTGCCCGCTCGGGAACATACATAGTCCAAGTGCCTGCTAGTAAACCTACATAATCCATGGGCCAGCAAGTTAACCTACATAGTGCAAGGGCCCGCTAGTTAACCTAGATCGTGCAAGTGTCCGCTAGTTAACCTATATAGTCCTAGTGGCCGCTAGGTAACCTAGATAGTCCAAGTGCCCGCTAGGGATCCTTCATAATCCAAGTGCCTGCTAGGTAACCTAGATAGTCCAAGTGCCCGCTAGTTAACCTACATAGTCCAAGTGCCCGATAGGGAACCTACATAGTTCAAGTGCCTGCTAAGGGACAAACATAGTCCAAGTGCCCGCTAGGGAACCTACATACTCCAAGTCCCCGTTAGGGATCTTAGTCGTCCAAATGCCCGCTAGGGAAGCTGCATTGTCCAAGTGCCCGCTAGTTAACCTAGATCGTCCAAGTGCCCGCTAGTTAACCTAGATAATCCAAGTGCCCGCTAGTTAACCTACATAGACCAAGGGCCCTCTAGTTAACCTAGATAGTCTAAATGCCCGCTAGGGGACGTACATAGTCCAAGTGCCCGCTAGGTAACCTAGATAGTCCAAGTGCCCGCTAGGGTATGTACATATTTCAAGTGCCCACTAGGTAACCTAGATTGTCCAAGTGTCCACCAGTTAACCTACATAATCCAAGTGCCCGCTAGGTAACCTCGATAGTCCAAGGTCCCGCTAGTTAACCTACATAGTACAATGCCCGATAGGGAACCTACATAGTCCAAGTGCCCGCTGAGGAACCTACATAGTCCAAGTGCCCGTTACGGAACTTAGATAGTCCAAGTGCCCGCTAAGGGACGTACATAGTCCAAGTGCGCGCTAGGGAACCTACATAGTCCAAGTGCCCGTTAGGGAACTTGGTAGTCCAAGTGCCCGCTAGGGAACCTGCATCGTCCAAGTGCCCGCTAGTTTATCTAGATATTCCAAGTGCCCGCTAGTTAACCTTGATATTCCAAGTGCCCGCTAGTTAACCTACATAGTCCAAGTGCCCGCTAGGTAACCTAGACAGTCCAAGTGCCCACTAGGTATCCTGCATAGTCCAAGTGCCCGTTAGGTAACCTAGATAGTCCAAGGGCCCGCTAGTTAACCTACATAGTCCAAGTGTCCGGTAGTTAACTTACATAGTTCAAGTGCCCGTAGGGAACATACATAGTCCAAGTGCCCGCTAGGGAACATAGAGAGTCCAAGTGCCCGCTAGGGAACCTACGTAGTCCAAGTGCCCGCTAGGGAATCTACATAGTCCAAGGGCCCCGCTAGTTAACGTCGATAGTCCAAGTGCCGCTAGTTAACCTACATAGTCCAAGTACCCGCTAGTTAACCTAGATCGTCCAAGTGCCCGCTAGGTAACCTACATAGTCCAAGGGCCCGCTAGTTAACCTACATAGTCCAAGGGCCCGCTAGTTAACCTACATTCTCCAAGTGCCCGATAGGGAACCTACATAGTCCAAGTGCCCGCTAGGTAACCTACATAGTCCAAATGCCCTCTAGTTAACCTACATAGTCAATGGGCCCGCTAGTTAACCTACATAGTGCAAGAGCCCGCTAGTTAACCTAGATCGTGCAAGTGTCCGCTAGTTAACCTACATAGTCCAAGTGGCCGCTAGGTAACGTAGATAGTCCAAGTGCCCGCTAGGGATCCTTCATAATCCAAGTGCCTGCTAGGTAACCTAGATAGTCCAAGTGCCCACTAGTTAACCTAGATAGTCCTAGTGCGCGTTAGTTAACCTAGATAGTCCAAGTGCCCACTAGGGGACGTACATAGTCCAAGCTCCCGCTAGGTAACGTAGATAGTCCAAGTGCCCGTTACCTAACCTAGATAGTCCAAGTGCCCGCTAGGCAACCTATATAGTCCAAGTGCTATCTAGGCAACCTAGATAGTCCAAGGGCCCGCTAGTTAACCTACATAGTCCAAGGGCTCGCTTGTTAACTTTGATAGTCCAAGTGCCCCTTGGTTAACCTAGATCGTTCAAGTGCCCGCTAGGTAACCTAGATCGTCCAAGTACTGGCTAGTTAACCTACATAGTCCAAGGGCCCGCTAGGTAACCTACATAGTGCAAGTGTCTGCTAGGTAAACTACATAGTCCAAGTGCCCGCTAGTTAACATAGATAGTCCAAGTGCTCGCTAGAGAAGGTACATAGTCCAAGTGCCTGCTAGTTAACCTAGATCGTCCAAGTGTCCACTAGTTAACCTACATAATCCACGTGCCCGCTAGGTAACCTAGATAGTACAACAGCCCGTTAGTTAACCTAGATAGTCCAGGTGCCCACTAGGGAACGTACATAGTCCAAGTAACCGCTAGGTAACCTAGATAGTCCAAGTTTCCCCTAGGGTATGTACAGAGTCCAAGTGCCCGCTAGGTAACCTACATAGTCCAAGGGCCCGCTAGTTAACCTACATAGTCCAAGTGCCCGATAGGGAACCTACATAGTTCAAGTGCCCGCTAAGGGACGAACATAGTCCAAGTGCCCGCTAGGGAACCTACATAGTCCAAGTCCCCGTTAGGGATCTTAGTCGTCCAAGTGCCCGCTAGGGAAGCTGCATTGTCCAAGTGCCCGCTAGTTAACCTAGATCGTCCAAGTGCCCGCTAGTTAACCTAGATAGTCCAAGTGCCCGCTAGTTAACCTAGATAATCCAAGTGCCCGCTAGTTAACCTACATAGACCAAGGGCCCTCTAGTTAACCTAGATAGTCCAAATGCCCGCTAGGGGACGTACATAGTCCAAGTGCCCGCTAGGTAACCTAGATAGTCCACGTGTCCGCTAGGGTATATACATATTTCAAGTGCCCGCTAGGTAACCTAGATTGTCCAAGTGTCCGCTAGTTAACCTACATAATCCAAGTGCCCGCTAGGTAACCTAGATAGTCCAAGGTCCCGCTACTTAACCTACATAGTACAATGCCCAATAGGGAACCTACATAGTCCAAGTGCCCGCTGA
The DNA here is from genome assembly GCF_050624435.1 of Tenrec ecaudatus. Lineage (NCBI taxonomy): Eukaryota > Metazoa > Chordata > Mammalia > Afrosoricida > Tenrecidae > Tenrec > Tenrec ecaudatus. The sequence goes on from NW_027459465.1 coordinate 1,198,290, forward strand.
GGAAACTACATAGTCCAAGTGCCCGTTATGGAACTTAGATAGTCCAAGTGCCCGCTAAGGGACGTACATAGTCCAAGTGCGCGCTAGGGAACCTACATAGTCCAAGTGCCCGTTAGGGAACTTGGTAGTCCAAGTGCCCGCTAGGGAACCTGCATCGTCCAAGTGCCCGCTAGTTTATCTAGATAGTCCAAGTGCCCGCTAGTTAACCTTGATAGTCCAAGTGCCCGCTAGTTAACCTACATAGTCCAAGGGCCCTCTAGTAAACCTAGATAGTCCAAGTGACCGCTAGGGGACGTACATAGTCCAAGTGCCCGCTAGGTAACCTAGATAGTCCATGTGCCCGCTAGGGTATGTACATAGTTCAAGTGCCCGCTAGGTAACCTAGATAGTCCAAGTGCCCGCTAGTTAACCCACATAAACCAAGTTCCCGCTAGGTAACCTAGATAGTCCAAGGTCCCGCTAGTTAACCTACATAGTACAATGCCCGATAGGGAACCTACATAGTCCAAGTGCCCGCTGAGGAAACTACATAGTCCAAGTGCCCGTTACGGAACTTAGATAGTCCAAGTGCCCGCTAAGGGACGTACATAGTCCAAGTGCGCGCTAGGGAACCTACATAGTCCAAGTGCCCGTTAGGGAACTTGGTAGTCCAAGTGCCTGCTAGGGAACCTGCATTGTCCAAGTGCCCGCTAGTTTATCTAGATAGTCCAAGTGCCCGCTAGTTAACCTACATAGTCCAAGGGCCCTCTAGTAAACCTAGATAGTCCAAGTGACCGCTAGGGGACGTACATAGTCCAAGTGCCCGCTAGGTAACCTACATAGTCCATGTGCCCGCTAGGGTATGTACATAGTTCAAGTGCCCGCTAGGTAACCTAGATAGTCCAAGTGCCCGCTAGTTAACCTACATAGTCCAACTGCCCGCTAGGTAACCTAGACAGTCCAAGTGCCCACTAGGTATCCTGCATAGTCCAAGTGCCCGTTAGGTAACCTAGATAGTCCAAGGGCCCGCTAGTTAACCTACATAGTCCAAGTGTCCGGTAGTTAACTTACATAGTTCATGTGTCCGTAGGGAACATACATAGTCCAAGTGCCCGCTAGGGAACATAGAGAGTCCAAGTGCCCGCTAGGGAACCTACGTAGTCCAAGTGCCCGCTAGGGAACCTGCATCGTCCAAGTGCCCGCTAGTTTATCTAGATAGTCCAAGTGCCCGCTAGTTAACCTTGATAGTCCAAGTGCCCGCTAGTTAACCTACATAGTCCAAGGGCCCTCTAGTAAACCTAGATAGTCCAAGTGACCGCTAGGGGACGTACATAGTCCAAGTGCCCGCTAGGTAACCTAGATAGTCCATGTGCCCGCTAGGGTATGTACATAGTTCAAGTGCCCGCTAGGTAACCTAGATAGTCCAAGTGCCCGCTAGTTAACCCACATAAACCAAGTTCCCGCTAGGTAACCTAGATAGTCCAAGGTCCCGCTAGTTAACCTACATAGTACAATGCCCGATAGGGAACCTACATAGTCCAAGTGCCCGCTGAGGAAACTACATAGTCCAAGTGCCCGTTACGGAACTTAGATAGTCCAAGTGCCCGCTAGGAAACCTAAATATTCAAAGTGCCCGCTAGAGAACCTACATATTCAAAGTGCCCGCTAGGGAACCTGCATTGTCCAAGTGCCCGCTTGTTAACCTACATAGTCCAGAACCCGCTAGTTTACCTAGATAGTCCTAGTGCAGGCTAGTGAACATACATAGTCCAAGGGCCCGTTAGTTAACCTAGATATTCCAAGTGCCCGCTAGTTAACCTAGATCGTCCAAGAGTCCGCTAGTTAACCTACATAGTCCAAGTTCCCATTAGGTAACCTAGATAGTCCAAGTGCCCGCAAGGTAACCTACATAATCCAAGTGCCCGCTAGGTAACCTAGATATTCCAAGTGCCTGCTAGGTAACCTACATAGTCCAAGTGCCCATTCATTAACCTAGATAGTCCAAGTGCCCGCTAGGTAACCTAGACTGTCCAAGTGCCCTCTAGGTTACCTACATAGTCGAAGTGCACGTTCCTTAACCTAGATAGTCCAAGTGCCCGCAAAATAACCTACATAGTCCAAGGGCCCGCTAGGTAACCTACATATTCCAAGTGCCCGCTAGGTAACCTAGATAGTCCAAGTGCCCGTTAGGTAACCTAGATAGTCCAAGTGCCCGCTAGGTAACCTACATAGTTGAAGTTCCCGCTATGTAACCTAGATAGTCCAAGAGCCCGCTAGGCAACCTACATAGCCCAAGTGCCCGTTCATTAACCTAGAAGTCCAAGTGCCCGCTAGGTTACCTACATAGTCCAAATGCCCGTTCGGTAACCTAGATAGTGCAAGTGCCCGGGAGTTAACCTACATAGTCCAAGTGCCCGCTAGGTAACCTAGATAGTCTAAGGGCCCGCTAATTAACCTACATAGTCCAAGTGCCCGGTAGTTAACTTACATAGTCAAGTGTCCGTAGGGAACATACAGAGTCCAAGTGCCCGCAAGGGAACCTACATAGTCCAAGTGCCCGCTAGGCAATCTACATAGTCCAAGGGCCCACTAGTTAATGTAGATAGTCCAAGTGCCGCTAGTTAATCTACATAGTTCTAGGGCCCGCTAGTTAACCTAAATAATCCAAGTACCCGCTAGTTAACCTAGATCGTCCAAGTGTCCGCTAATTAACCTAAATAGTACAAGTGCCCGCTAGGGAACCTAGATAGTCCAAGTGCCCGCTCTGGAACCTACATAGTCCAAGTGACTGCTAGGGAACCTACATAGTCCAAGTGCCAGCTCTGGAACACACATAGTCCAAGTGCCCGCTAGGGAATCCACATAGTCCAAGGGCCCGCTAATTAATGTAGATAGCCCAAGTGCCGCTAGTTAATCTACATAGTCCAAGGGCCTGCTAGTTAACCTACATAGTCCAAGTATCCGCTAAGTAACCCATATAGTCCAAATGCCCGCTAGGGGCCCTAATAGTCCAAATGCCCGCTAGTTAACCTAGATAGTCCAAGTGCTCGCTAGTTAACCTAGATAGTCCAAGTGCCCGCTAGTTAACCTAGATAGACCAAGTGCCAGCTAGGGAACCTATCCAGTCCAAGTACCCGCTAGGAAACATATATAGTCCAAGTGCCCGCTAGGTAACATACATAGTCTAAGTGCCCGCTAGGTAACCTAGATAGTCCAAGGGCCTGCTAGGGAACGTACATAGTCCAAGTGCCCACTAGTTAACCTACATAGTCCAGGTTCCCCCTAGGTAACCTAGATAGTCCAAGGGCCCGCTAGGTAACCTACATTGTCCTAGTGTCCCCTAGTTAACCTACATTCTCCAAGTGCCCGATAGGGAACCTACATAGTCCAAGTGCCCGCTAGGTAACCTACATGGTCTAAATGCCCGCTAGTTAACCTACATAGTCCAAGTACCCAATAGGGAACCTACATAATCCAAGTGCCCGCTAGGGAACCTACATAGACCAAGTGCCCGTTAGGTAACCTAGATAGTCCAAATGCCCGCTAGGGAACCCACATAGTCCAAGTGTCCGCTAGGGAACTTACATTGTCCAAGGGTCGCTAGGGAACCTACATAGTCCAAGTGCCCGTTAGTTAACCTAGATAGTCCAAGTGCCTGCCAGGTAACCTAGATAGTCCAAGTACCCCCTAGGTAACCTAAAAAGTCTAAGTGCCCGCTAAGTAATCTATATAGTCCAAATATCCCCTAGGGAGCCTACATAGTCCAAATGCCCGCTAGGTAACCTAGATAGTCTAAGGGCCCGCTAGGTAACCTACATAGTCCAGGTTCCCCCTAGGTAACCTAGATAGTCCAAGGGCCCGCTAGGTAACCTACATTGTCCTAGTGCCCCCTAGTTAACCTACAGTTTCCAAGTGTCCGCTAGTTTACCTACATAGTCCAAGTGCCCGCTAGGTAACCTACATAATCCTAGTGTCCGCTAGGGAACCTTCATAATCCTAGTGCCAGCTAGGTAACCTAGATATTCCTAGTGCCCACTAGGGGACATACTTAGTCTAAATGCCCGTTAGCTAACCTAGATAGTCCAAGTGCCCGCTAGTTAACATTGATCATCCAAGTGCCCGCTAGTTAACCTAGATAGTCCAAGTCCACGCTAGTTAACCTACATAGTACAAGTGCCCGCTAGTTGACCTAGATAGTCCAAGGGCCCGCTAGTTAACCTACGTAGTCCAAGGTCCGCTAGTTAACCTAGATAGTCCAAGTGCTCGCTAGTTAACCTACATAGTACAAGTGTCCGCTAGTTGACCTAGATAGTCCAAGTGCCCGCTAGTTTACCTAGATAGTCCAAGTGCCTGCTAGGTAACCTACATAATCCAAGTGCCCGCTAGGGAACCTACATAGTCCAAATGCCCGGTAGGGAACCTACATATTCCAAGTGCCCGTTAGTTAACCTAGATAGTCCAAGTGCTCGCTAGGTAACCTACATAGTCCAAGTGCCTGCTTGATAACCTAAATTGTCCAAATGCCCGCTAGGGAAACTACATAGTCCAAGTGTCCGCTAGTTAACCTAGATAGTCCAAGGGCCCGCTAGTTAACATACATAGTCCAAGTGCCCTGTAGTTAACTTACATAGTTCAAGTGTCCGTAGGGAACATACATAGTCCAAGTGCCCGCTCGGGAACATACATAGTCCAAGTGCCTGCTAGTAAACCTACATAATCCATGGGCCCGCAAGTTAACCTACATAGTGCAAGGGCCCGCTAGTTAACCTAGATCGTGCAAGTGTCCGCTAGTTAACCTACATAGTCCTAGTGGCCGCTAGGTAACCTAGATAGTCCAAGTGCCCGCTAAGGATCCTTCATAATCCAAGTGCCTGCTAGGTAACCTAGATAGTCCAAGTGCCCGCTAGTTAACCTAGATAGTCCTAGTGCGCGTTAGTTAACCTAGATAGTCCAAGTGCCCACTAGGGGACGTACATAGTCCAAGTTCCCGCTAGGTAACCTAGATAATCCAAGTGCCCGTTACCTAACCTAGATAGTCCAAGTGCCCGCTAGGCAACCTATATAGTCCAAGTGCTATCTAGGTAACCTAGATAGTCCAAGGGCCCGCTAGTTAACCTACATAGTCCAAGGGCTCGCTTGTTAACTTTGATAGTCCAAGTGCCCCTTGGTTAACCTAGATCATTCAAGTGCCCGCTAGGTAACCTAGATCGTCCAAGTACTGGCTAGTTAACCTACATAGTCCAAGGGCCCGCTAGGTAACCTACATAGTGCAAGTGTCTGCTAGGTAAACTACATAGTCCAAGGGCCCGCTAGTTAACATAGATAGTCCAAGTGCCCGCTAGGGAAGGTACATAGTCCAAGTGCCTGCTAGTTAACCTAGATCGTCCAAGTGTCCACTAGTTAACCTACATAGTCCAAGTACCCGCTAGGTAACCTAGATAGTACAACAGCCCGTTAGTTAACCTAGATAGTCCACGTGCCCACTGGGGAATGTACATAGTCCAAGTAACCGCTAGGTAACCTAGATAGTCCAAGTTTCCCCTAGGGTATGTACAGAGTCCAAGTGCCCGCTAGGTAACCTACATAGTCCAAGGGCCTGCTAGTTAACCTACATAGTCCAAGTGCCCGATAGGGAACCTACATAGTTCAAGTGCTCGCTAAGGGACAAACATAGTCCAAGTGCCCGCTAGGGAACCTACATAGTCCAAGTGCCCGCTAAGAGACGAACATAGTCCAAGTGCCCGCTAGGTAACCTACATAGTCCAAGTGCCCGTTAGGGAACTTAGTCGTCCAAGGTCCCGCTTGGGAACCAGCATTGTCCAAGTGCCCGCTAGTTAACCTACATAGACCAAGGGCCCTCTAGTTAACCTAGATAGTCCAAATGCCCGCTAGGTGACGTACATAGTCCAAGTGCCCGCTAGGTAACCTAGATAGTCCAAGTGCCCGCTAGGGTATGTACATATTTCAAGTGCCCGCTAGGTAACCTAGATTGTCCAAGTGTCCGCTAGTTAACCTACATAATCCAAGTGCCCGCTAGGTAACCTAGATAGTCCAAGGTCCCGCTAGTTAACCTACATAGTACAATGCCCGATAGGGAACCTACATAGTCCAAGTGCCCGCTGAGGAACCTACATAGTCCAAGTGCCCGTTACGGAACTTAGATAGTCCAAGTGCCCGCTAAGGGACGTACATAGTCCAAGTGCGCGCTAGGGAACCTACATAGTCCAAGTGCCCGTTAGGGAACTTGGTAGTCCAAGTGCCCGCTAGGGAACCTTCATCGTCCAAGTGCCCGCTAGTTTATCTAGATAGTCCAAGTGCCCGCTAGTTAACCTTGATAGTCCAAGTGCCCGCTAGTTAACCTACATAGTCCAAGGGCCCTCTAGTAAACCTAGATAGTCCAAGTGCCCGCTAGGGGACGTACATAGTCCAAGTGCCCGCTAGGTAACCTAGATAGTCCAAGTGCCCGCTAGGGTACGTACATAGTTCAAGTGCCCGCTAGGTAACCTAGATAGTCCAAGTGCCCGCTAGTTAACCTACATAGTCCAAGTGCCCGCTAGGTAACCTAGACAGTCCAAGGGCCCACTAGGTATCCTGCATAGTCCAAGTGCCCGTTAGGTAACCTAGATAGTACAAGGGCCCGCTAGTTAACGACATAGTCCAAGTGTCCGGTAGTTAACTTACATAGTTCAAGTGCCCGTAGGGAACATACATAGTCCAAGTGCCCACTAGGGAACATAGAGAGTCCAAGTGCCCGCTAGGGAATCTACATAGTCCACGGGCCCCGCTAGTTAACGTCGATAGTCCAAGTGCCGCTAGTTAACCTACATAGTCCAAGTACCCGCTAGTTAACCTAGATCGTCCAAGTGCCCGCTAGGTAACCTACATAGTCCAAGGGCCCGCTAGTTAACCTACATAGTCCAAGGGCCCGCTAGTTAACCTACATTCTCCAAGTGCCCGATAGGGAACCTACATAGTCCAAGTGCCCGCTAGGTAACCTACATAGTCCAAATGCCCTCTAGTTAACCTACATAGTCAATGGGCCCACTAGTTAACCTACATAGTGCAAGAGCCCGCTAGTTAACCTAGATCGTGCAAGTGTCCGCTAGTTAACCTACATAGTCCAAGTGGCCGCTAGGTAACGTAGATAGTCCAAGTGCCCGCTAGGGATCCTTCATAATCCAAGTGCCTGCTAGGTAACCTAGATAGTCCAAGTGCCCGCTAGTTAACCTAGATAGTCCTAGTGCGCGTTAGTTAACCTAGATAGTCCAAGTGCCCACTAGGGGACGTACATAGTCCAAGTTCCCGCTAGGTAACCTAGATAGTCCAAGTGCCCGTTACCTAACCTACATAGTCCAAGTGCCCGCTAGGCAACCTATATAGTCCAAGTGCTATCTAGGTAACCTAGATAGTCCAAGGGCTCGCTAGTTAACCTACATAGTCCAAGGGCTCGCTTGTTAACATTGATAGTCCAAGTGCCCCTTGGTTAACCTAGATCATTCAAGTGCCCGCTAGGTAACCTAGATCGTCCAAGTACTGGCTAGTTAACCTACATAGTCCAAGGGCCCGCTAGGTAACCTACATAGTGCAAGTGTCTGCTAGGTAAACTACATAGTCCAAGGGCCCGCTAGTTAACATAGATAGTCCAAGTGCCCGCTAGGGAAGGTACATAGTCCAAGTGCCTGCTAGTTAACCTAGATCGTCCAAGTGTCCACTAGTTAACCTACATAGTCCAAGTGCCCGCTAGTTAACCTAGATAGCACAACAGCCCGTTAGTTAACCTAGATAGTCCAGGTGCCCACTGGGGAATGTACATAGTCCAAGTAACCGCTAGGTAACCTAGATAGTCGAAGTTTCCCCTAGGGTATGTACAGAGTCCAAGTGCCCGCTAGGTAACCTACATAGTCCAAGGGCCCGCTAGTTAACCTACATAGTCCAAGTGCCCGATAGGGAACCTACATAGTTCAAGTGCCTGCTAAGGGACAAACATAGTCCAAGTGCCCGCTAGGGAACCTACATACTCCAAGTCCCCGTTAGGGATCTTAGTCGTCCAAATGCCCGCTAGGGAAGCTGCATTGTCCAAGTGCCCGCTAGTTAACCTAGATCGTCCAAGTGCCCGCTAGTTAACCTAGATAATCCAAGTGCCCGCTAGTTAACCTACATAGACCAAGGGCCCTCTAGTTAACCTAGATAGTCTAAATGCCCGCTAGGGGACGTACATAGTCCAAGTGCCCGCTAGGTAACCTAGATAGTCCAAGTGCCCGCTAGGGTATGTACATATTTCAAGTGCCCACTAGGTAACCTAGATTGTCCAAGTGTCCGCCAGTTAACCTACATAATCCAAGTGCCCGCTAGGTAACCTCGATAGTCCAAGGTCCCGCTAGTTAACCTACATAGTACAATGCCCGATAGGGAACCTACATAGTCCAAGTGCCCGCTGAGGAACCTACATAGTCCAAGTGCCCGTTACGGAACTTAGATAGTCCAAGTGCCCGCTAAGGGACGTACATAGTCCAAGTGCGCGCTAGGGAACCTACATAGTCCAAGTGCCCGTTAGGGAACTTGGTAGTCCAAGTGCCCGCTAGGGAACCTGCATCGTCCAAGTGCCCGCTAGTTTATCTAGATATTCCAAGTGCCCGCTAGTTAACCTTGATATTCCAAGTGCCCGCTAGTTAACCTACATAGTCCAAGTGCCCGCTAGGTAACCTAGACAGTCCAAGTGCCCACTAGGTATCCTGCATAGTCCAAGTGCCCGTTAGGTAACCTAGATAGTCCAAGGGCCCGCTAGTTAACCTACATAGTCCAAGTGTCCGGTAGTTAACTTACATAGTTCAAGTGCCCGTAGGGAACATACATAGTCCAAGTGCCCGCTAGGGAACATAGAGAGTCCAAGTGCCCGCTAGGGAACCTACGTAGTCCAAGTGCCCGCTAGGGAATCTACATAGTCCAAGGGCCCCGCTAGTTAACGTCGATAGTCCAAGTGCCGCTAGTTAACCTACATAGTCCAAGTACCCGCTAGTTAACCTAGATCGTCCAAGTGCCCGCTAGGTAACCTACATAGTCCAAGGGCCCGCTAGTTAACCTACATAGTCCAAGGGCCCGCTAGTTAACCTACATTCTCCAAGTGCCCGATAGGGAACCTACATAGTCCAAGTGCCCGCTAGGTAACCTACATAGTCCAAATGCCCTCTAGTTAACCTACATAGTCAATGGGCCCACTAGTTAACCTACATAGTGCAAGAGCCCGCTAGTTAACCTAGATCGTCCAAGTGCCCGCTAGGTAACCTACATAGTCCAAGGGCCCGCTAGTTAACCTACATAGTCCAAGGGCCCGCTAGTTAACCTACATTCTCCAAGTGCCCGATAGGGAACCTACATAGTCCAAGTGCCCGCTAGGTAACCTACATAGTCCAAATGCCCTCTAGTTAACCTACATAGTCAATGGGCCCACTAGTTAACCTACATAGTGCAAGAGCCCGCTAGTTAACCTAGATCGTGCAAGTGTCCGCTAGTTAACCTACATAGTCCAAGTGGCCGCTAGGTAACGTAGATAGTCCAAGTGCCCGCTAGGGATCCTTCATAATCCAAGTGCCTGCTAGGTAACCTAGATAGTCCAAGTGCCCACTAGTTAACCTAGATAGTCCTAGTGCGCGTTAGTTAACCTAGATAGTCCAAGTGCCCACTAGGGGACGTACATAGTCCAAGCTCCCGCTAGGTAACGTAGATAGTCCAAGTGCCCGTTACCTAACCTAGATAGTCCAAGTGCCCGCTAGGCAACCTATATAGTCCAAGTGCTATCTAGGCAACCTAGATAGTCCAAGGGCCCGCTAGTTAACCTACATAGTCCAAGGGCTCGCTTGTTAACTTTGATAGTCCAAGTGCCCCTTGGTTAACCTAGATCGTTCAAGTGCCCGCTAGGTAACCTAGATCGTCCAAGTACTGGCTAGTTAACCTACATAGTCCAAGGGCCCGCTAGGTAACCTACATAGTGCAAGTGTCTGCTAGGTAAACTACATAGTCCAAGTGCCCGCTAGTTAACATAGATAGTCCAAGTGCTCGCTAGAGAAGGTACATAGTCCAAGTGCCTGCTAGTTAACCTAGATCGTCCAAGTGTCCACTAGTTAACCTACATAATCCACGTGCCCGCTAGGTAACCTAGATAGTACAACAGCCCGTTAGTTAACCTAGATAGTCCAGGTGCCCACTAGGGAACGTACATAGTCCAAGTAACCGCTAGGTAACCTAGATAGTCCAAGTTTCCCCTAGGGTATGTACAGAGTCCAAGTGCCCGCTAGGTAACCTACATAGTCCAAGGGCCCGCTAGTTAACCTACATAGTCCAAGTGCCCGATAGGGAACCTACATAGTTCAAGTGCCCGCTAAGGGACGAACATAGTCCAAGTGCCCGCTAGGGAACCTACATAGTCCAAGTCCCCGTTAGGGATCTTAGTCGTCCAAGTGCCCGCTAGGGAAGCTGCATTGTCCAAGTGCCCGCTAGTTAACCTAGATCGTCCAAGTGCCCGCTAGTTAACCTAGATAGTCCAAGTGCCCGCTAGTTAACCTAGATAATCCAAGTGCCCGCTAGTTAACCTACATAGACCAAGGGCCCTCTAGTTAACCTAGATAGTCCAAATGCCCGCTAGGGGACGTACATAGTCCAAGTGCCCGCTAGGTAACCTAGATAGTCCACGTGTCCGCTAGGGTATATACATATTTCAAGTGCCCGCTAGGTAACCTAGATTGTCCAAGTGTCCGCTAGTTAACCTACATAATCCAAGTGCCCGCTAGGTAACCTAGATAGTCCAAGGTCCCGCTACTTAACCTACATAGTACAATGCCCAATAGGGAACCTACATAGTCCAAGTGCCCGCTGAGGAAACTACATAGTCCAAGTGCCCGTTATGGAACTTAGATAGTCCAAGTGCCCGCTAAGGGACGTACATAGTCCAAGTGCGCGCTAGGGAACCTACATAGTCCAAGTGCCCGTTAGGGAACTTGGTAGTCCAAGTGCCCGCTAGGGAACCTGCATCGTCCAAGTGCCCGCTAGTTTATCTAGATAGTCCAAGTGCCCGCTAGTTAACCTTGATAGTCCAAGTGCCCGCTAGTTAACCTACATAGTCCAAGGGCCCTCTAGTAAACCTAGATAGTCCAAGTGACCGCTAGGGGACGTACATAGTCCAAGTGCCCGCTAGGTAACCTAGATAGTCCATGTGCCCGCTAGGGTATGTACATAGTTCAAGTGCCCGCTAGGTAACCTAGATAGTCCAAGTGCCCGCTAGTTAACCCACATAAACCAAGTTCCCGCTAGGTAACCTAGATAGTCCAAGGTCCCGCTAGTTAACCTACATAGTACAATGCCCGATAGGGAACCTACATAGTCCAAGTGCCCGCTGAGGAAACTACATAGTCCAAGTGCCCGTTACGGAACTTAGATAGTCCAAGTGCCCGCTAAGGGACGTACATAGTCCAAGTGCGCGCTAGGGAACCTACATAGTCCAAGTGCCCGTTAGGGAACTTGGTAGTCCAAGTGCCTGCTAGGGAACCTGCATTGTCCAAGTGCCCGCTAGTTTATCTAGATAGTCCAAGTGCCCGCTAGTTAACCTACATAGTCCAAGGGCCCTCTAGTAAACCTAGATAGTCCAAGTGACCGCTAGGGGACGTACATAGTCCAAGTGCCCGCTAGGTAACCTACATAGTCCATGTGCCCGCTAGGGTATGTACATAGTTCAAGTGCCCGCTAGGTAACCTAGATAGTCCAAGTGCCCGCTAGTTAACCTACATAGTCCAACTGCCCGCTAGGTAACCTAGACAGTCCAAGTGCCCACTAGGTATCCTGCATAGTCCAAGTGCCCGTTAGGTAACCTAGATAGTCCAAGGGCCCGCTAGTTAACCTACATAGTCCAAGTGTCCGGTAGTTAACTTACATAGTTCATGTGTCCGTAGGGAACATACATAGTCCAAGTGCCCGCTAGGGAACATAGAGAGTCCAAGTGCCCGCTAGGGAACCTACGTAGTCCAAGTGCCCGCTAGGGAATCTACATAGTCCAAGGGCCCCGCTAGTTAACGTCGATAGTCCAAGTGCCGCTAGTTAACCTACATAGTCCAAGTACCCGCTAGTAAACCTAGATCATCCAAGTGCCCGCTAGGTAACCTACATAGTCCAAGGGCCCGCTAGTTAACCTACATAGTCCGAGGGCCTGCTAGTTAACCTACATTCTCCAAGTGCCCGATAGGGAACCTACATAGTCCATGTGCCCGCTAGGTAACCTACATAGTCCAAATGCCCTCTAGTTAATCTACATATTCCAAGGGCCCGATAGGGAACCTGCATAATCCAAGTGCCCGCTAGGTAACCTACATAGTCCAAATGCCTTCTAGTTAACCTACATAGTCCAATGCCCGATAGGGAACCTACACAATCCAAGTGCCCGCTAGGGATCCTACAGGGTCCAAGTGCCCGGTAGGTAACCTAAATAGTCCAAATGCCCGCCAGGAAACCCACATAGTCCAAGTGCCCGCTAGCGAACTTAAATAGTCCAAGGGCCCGCTAGGGAACCTAGATAGTCCAAGTGCCCGTAGGGAACATATATAGTCCAAGTGCCCGCTACGGAACCTACATAGTCAATGTGCCCGCTAGTTAAACTACATAGTCCAGAACCCGCTAGTTTACCTAGATAGTCCAATTTCCCGCTATGCAACATACATAGTCCAAGTGCTCGTTCATTAACCTAGAAGTCCAAGTGCCCGCTAGGTAACCTAGACTGTCCAAGTGCCCGCTAGGTTACCTACATAATCCAAATGTCCGTTCGGTACCTAGATAGTGCAAGTGCCCGTTAGTTAACCTACATAGTCCAAGTGCCCGCTAGGTAACCTAGATAGTCCAAGGGCCCGCTAATTAACCTACATAGTCCATGTGCCCGGTAGTTAACTTACAGAGTTCAAGTGTCCGTAGGGTACATACATAGTCCAAGTGCTCGCTAGGGAACATACAGAGTCCAAGTGCCCGCTAGGGAACCTACATAGTACAATGCCCGCTAAGTAATCTATATAGTCCAAATAACCCCTAGGGAGCCTACATAGTCCAAATGCCCGCTAGGTAACCTAGATAGTCCAAGGGCCCGCTAGGTAACCTACATTGTCTTAGTGCCCCCTAGTTAACCTACAGTTTCCAAGTGCCCGATAGGGAACCTACATAGTCCAAGTGCCCGCTAGGTAACCTACATAGTCCAAATGCCCTCTAGTTAACCTACATATTCCAAGTGCCCGATAGGGAACCTACATAATCCAAGTGCCCGCTAGTTGACCTACATAGTCCAAGTGCCCGCTAGGTAACCTAGATAATCATAGTGTCCGCTAGGGAACCTTCATAGTCCTAGTGCCAGCTAGGTAACCTAGATAATCCTAGTGCCCACTAGGGGACGTACTTAGTCTAAATGCCCGTTAGCTAACCTAGATAGTCCAAGTGCCCGCTAGTTAACATTGATCATCCAAGCGCCCGCTAGTTATCCTAGATAGTCCAAGTGCACGCTAGTTAACCTACATAGTACAAGTGCCCGCTAGTTGACCTAGATAGTCCAAGGGCCCGCTAGTTAACCTACGTAGTCCAAGGTCCGCTAGTTAACCTAGATAGTCCAAGTGCTCGCTAGTTAACCTACATAGTACAAGTGTCCGCTAGTTGACCTAGATAGTCCAAGTGCCCGCTAGTTAACCTAGATAGTCCAAGTGCCCGCTAGGTAACCTACATAATCCAAGTGCCCGCTAGGGAACCTACATAGTCCAAATGCCCGGTAGGGAACCTACATATTCCAAGTGCCCGTTAGTTAACCTAGATAGTCCAAGTGCTCGCTAGGTAACCTACATAGTCCAAGTGCCTGCTTGATAACCTAAATAGTCCAAATGCCCGCTAGGGAAACTACATAGTCCAAGTGCCCGCTAGTTAACATTGATCATCCAAGTGCCCGCTAGTTAACCTAGATAGTCCAAGTGCACGCTAGTTAACCTACATAGTACAAGTGTCCGCTAGTTGACCTAGATAGTCCAAGTGCCCGCTAGTTAACCTAGATAGTCCAAGTGCCCGCTAGGTAACCTACATAATCCAAGTGCCTGCTAGGGAACCTACATAGTCCAAATGCCCGGTAGGGAACCTACATAGTCCAAGTGCCCGTTAGTTAACCTAGATAGTCCAAGTGCTCGCTAGGTAACCTACATAGTCCAAGTGCCTGCTTGATAACCTAAATAGTCCAAATGCCCGCTAGGGAAACTACATAGTCCAAGTGTCCGCTAGTTAACCTAGATAGTCCAAGGGCCCGCTAGTTAACATACATAGTCCAAGTGCCCTGTAGTTAACTTACATAGTTCAAGTGTCCGTAGGGAACATACATAGTCCAAGTGCCCGCTCGGGAACATACATAGTCCAAGTGCCTGCTAGTAAACCTACATAATCCATGGGCCAGCAAGTTAACCTACATAGTGCAAGGGCCCGCTAGTTAACCTAGATCGTGCAAGTGTCCGCTAGTTAACCTATATAGTCCTAGTGGCCGCTAGGTAACCTAGATAGTCCAAGTGCCCGCTAGGGATCCTTCATAATCCAAGTGCCTGCTAGGTAACCTAGATAGTCCAAGTGCCCGCTAGTTAACCTACATAGTCCAAGTGCCCGATAGGGAACCTACATAGTTCAAGTGCCTGCTAAGGGACAAACATAGTCCAAGTGCCCGCTAGGGAACCTACATACTCCAAGTCCCCGTTAGGGATCTTAGTCGTCCAAATGCCCGCTAGGGAAGCTGCATTGTCCAAGTGCCCGCTAGTTAACCTAGATCGTCCAAGTGCCCGCTAGTTAACCTAGATAATCCAAGTGCCCGCTAGTTAACCTACATAGACCAAGGGCCCTCTAGTTAACCTAGATAGTCTAAATGCCCGCTAGGGGACGTACATAGTCCAAGTGCCCGCTAGGTAACCTAGATAGTCCAAGTGCCCGCTAGGGTATGTACATATTTCAAGTGCCCACTAGGTAACCTAGATTGTCCAAGTGTCCACCAGTTAACCTACATAATCCAAGTGCCCGCTAGGTAACCTCGATAGTCCAAGGTCCCGCTAGTTAACCTACATAGTACAATGCCCGATAGGGAACCTACATAGTCCAAGTGCCCGCTGAGGAACCTACATAGTCCAAGTGCCCGTTACGGAACTTAGATAGTCCAAGTGCCCGCTAAGGGACGTACATAGTCCAAGTGCGCGCTAGGGAACCTACATAGTCCAAGTGCCCGTTAGGGAACTTGGTAGTCCAAGTGCCCGCTAGGGAACCTGCATCGTCCAAGTGCCCGCTAGTTTATCTAGATATTCCAAGTGCCCGCTAGTTAACCTTGATATTCCAAGTGCCCGCTAGTTAACCTACATAGTCCAAGTGCCCGCTAGGTAACCTAGACAGTCCAAGTGCCCACTAGGTATCCTGCATAGTCCAAGTGCCCGTTAGGTAACCTAGATAGTCCAAGGGCCCGCTAGTTAACCTACATAGTCCAAGTGTCCGGTAGTTAACTTACATAGTTCAAGTGCCCGTAGGGAACATACATAGTCCAAGTGCCCGCTAGGGAACATAGAGAGTCCAAGTGCCCGCTAGGGAACCTACGTAGTCCAAGTGCCCGCTAGGGAATCTACATAGTCCAAGGGCCCCGCTAGTTAACGTCGATAGTCCAAGTGCCGCTAGTTAACCTACATAGTCCAAGTACCCGCTAGTTAACCTAGATCGTCCAAGTGCCCGCTAGGTAACCTACATAGTCCAAGGGCCCGCTAGTTAACCTACATAGTCCAAGGGCCCGCTAGTTAACCTACATTCTCCAAGTGCCCGATAGGGAACCTACATAGTCCAAGTGCCCGCTAGGTAACCTACATAGTCCAAATGCCCTCTAGTTAACCTACATAGTCAATGGGCCCGCTAGTTAACCTACATAGTGCAAGAGCCCGCTAGTTAACCTAGATCGTGCAAGTGTCCGCTAGTTAACCTACATAGTCCAAGTGGCCGCTAGGTAACGTAGATAGTCCAAGTGCCCGCTAGGGATCCTTCATAATCCAAGTGCCTGCTAGGTAACCTAGATAGTCCAAGTGCCCACTAGTTAACCTAGATAGTCCTAGTGCGCGTTAGTTAACCTAGATAGTCCAAGTGCCCACTAGGGGACGTACATAGTCCAAGCTCCCGCTAGGTAACGTAGATAGTCCAAGTGCCCGTTACCTAACCTAGATAGTCCAAGTGCCCGCTAGGCAACCTATATAGTCCAAGTGCTATCTAGGCAACCTAGATAGTCCAAGGGCCCGCTAGTTAACCTACATAGTCCAAGGGCTCGCTTGTTAACTTTGATAGTCCAAGTGCCCCTTGGTTAACCTAGATCGTTCAAGTGCCCGCTAGGTAACCTAGATCGTCCAAGTACTGGCTAGTTAACCTACATAGTCCAAGGGCCCGCTAGGTAACCTACATAGTGCAAGTGTCTGCTAGGTAAACTACATAGTCCAAGTGCCCGCTAGTTAACATAGATAGTCCAAGTGCTCGCTAGAGAAGGTACATAGTCCAAGTGCCTGCTAGTTAACCTAGATCGTCCAAGTGTCCACTAGTTAACCTACATAATCCACGTGCCCGCTAGGTAACCTAGATAGTACAACAGCCCGTTAGTTAACCTAGATAGTCCAGGTGCCCACTAGGGAACGTACATAGTCCAAGTAACCGCTAGGTAACCTAGATAGTCCAAGTTTCCCCTAGGGTATGTACAGAGTCCAAGTGCCCGCTAGGTAACCTACATAGTCCAAGGGCCCGCTAGTTAACCTACATAGTCCAAGTGCCCGATAGGGAACCTACATAGTTCAAGTGCCCGCTAAGGGACGAACATAGTCCAAGTGCCCGCTAGGGAACCTACATAGTCCAAGTCCCCGTTAGGGATCTTAGTCGTCCAAGTGCCCGCTAGGGAAGCTGCATTGTCCAAGTGCCCGCTAGTTAACCTAGATCGTCCAAGTGCCCGCTAGTTAACCTAGATAGTCCAAGTGCCCGCTAGTTAACCTAGATAATCCAAGTGCCCGCTAGTTAACCTACATAGACCAAGGGCCCTCTAGTTAACCTAGATAGTCCAAATGCCCGCTAGGGGACGTACATAGTCCAAGTGCCCGCTAGGTAACCTAGATAGTCCACGTGTCCGCTAGGGTATATACATATTTCAAGTGCCCGCTAGGTAACCTAGATTGTCCAAGTGTCCGCTAGTTAACCTACATAATCCAAGTGCCCGCTAGGTAACCTAGATAGTCCAAGGTCCCGCTACTTAACCTACATAGTACAATGCCCAATAGGGAACCTACATAGTCCAAGTGCCCGCTGAGGAAACTACATAGTCCAAGTGCCCGTTATGGAACTTAGATAGTCCAAGTGCCCGCTAAGGGACGTACATAGTCCAAGTGCGCGCTAGGGAACCTACATAGTCCAAGTGCCCGTTAGGGAACTTGGTAGTCCAAGTGCCCGCTAGGGAACCTGCATCGTCCAAGTGCCCGCTAGTTTATCTAGATAGTCCAAGTGCCCGCTAGTTAACCTTGATAGTCCAAGTGCCCGCTAGTTAACCTACATAGTCCAAGGGCCCTCTAGTAAACCTAGATAGTCCAAGTGACCGCTAGGGGACGTACATAGTCCAAGTGCCCGCTAGGTAACCTAGATAGTCCATGTGCCCGCTAGGGTATGTACATAGTTCAAGTGCCCGCTAGGTAACCTAGATAGTCCAAGTGCCCGCTAGTTAACCCACATAAACCAAGTTCCCGCTAGGTAACCTAGATAGTCCAAGGTCCCGCTAGTTAACCTACATAGTACAATGCCCGATAGGGAACCTACATAGTCCAAGTGCCCGCTGAGGAAACTACATAGTCCAAGTGCCCGTTACGGAACTTAGATAGTCCAAGTGCCCGCTAAGGGACGTACATAGTCCAAGTGCGCGCTAGGGAACCTACATAGTCCAAGTGCCCGTTAGGGAACTTGGTAGTCCAAGTGCCTGCTAGGGAACCTGCATTGTCCAAGTGCCCGCTAGTTTATCTAGATAGTCCAAGTGCCCGCTAGTTAACCTACATAGTCCAAGGGCCCTCTAGTAAACCTAGATAGTCCAAGTGACCGCTAGGGGACGTACATAGTCCAAGTGCCCGCTAGGTAACCTACATAGTCCATGTGCCCGCTAGGGTATGTACATAGTTCAAGTGCCCGCTAGGTAACCTAGATAGTCCAAGTGCCCGCTAGTTAACCTACATAGTCCAACTGCCCGCTAGGTAACCTAGACAGTCCAAGTGCCCACTAGGTATCCTGCATAGTCCAAGTGCCCGTTAGGTAACCTAGATAGTCCAAGGGCCCGCTAGTTAACCTACATAGTCCAAGTGTCCGGTAGTTAACTTACATAGTTCATGTGTCCGTAGGGAACATACATAGTCCAAGTGCCCGCTAGGGAACATAGAGAGTCCAAGTGCCCGCTAGGGAACCTACGTAGTCCAAGTGCCCGCTAGGGAATCTACATAGTCCAAGGGCCCCGCTAGTTAACGTCGATAGTCCAAGTGCCGCTAGTTAACCTACATAGTCCAAGTACCCGCTAGTAAACCTAGATCATCCAAGTGCCCGCTAGGTAACCTACATAGTCCAAGGGCCCGCTAGTTAACCTACATAGTCCGAGGGCCTGCTAGTTAACCTACATTCTCCAAGTGCCCGATAGGGAACCTACATAGTCCATGTGCCCGCTAGGTAACCTACATAGTCCAAATGCCCTCTAGTTAATCTACATATTCCAAGGGCCCGATAGGGAACCTGCATAATCCAAGTGCCCGCTAGGTAACCTACATAGTCCAAATGCCTTCTAGTTAACCTACATAGTCCAATGCCCGATAGGGAACCTACACAATCCAAGTGCCCGCTAGGGATCCTACAGGGTCCAAGTGCCCGGTAGGTAACCTAAATAGTCCAAATGCCCGCCAGGAAACCCACATAGTCCAAGTGCCCGCTAGCGAACTTAAATAGTCCAAGGGCCCGCTAGGGAACCTAGATAGTCCAAGTGCCCGTAGGGAACATATATAGTCCAAGTGCCCGCTACGGAACCTACATAGTCAATGTGCCCGCTAGTTAAACTACATAGTCCAGAACCCGCTAGTTTACCTAGATAGTCCAATTTCCCGCTATGCAACATACATAGTCCAAGTGCTCGTTCATTAACCTAGAAGTCCAAGTGCCCGCTAGGTAACCTAGACTGTCCAAGTGCCCGCTAGGTTACCTACATAATCCAAATGTCCGTTCGGTACCTAGATAGTGCAAGTGCCCGTTAGTTAACCTACATAGTCCAAGTGCCCGCTAGGTAACCTAGATAGTCCAAGGGCCCGCTAATTAACCTACATAGTCCATGTGCCCGGTAGTTAACTTACAGAGTTCAAGTGTCCGTAGGGTACATACATAGTCCAAGTGCTCGCTAGGGAACATACAGAGTCCAAGTGCCCGCTAGGGAACCTACATAGTACAATGCCCGCTAAGTAATCTATATAGTCCAAATAACCCCTAGGGAGCCTACATAGTCCAAATGCCCGCTAGGTAACCTAGATAGTCCAAGGGCCCGCTAGGTAACCTACATTGTCCTAGTGCCCCCTAGTTAACCTACAGTTTCCAAGTGCCCGATAGGGAACCTACATAGTCCAAGTGCCCGCTAGGTAACCTACATAGTCCAAATGCCCTCTAGTTAACCTACATATTCCAAGTGCCCGATAGGGAACCTACATAATCCAAGTGCCCGCTAGTTGACCTACATAGTCCAAGTGCCCGCTAGGTAACCTAGATAATCATAGTGTCCGCTAGGGAACCTTCATAGTCCTAGTGCCAGCTAGGTAACCTAGATAATCCTAGTGCCCACTAGGGGACGTACTTAGTCTAAATGCCCGTTAGCTAACCTAGATAGTCCAAGTGCCCGCTAGTTAACATTGATCATCCAAGCGCCCGCTAGTTATCCTAGATAGTCCAAGTGCACGCTAGTTAACCTACATAGTACAAGTGCCCGCTAGTTGACCTAGATAGTCCAAGGGCCCGCTAGTTAACCTACGTAGTCCAAGGTCCGCTAGTTAACCTAGATAGTCCAAGTGCTCGCTAGTTAACCTACATAGTACAAGTGTCCGCTAGTTGACCTAGATAGTCCAAGTGCCCGCTAGTTAACCTAGATAGTCCAAGTGCCCGCTAGGTAACCTACATAATCCAAGTGCCCGCTAGGGAACCTACATAGTCCAAATGCCCGGTAGGGAACCTACATATTCCAAGTGCCCGTTAGTTAACCTAGATAGTCCAAGTGCTCGCTAGGTAACCTACATAGTCCAAGTGCCTGCTTGATAACCTAAATAGTCCAAATGCCCGCTAGGGAAACTACATAGTCCAAGTGCCCGCTAGTTAACATTGATCATCCAAGTGCCCGCTAGTTAACCTAGATAGTCCAAGTGCACGCTAGTTAACCTACATAGTACAAGTGTCCGCTAGTTGACCTAGATAGTCCAAGTGCCCGCTAGTTAACCTAGATAGTCCAAGTGCCCGCTAGGTAACCTACATAATCCAAGTGCCTGCTAGGGAACCTACATAGTCCAAATGCCCGGTAGGGAACCTACATAGTCCAAGTGCCCGTTAGTTAACCTAGATAGTCCAAGTGCTCGCTAGGTAACCTACATAGTCCAAGTGCCTGCTTGATAACCTAAATAGTCCAAATGCCCGCTAGGGAAACTACATAGTCCAAGTGTCCGCTAGTTAACCTAGATAGTCCAAGGGCCCGCTAGTTAACATACATAGTCCAAGTGCCCTGTAGTTAACTTACATAGTTCAAGTGTCCGTAGGGAACATACATAGTCCAAGTGCCCGCTCGGGAACATACATAGTCCAAGTGCCTGCTAGTAAACCTACATAATCCATGGGCCAGCAAGTTAACCTACATAGTGCAAGGGCCCGCTAGTTAACCTAGATCGTGCAAGTGTCCGCTAGTTAACCTATATAGTCCTAGTGGCCGCTAGGTAACCTAGATAGTCCAAGTGCCCGCTAGGGATCCTTCATAATCCAAGTGCCTGCTAGGTAACCTAGATAGTCCAAGTGCCCGCTAGTTAACCTAGATAGTCCTAGTGCGCGTTAGTTAACCTAGATAGTCCAAGTGCCCACTAGGGGACGTACATAGTCCAAGTTCCCGCTAGGTAACCTAGATAGTCCAAGTGCCCGTTACCTAACCTAGATAGTCCAAGTGCCCGCTAGGCAACCTATATAGTCCAAGTGCTATCTAGGTAACCTAGATAGTCCAAGGGCTCGCTAGTTAACCTACATAGTCCAAGGGCTCGCTTGTTAACATTGATAGTCCAAGTGCCCCTTGGTTAACCTAGATCATTCAAGTGCCCGCTAGGTAACCTAGATCGTCCAAGTACTGGCTAGTTAACCTACATAGTCCAAGGGCCCGCTAGGTAACCTACATAGTGCAAGTGTCTGCTAGGTAAACTACATAGTCCAAGGGCCCGCTAGTTAACATAGATAGTCCAAGTGCCCGCTAGGGAAGGTACATAGTCCAAGTGCCTGCTAGTTAACCTAGATCGTCCAAGTGTCCACTAGTTAACCTACATAGTCCAAGTGCCCGCTAGTTAACCTAGATAGCACAACAGCCCGTTAGTTAACCTAGATAGTCCAGGTGCCCACTGGGGAATGTACATAGTCCAAGTAACCGCTAGGTAACCTAGATAGTCGAAGTTTCCCCTAGGGTATGTACAGAGTCCAAGTGCCCGCTAGGTAACCTACATAGTCCAAGGGCCCGCTAGTTAACCTACATAGTCCAAGTGCCCGATAGGGAACCTACATAGTTCAAGTGCCTGCTAAGGGACAAACATAGTCCAAGTGCCCGCTAGGGAACCTACATACTCCAAGTCCCCGTTAGGGATCTTAGTCGTCCAAATGCCCGCTAGGGAAGCTGCATTGTCCAAGTGCCCGCTAGTTAACCTAGATCGTCCAAGTGCCCGCTAGTTAACCTAGATAATCCAAGTGCCCGCTAGTTAACCTACATAGACCAAGGGCCCTCTAGTTAACCTAGATAGTCTAAATGCCCGCTAGGGGACGTACATAGTCCAAGTGCCCGCTAGGTAACCTAGATAGTCCAAGTGCCCGCTAGGGTATGTACATATTTCAAGTGCCCACTAGGTAACCTAGATTGTCCAAGTGTCCGCCAGTTAACCTACATAATCCAAGTGCCCGCTAGGTAACCTCGATAGTCCAAGGTCCCGCTAGTTAACCTACATAGTACAATGCCCGATAGGGAACCTACATAGTCCAAGTGCCCGCTGAGGAACCTACATAGTCCAAGTGCCCGTTACGGAACTTAGATAGTCCAAGTGCCCGCTAAGGGACGTACATAGTCCAAGTGCGCGCTAGGGAACCTACATAGTCCAAGTGCCCGTTAGGGAACTTGGTAGTCCAAGTGCCCGCTAGGGAACCTGCATCGTCCAAGTGCCCGCTAGTT
This sequence comes from Tenrec ecaudatus, assembly GCF_050624435.1. Classification (NCBI taxonomy): domain Eukaryota; kingdom Metazoa; phylum Chordata; class Mammalia; order Afrosoricida; family Tenrecidae; genus Tenrec; species Tenrec ecaudatus. The sequence continues at coordinate 1,220,764 of NW_027459465.1, forward strand.
TATCTAGATATTCCAAGTGCCCGCTAGTTAACCTTGATATTCCAAGTGCCCGCTAGTTAACCTACATAGTCCAAGTGCCCGCTAGGTAACCTAGACAGTCCAAGTGCCCACTAGGTATCCTGCATAGTCCAAGTGCCCGTTAGGTAACCTAGATAGTCCAAGGGCCCGCTAGTTAACCTACATAGTCCAAGTGTCCGGTAGTTAACTTACATAGTTCAAGTGCCCGTAGGGAACATACATAGTCCAAGTGCCCGCTAGGGAACATAGAGAGTCCAAGTGCCCGCTAGGGAACCTACGTAGTCCAAGTGCCCGCTAGGGAATCTACATAGTCCAAGGGCCCCGCTAGTTAACGTCGATAGTCCAAGTGCCGCTAGTTAACCTACATAGTCCAAGTACCCGCTAGTTAACCTAGATCGTCCAAGTGCCCGCTAGGTAACCTACATAGTCCAAGGGCCCGCTAGTTAACCTACATAGTCCAAGGGCCCGCTAGTTAACCTACATTCTCCAAGTGCCCGATAGGGAACCTACATAGTCCAAGTGCCCGCTAGGTAACCTACATAGTCCAAATGCCCTCTAGTTAACCTACATAGTCAATGGGCCCACTAGTTAACCTACATAGTGCAAGAGCCCGCTAGTTAACCTAGATCGTCCAAGTGCCCGCTAGGTAACCTACATAGTCCAAGGGCCCGCTAGTTAACCTACATAGTCCAAGGGCCCGCTAGTTAACCTACATTCTCCAAGTGCCCGATAGGGAACCTACATAGTCCAAGTGCCCGCTAGGTAACCTACATAGTCCAAATGCCCTCTAGTTAACCTACATAGTCAATGGGCCCACTAGTTAACCTACATAGTGCAAGAGCCCGCTAGTTAACCTAGATCGTGCAAGTGTCCGCTAGTTAACCTACATAGTCCAAGTGGCCGCTAGGTAACGTAGATAGTCCAAGTGCCCGCTAGGGATCCTTCATAATCCAAGTGCCTGCTAGGTAACCTAGATAGTCCAAGTGCCCACTAGTTAACCTAGATAGTCCTAGTGCGCGTTAGTTAACCTAGATAGTCCAAGTGCCCACTAGGGGACGTACATAGTCCAAGCTCCCGCTAGGTAACGTAGATAGTCCAAGTGCCCGTTACCTAACCTAGATAGTCCAAGTGCCCGCTAGGCAACCTATATAGTCCAAGTGCTATCTAGGCAACCTAGATAGTCCAAGGGCCCGCTAGTTAACCTACATAGTCCAAGGGCTCGCTTGTTAACTTTGATAGTCCAAGTGCCCCTTGGTTAACCTAGATCGTTCAAGTGCCCGCTAGGTAACCTAGATCGTCCAAGTACTGGCTAGTTAACCTACATAGTCCAAGGGCCCGCTAGGTAACCTACATAGTGCAAGTGTCTGCTAGGTAAACTACATAGTCCAAGTGCCCGCTAGTTAACATAGATAGTCCAAGTGCTCGCTAGAGAAGGTACATAGTCCAAGTGCCTGCTAGTTAACCTAGATCGTCCAAGTGTCCACTAGTTAACCTACATAATCCACGTGCCCGCTAGGTAACCTAGATAGTACAACAGCCCGTTAGTTAACCTAGATAGTCCAGGTGCCCACTAGGGAACGTACATAGTCCAAGTAACCGCTAGGTAACCTAGATAGTCCAAGTTTCCCCTAGGGTATGTACAGAGTCCAAGTGCCCGCTAGGTAACCTACATAGTCCAAGGGCCCGCTAGTTAACCTACATAGTCCAAGTGCCCGATAGGGAACCTACATAGTTCAAGTGCCCGCTAAGGGACGAACATAGTCCAAGTGCCCGCTAGGGAACCTACATAGTCCAAGTCCCCGTTAGGGATCTTAGTCGTCCAAGTGCCCGCTAGGGAAGCTGCATTGTCCAAGTGCCCGCTAGTTAACCTAGATCGTCCAAGTGCCCGCTAGTTAACCTAGATAGTCCAAGTGCCCGCTAGTTAACCTAGATAATCCAAGTGCCCGCTAGTTAACCTACATAGACCAAGGGCCCTCTAGTTAACCTAGATAGTCCAAATGCCCGCTAGGGGACGTACATAGTCCAAGTGCCCGCTAGGTAACCTAGATAGTCCACGTGTCCGCTAGGGTATATACATATTTCAAGTGCCCGCTAGGTAACCTAGATTGTCCAAGTGTCCGCTAGTTAACCTACATAATCCAAGTGCCCGCTAGGTAACCTAGATAGTCCAAGGTCCCGCTACTTAACCTACATAGTACAATGCCCAATAGGGAACCTACATAGTCCAAGTGCCCGCTGAGGAAACTACATAGTCCAAGTGCCCGTTATGGAACTTAGATAGTCCAAGTGCCCGCTAAGGGACGTACATAGTCCAAGTGCGCGCTAGGGAACCTACATAGTCCAAGTGCCCGTTAGGGAACTTGGTAGTCCAAGTGCCCGCTAGGGAACCTGCATCGTCCAAGTGCCCGCTAGTTTATCTAGATAGTCCAAGTGCCCGCTAGTTAACCTTGATAGTCCAAGTGCCCGCTAGTTAACCTACATAGTCCAAGGGCCCTCTAGTAAACCTAGATAGTCCAAGTGACCGCTAGGGGACGTACATAGTCCAAGTGCCCGCTAGGTAACCTAGATAGTCCATGTGCCCGCTAGGGTATGTACATAGTTCAAGTGCCCGCTAGGTAACCTAGATAGTCCAAGTGCCCGCTAGTTAACCCACATAAACCAAGTTCCCGCTAGGTAACCTAGATAGTCCAAGGTCCCGCTAGTTAACCTACATAGTACAATGCCCGATAGGGAACCTACATAGTCCAAGTGCCCGCTGAGGAAACTACATAGTCCAAGTGCCCGTTACGGAACTTAGATAGTCCAAGTGCCCGCTAAGGGACGTACATAGTCCAAGTGCGCGCTAGGGAACCTACATAGTCCAAGTGCCCGTTAGGGAACTTGGTAGTCCAAGTGCCTGCTAGGGAACCTGCATTGTCCAAGTGCCCGCTAGTTTATCTAGATAGTCCAAGTGCCCGCTAGTTAACCTACATAGTCCAAGGGCCCTCTAGTAAACCTAGATAGTCCAAGTGACCGCTAGGGGACGTACATAGTCCAAGTGCCCGCTAGGTAACCTACATAGTCCATGTGCCCGCTAGGGTATGTACATAGTTCAAGTGCCCGCTAGGTAACCTAGATAGTCCAAGTGCCCGCTAGTTAACCTACATAGTCCAACTGCCCGCTAGGTAACCTAGACAGTCCAAGTGCCCACTAGGTATCCTGCATAGTCCAAGTGCCCGTTAGGTAACCTAGATAGTCCAAGGGCCCGCTAGTTAACCTACATAGTCCAAGTGTCCGGTAGTTAACTTACATAGTTCATGTGTCCGTAGGGAACATACATAGTCCAAGTGCCCGCTAGGGAACATAGAGAGTCCAAGTGCCCGCTAGGGAACCTACGTAGTCCAAGTGCCCGCTAGGGAATCTACATAGTCCAAGGGCCCCGCTAGTTAACGTCGATAGTCCAAGTGCCGCTAGTTAACCTACATAGTCCAAGTACCCGCTAGTAAACCTAGATCATCCAAGTGCCCGCTAGGTAACCTACATAGTCCAAGGGCCCGCTAGTTAACCTACATAGTCCGAGGGCCTGCTAGTTAACCTACATTCTCCAAGTGCCCGATAGGGAACCTACATAGTCCATGTGCCCGCTAGGTAACCTACATAGTCCAAATGCCCTCTAGTTAATCTACATATTCCAAGGGCCCGATAGGGAACCTGCATAATCCAAGTGCCCGCTAGGTAACCTACATAGTCCAAATGCCTTCTAGTTAACCTACATAGTCCAATGCCCGATAGGGAACCTACACAATCCAAGTGCCCGCTAGGGATCCTACAGGGTCCAAGTGCCCGGTAGGTAACCTAAATAGTCCAAATGCCCGCCAGGAAACCCACATAGTCCAAGTGCCCGCTAGCGAACTTAAATAGTCCAAGGGCCCGCTAGGGAACCTAGATAGTCCAAGTGCCCGTAGGGAACATATATAGTCCAAGTGCCCGCTACGGAACCTACATAGTCAATGTGCCCGCTAGTTAAACTACATAGTCCAGAACCCGCTAGTTTACCTAGATAGTCCAATTTCCCGCTATGCAACATACATAGTCCAAGTGCTCGTTCATTAACCTAGAAGTCCAAGTGCCCGCTAGGTAACCTAGACTGTCCAAGTGCCCGCTAGGTTACCTACATAATCCAAATGTCCGTTCGGTACCTAGATAGTGCAAGTGCCCGTTAGTTAACCTACATAGTCCAAGTGCCCGCTAGGTAACCTAGATAGTCCAAGGGCCCGCTAATTAACCTACATAGTCCATGTGCCCGGTAGTTAACTTACAGAGTTCAAGTGTCCGTAGGGTACATACATAGTCCAAGTGCTCGCTAGGGAACATACAGAGTCCAAGTGCCCGCTAGGGAACCTACATAGTACAATGCCCGCTAAGTAATCTATATAGTCCAAATAACCCCTAGGGAGCCTACATAGTCCAAATGCCCGCTAGGTAACCTAGATAGTCCAAGGGCCCGCTAGGTAACCTACATTGTCCTAGTGCCCCCTAGTTAACCTACAGTTTCCAAGTGCCCGATAGGGAACCTACATAGTCCAAGTGCCCGCTAGGTAACCTACATAGTCCAAATGCCCTCTAGTTAACCTACATATTCCAAGTGCCCGATAGGGAACCTACATAATCCAAGTGCCCGCTAGTTGACCTACATAGTCCAAGTGCCCGCTAGGTAACCTAGATAATCATAGTGTCCGCTAGGGAACCTTCATAGTCCTAGTGCCAGCTAGGTAACCTAGATAATCCTAGTGCCCACTAGGGGACGTACTTAGTCTAAATGCCCGTTAGCTAACCTAGATAGTCCAAGTGCCCGCTAGTTAACATTGATCATCCAAGCGCCCGCTAGTTATCCTAGATAGTCCAAGTGCACGCTAGTTAACCTACATAGTACAAGTGCCCGCTAGTTGACCTAGATAGTCCAAGGGCCCGCTAGTTAACCTACGTAGTCCAAGGTCCGCTAGTTAACCTAGATAGTCCAAGTGCTCGCTAGTTAACCTACATAGTACAAGTGTCCGCTAGTTGACCTAGATAGTCCAAGTGCCCGCTAGTTAACCTAGATAGTCCAAGTGCCCGCTAGGTAACCTACATAATCCAAGTGCCCGCTAGGGAACCTACATAGTCCAAATGCCCGGTAGGGAACCTACATATTCCAAGTGCCCGTTAGTTAACCTAGATAGTCCAAGTGCTCGCTAGGTAACCTACATAGTCCAAGTGCCTGCTTGATAACCTAAATAGTCCAAATGCCCGCTAGGGAAACTACATAGTCCAAGTGCCCGCTAGTTAACATTGATCATCCAAGTGCCCGCTAGTTAACCTAGATAGTCCAAGTGCACGCTAGTTAACCTACATAGTACAAGTGTCCGCTAGTTGACCTAGATAGTCCAAGTGCCCGCTAGTTAACCTAGATAGTCCAAGTGCCCGCTAGGTAACCTACATAATCCAAGTGCCTGCTAGGGAACCTACATAGTCCAAATGCCCGGTAGGGAACCTACATAGTCCAAGTGCCCGTTAGTTAACCTAGATAGTCCAAGTGCTCGCTAGGTAACCTACATAGTCCAAGTGCCTGCTTGATAACCTAAATAGTCCAAATGCCCGCTAGGGAAACTACATAGTCCAAGTGTCCGCTAGTTAACCTAGATAGTCCAAGGGCCCGCTAGTTAACATACATAGTCCAAGTGCCCTGTAGTTAACTTACATAGTTCAAGTGTCCGTAGGGAACATACATAGTCCAAGTGCCCGCTCGGGAACATACATAGTCCAAGTGCCTGCTAGTAAACCTACATAATCCATGGGCCAGCAAGTTAACCTACATAGTGCAAGGGCCCGCTAGTTAACCTAGATCGTGCAAGTGTCCGCTAGTTAACCTATATAGTCCTAGTGGCCGCTAGGTAACCTAGATAGTCCAAGTGCCCGCTAGGGATCCTTCATAATCCAAGTGCCTGCTAGGTAACCTAGATAGTCCAAGTGCCCGCTAGTTAACCTACATAGTCCAAGTGCCCGATAGGGAACCTACATAGTTCAAGTGCCTGCTAAGGGACAAACATAGTCCAAGTGCCCGCTAGGGAACCTACATACTCCAAGTCCCCGTTAGGGATCTTAGTCGTCCAAATGCCCGCTAGGGAAGCTGCATTGTCCAAGTGCCCGCTAGTTAACCTAGATCGTCCAAGTGCCCGCTAGTTAACCTAGATAATCCAAGTGCCCGCTAGTTAACCTACATAGACCAAGGGCCCTCTAGTTAACCTAGATAGTCTAAATGCCCGCTAGGGGACGTACATAGTCCAAGTGCCCGCTAGGTAACCTAGATAGTCCAAGTGCCCGCTAGGGTATGTACATATTTCAAGTGCCCACTAGGTAACCTAGATTGTCCAAGTGTCCACCAGTTAACCTACATAATCCAAGTGCCCGCTAGGTAACCTCGATAGTCCAAGGTCCCGCTAGTTAACCTACATAGTACAATGCCCGATAGGGAACCTACATAGTCCAAGTGCCCGCTGAGGAACCTACATAGTCCAAGTGCCCGTTACGGAACTTAGATAGTCCAAGTGCCCGCTAAGGGACGTACATAGTCCAAGTGCGCGCTAGGGAACCTACATAGTCCAAGTGCCCGTTAGGGAACTTGGTAGTCCAAGTGCCCGCTAGGGAACCTGCATCGTCCAAGTGCCCGCTAGTTTATCTAGATATTCCAAGTGCCCGCTAGTTAACCTTGATATTCCAAGTGCCCGCTAGTTAACCTACATAGTCCAAGTGCCCGCTAGGTAACCTAGACAGTCCAAGTGCCCACTAGGTATCCTGCATAGTCCAAGTGCCCGTTAGGTAACCTAGATAGTCCAAGGGCCCGCTAGTTAACCTACATAGTCCAAGTGTCCGGTAGTTAACTTACATAGTTCAAGTGCCCGTAGGGAACATACATAGTCCAAGTGCCCGCTAGGGAACATAGAGAGTCCAAGTGCCCGCTAGGGAACCTACGTAGTCCAAGTGCCCGCTAGGGAATCTACATAGTCCAAGGGCCCCGCTAGTTAACGTCGATAGTCCAAGTGCCGCTAGTTAACCTACATAGTCCAAGTACCCGCTAGTTAACCTAGATCGTCCAAGTGCCCGCTAGGTAACCTACATAGTCCAAGGGCCCGCTAGTTAACCTACATAGTCCAAGGGCCCGCTAGTTAACCTACATTCTCCAAGTGCCCGATAGGGAACCTACATAGTCCAAGTGCCCGCTAGGTAACCTACATAGTCCAAATGCCCTCTAGTTAACCTACATAGTCAATGGGCCCGCTAGTTAACCTACATAGTGCAAGAGCCCGCTAGTTAACCTAGATCGTGCAAGTGTCCGCTAGTTAACCTACATAGTCCAAGTGGCCGCTAGGTAACGTAGATAGTCCAAGTGCCCGCTAGGGATCCTTCATAATCCAAGTGCCTGCTAGGTAACCTAGATAGTCCAAGTGCCCACTAGTTAACCTAGATAGTCCTAGTGCGCGTTAGTTAACCTAGATAGTCCAAGTGCCCACTAGGGGACGTACATAGTCCAAGCTCCCGCTAGGTAACGTAGATAGTCCAAGTGCCCGTTACCTAACCTAGATAGTCCAAGTGCCCGCTAGGCAACCTATATAGTCCAAGTGCTATCTAGGCAACCTAGATAGTCCAAGGGCCCGCTAGTTAACCTACATAGTCCAAGGGCTCGCTTGTTAACTTTGATAGTCCAAGTGCCCCTTGGTTAACCTAGATCGTTCAAGTGCCCGCTAGGTAACCTAGATCGTCCAAGTACTGGCTAGTTAACCTACATAGTCCAAGGGCCCGCTAGGTAACCTACATAGTGCAAGTGTCTGCTAGGTAAACTACATAGTCCAAGTGCCCGCTAGTTAACATAGATAGTCCAAGTGCTCGCTAGAGAAGGTACATAGTCCAAGTGCCTGCTAGTTAACCTAGATCGTCCAAGTGTCCACTAGTTAACCTACATAATCCACGTGCCCGCTAGGTAACCTAGATAGTACAACAGCCCGTTAGTTAACCTAGATAGTCCAGGTGCCCACTAGGGAACGTACATAGTCCAAGTAACCGCTAGGTAACCTAGATAGTCCAAGTTTCCCCTAGGGTATGTACAGAGTCCAAGTGCCCGCTAGGTAACCTACATAGTCCAAGGGCCCGCTAGTTAACCTACATAGTCCAAGTGCCCGATAGGGAACCTACATAGTTCAAGTGCCCGCTAAGGGACGAACATAGTCCAAGTGCCCGCTAGGGAACCTACATAGTCCAAGTCCCCGTTAGGGATCTTAGTCGTCCAAGTGCCCGCTAGGGAAGCTGCATTGTCCAAGTGCCCGCTAGTTAACCTAGATCGTCCAAGTGCCCGCTAGTTAACCTAGATAGTCCAAGTGCCCGCTAGTTAACCTAGATAATCCAAGTGCCCGCTAGTTAACCTACATAGACCAAGGGCCCTCTAGTTAACCTAGATAGTCCAAATGCCCGCTAGGGGACGTACATAGTCCAAGTGCCCGCTAGGTAACCTAGATAATCCAAGTGCCCGCTAGGGTATGTACATATTTCAAGTGCCCGCTAGGTAACCTAGATTGTCCAAGTGTCCGCCAGTTAACCTACATAATCCAAATGCCCGCTAGGTAACCTAGATAGTCCAAGGTCCCGCTAGTTAAGGTACATAGTACAATGCCCGATAGGGAACCTACATAGTCCAAGTGCCCGCTGAGGAAACTACATAGTCCAAGTGCCCGTTACGGAACTTAGATAGTCCAAGTGCCCGCTAAGGGACGTACATAGTCCAAGTGCGCGCTAGGGAACCTACATAGTCCAAGTGCCCGTTAGGGAACTTGGTAGTCCAAGTGCCCGCTAGGGAACCTGCATCATCCAAGTGCCTGCTAGTTTATCTAGATATTCCAAGTGCCCGCTAGTTAACCTTGATAGTCCAAGTGCCCGCTAGTTAACCTACATAGTCCAAGGGCCCTCTAGTAAACCTAGATAGTCCAAGTGCCCGCTAGGGGACGTACATAGTCCAAGTGCCCACTAGGTAACCTAGATAGTCCATGTGCCCGCTAGGGTATGTACATAGTTCAAGTGCCCGCTAGGTAACCTAGATAGTCCAAGTGCCCGCTAGTTAACCTACATAGTCAAAGTGCCCGCTAGGTAACCTAGACAGTCCAAGTGCCCACTAGGTATCCTGCATAATCCAAGTGCCCGTTAGGTAACCTAGATAGTCCAAGGGCCCGCTAGTTAACCTACATAGTCCAAGTGTCCGGTAGTTAACTTACATAGTTCATGTGTCCGTAGGGAACATACATAGTTCAAGTGCCCGCTAGGGAACATATAGAGTCCAAGTGCCCGCTAGGGAACCTACGTAGTCCAAGTGCCCGCTAGGGAATGTACATAGTCCAAGGGCCCCGCTAGTTAACGTCGATAGTCCAAGTGCCGCTAGTTAACCTACATAGTCCAAGTACCCGCTAGTTAACCTAGATCGTCCAAGTGCCCGCTAGGTAACCTACATAGTCCAAGGGCCCGCTAGTTAACCTACATAGTCCAAGGGCCCGCTAGTTAACCTACATTCTCCAAGTGCCAGATAGGGAACCTACATAGTCCATGTGCCCGCTAGGTAACCTACATAGTCCAAATGCCCTCTAGTTAATCTACATAGTCCAAGGGCCCGATAGGGAACCTGCATAATCCAAGTGCCCGCTAGGTAACCTACATAGTCCAAATGCCTTCTAGTTAACCTACATAGTCCAATGCCCGATAGGGAACCTACATAATCCAAGTGCCCGCTAGGGATCCTACAGGGTCCAAGTGCCCGGTAGGTAACCTAAATAGTCCAAATGCCCGCCAGGAAACCCACATAGTCCAAGTGCCCGCTAGCGAACTTAAATAGTCCAAGGGCCTGCTAGGGAACCTAGATAGTCCAAGTGCCCGTAGGGAACTTATATAGTCCAAGTGCCCGCTACGGAACCTACATAGTCAATGTGCCCGCTAGTTAAACTACATAGTCCAGAACCCGCTAGTTTACCTAGATAGTCCAATTTCCCGCTATGTAACATACATAGTCCAAGTGCCCGTTCATTAACCTAGAAGTCCAAGTGCCCGCTAGGTTACCTAGACTGTCCAAGTGCCCGCTAGGTTACCTACATAATCCAAATGCCCGTTCGGTACCTAGATAGTGCAAGTGCCCGGTAGTTAACCTACATAGTCCAAGTGCCCGCTAGGTAACCTAGATAGTCCAAGGGCCCGCTAATTAACCTACATAGTCCAAGTGCCCGGTAGTTAACTTACATAGTTCAAGTGTCCGTAGGGTACATACATAGTCCAAGTGCTCGCTAGGGAACATACAGAGTCCAAGTGCCCGCTAGGGAACCTAGATAGTCCAAGTGCCCGCTCTGGAACCTACATAGTCCACGTGCCTGCTAGGGAACCTACATAGTCCAAGTGCCCGCTCTGGAACTTACATAGTCCACATGCCCGCTAGGGAATCTACATAGTCCAAGGGCCCGCTAGTTAACGTAGATAGTCCAAGTGCCGCTAGTTAATCTACATAGTCCAAGGGCCCGCTAGTTAACCCAGATTGTCTAAGTGCCCGCTAGGTAACCTACATAGTGCAAGGACCCGGTAGTTAACCTACATAGTCCAAGGGCCCGCTAGTTAATCTACTTTCTCCAAGTGTCCAATAGGGAACCTACATAGTCCAAGTGCCCGCTAGGTAACCTACATAGTCCAAATGCCCTCTAGTTAACCTACACAGTCCAAGTGCCCGATAGGGAACCTGCATAATTCAGGTGCCCGCTAGGTAACCTACATAGTCCAAACACCCTCTAGTTAACCTACATAGTCCAATGCCCGATAGGGAACCTACATAATCCAAGTGCCCGCTAGGGAACCTACGGGGTCCAAGTGCCCGGTAGGTAACCTAGATAGTACAAGTGCCGCCAGGAAACCCACATAGTCCAAGTGCCCGCTAGGGAACTTACATAGTCCAAGGGCCCGCTAGGGAACCTACATAGTCCAAGTGCCCGATAGGGAACCTACATATTCAAAGTGCCCGTTAGGGAACCTAGATAGTCCAAGTGCCGGCTAGTTAACCTACATAGTCCAAGGGCCCGCTACTAAACCTAGATATTCCAAGTGCCCGCTAGTTAACCTAGATCGTCCAAGAGTCCCCTAGTTAACCTACATAGTCCAAGTTCCCGTTAGGTAACCTAGATAGTCCAAGTGCCCGCAAGGTAACCTACATAGTCCAAGTGCCCATTCGTTAACCTAGATAGTTCAAGTGCCCGCTAGGTAACCTAGACTGTCCAAGTGCCCTCTAGGTTACCTACATAGTCCAAGTGCATGTTCGTTAACCTAGATAGTCGAAGTGCCCGCAAGGTAACCTACATAGTCCAAGGGCCCTCTAGGTAACTTACATATTCCAAGTGCCCGCTAGGTAACCTACATAGTCCAAGTTCCCGCTAGGTAACCTAGATAGTCCAAGTGCCCGTTACCTAACCTAGATAGTCCAAGTGCCCGCTAGGCAACCTACATAGTCCAAGTGCCCGTTTGTTAACTTAGAAGTCCAAGTGCCCGCTAGGTAATCTAGACTGTCCAAGTGCCCGCTAGGTTACCTACATAGTCCAAGTGCCCGTTAATAACATAGATAGTCCAAGTGCCCGCTAGGTAACCTAGATAGTACAACAGCCCGTTAGTTAACCTAGATATTCCAAGTGCCCACTAGGGAACGTACATAGACAAAGTACCCGCTAGGTAACGTAGATAGTCCAAGTGCCCGCTAGGGTATGTACAGAGTCCAAGTGCCCGCTAGGTAACCTACATAGTCCAAGGGCCCGCTAGTTAATCTACATAGTCCAAGTGCCCGATAGGGAACCTACATAGTCCAAGTGCCCGCTAAGAGACGAACATAGTCCAAGTGCCCGCTAGGTAACCTACATAGTCCAAGTGCCCGTTAGGGAACTTAGTCGTCCAAGGTCCCGCTAGGGAACCAGCATCGTCCAAGTGCCCGCTAGGTAACCTACATAGTCCAAGGGCCCGCTAGTTAACCTACATAGTCCAAGTGCCCCATCATCACATTTGTTCTCTGCCTGAGTTCATTGATGCTGCCACGGTGTCAATCCAGCTCGTTGAGGGCCTTCCTCTTTTGTGCTGCCCCTCCACTTTACCAAGCAGGATGTCCTTCTCCAGGCAATATGTCCAACGTATTTGGGAGGCAAAATCTTGCCATATATGCTGTCAAGGGCACTCTGGCCTGACTTCTTCCAAGACAGATTAGGTTGTTCGTTTAGTAGTCCATGGCAGGGTAGAATTTTCCCTATAGGTTTCTGAGATATTATGTCTCTATAGGAATAGATAGCTTCATCTTTCTCCCACAGTGAAGCTGGTGGGTTAGAACTGTTGACTTTGCATTTAGTAGCTCTGTGAGTAGCCCGCCATGTCACCAGAGGTCCTTTGCGTTTGATGGCAGTGGGGTGGAATGCTTACAATGGCAAGACCTTTTTCTCATGCATTGCTACTGACCGCGGTCTAAAGCCCAAGTGCTTAGCCATTGGGCCACCAGGATTCTTCGTGGTAAGGATGTGTTCCTGCCAAAGTTCATGAACACTACACAGCAGTGGGGTTTTGGAGCTGCTAGGTAGTTTAGCTTAGGGACTGAGGCATCCATTACGCATGGTCAGCAGTCTGAGCCTTTGTCCCATGAACGAGTGGTACACTGCACATGCTCAGAGGCTCAGGTTCCCAGCCAGGAAGGGGAGGTACACCTGGGTGTGTTCTGCACCTGAATTGGCCCAACAAGGCCAGGTGAATTCAGTTCAGCCAATGAGTTCAACCAGGGTCACCAGCACGCCCCACCTCTTGGAGTAATTTAAAAGGCAGGAGCACAGAGCAGACCTTGTGACTTTCAGGGAAGCTTCTAAGGAGATGCACATTTCTGAAGAGCCCTGCAGGTGCCTTTATAAACCTGAAACTTCTTCTAATTCTCATAAAACTCACTTGGATCACAAACTAGGCTTGGAGGTGAATGCTTTCTCGTGTGTAGCCAAGGAGCAAGGTATATCTCTATCCTGAGAGATCTCACAGAACCATAGATTGCCCTGGCATGTTTTGGAGTCCTGATGGTGTCATGGTTATGCTTTGTGCAACAGTTTAAAACCACTAGCCACTCCACAAGGGAAAGATGGGGCTTTCTATTCCTATAAAGAGATACATCCTCAGTAACTCACAGGGGAATTCTACCCTGTCCTATAGGGTTGTTATGAGTCAGCATTGACTCAATGGCAGTGAGTGAGTGCCCTGGCAAGAGACCCTTGGGTATCTACATTGACTCTCAGTTTCTGGTTAGCTTTTCACCACTTCACCCCATGAACTTGAACTGCAGTGGATGAGGGTTGGGAGCTCTGGCTCTGGGGCTGCTTGCTTGAATTTTCACATCATGGCCCTGCCCGTGATGGGACCTTTGACAGTTGGGCAAATGAGCTCAAGCCCGAGTTTCCTTTTCTGCAGCATAGACTGAGGACGGAGATGTCTTCCTTCTTGTGTGCTAACTGACTTTTACCAGTTAGTATGAATTAGATCTTTCCACGAGGAAGATCAGGGAGAAGGGGGAAGGATGAAGCAACTTGGATAGAGGTGAAGGCAGCGTGAGGGGTCAGAGAGAGATGAAAGGACCACCATGTCACCTTTGACTACTCTTAGTGAGGCTGGCTTGGAGTGCAGGAGACGGGGAGAGTGAGGACACGGGCTAAAGGCAGTGCGCATTCATTACTTCCGGGCAGAGTTCAGCCTTTGGCATGCTTGTTGGATGCTGGCGCTGTGTTCATCCAATGAAACTTCAAAATTCTGTCCTGTCATTAACCCTTTGTCTCTCCTTTGTTCACGATTTAGAACTTCTATTCTCGGGTTCTCTTTAGAGCCCCAGGAAATCAAAAGTCACAAGTCACTTCTGTTTACAGAGAGGCCCCCAGCATGCAAAGGCAGGAGGGTGTGTTAACAGCACACCGGTCCAGTGGCTGGTCACGTCCATGCAGTACATTCTCCATCCCTTAGCTCAACAAAAGGAAAATCACCAAAGAGAAAAATTTTTCTTTTTCATGGATATTTACTTTTTCAGTTCCCTCCCCCACCCATAATCTGTGTGAATTACAATAGAACACGCACACACACACACATACACACAATTTTCTGCCAGAATGTGTTACTCCAGTACATTCTACCCTCCTCCCTCACTGCCTCCTACCCTTTTTTCTCCTATCTACTTTCTTCCCATGACACCCAATGGACAGGTAGGGGAATTCACAATAGACCCCAGTCTCAAATGTAGTTTAAAGCTCAATCACGAACTGCTATTGTGCCAGTTCTGACCCATAGTTACAGGATACAACTGTCCTTGTGGATTTCTGAAACAACAATTCTTTGTGGGAGTTGAAAGCTGCCCTTTCTACAGGAATGCAGCAGGTGCGTTTGAACTGCCAACCCTGCAGTTAACAGGCCAATGTGAAGGGATTTTGCCACTTTGCCACCAAGGATCCTAAAGGTAGCATGAGGAGAACATTTATTAAATCTTCCATGGTACACAGGCAAGGCGGAGACCTGAACTACAGCTCTCGGGATTCTTGGTGCCTCACAGTGGACAGTTCCAGCCGCATCGGATCCAGGCTTCCCAAGATTTGCAGAGCCACCAGCATAGTCTTTGCTCCTCTCCAGGATTCACAATTGCTTCCTGGTTGCTCAGGTATATAGGAGTTTAGTGGTTCTCTAATGCAATCATCCCATTTTGCAAAGAAGATGCTGATGCCCAGACCGGGGAGAAGATTATCTGAGGCCACTGAGAAGGACACCATCACCTCAAGTTCTTCTGACCCCCCACAAGTTTCTGCCAACAGCAATGAGCTCTGGGTTACCTACTCAGTCTTTTGAAGACTTAGCCAGCTGATGCAGCTGCCAGTTGGATTGATCAGGGTATGTGACCCAGAGCTCCTTAGAACGCGCCCCCTCCCAAATGCAAATTTACTGCCATAGAGTTGATACTGACTCATAATGACCCTATAAGACAGGGTAGAACTTCCCCTGTAGGTTTCTGAGACTAACTTTCAGCCTTTCTCCTGAGAAGTGGCTGGTTGTGTGGTGGTTTAGATTTTGCAGTTAGCAGCCTTTCAGCATGAGAGGTAGGGTCACATTTCTGTTCTGATTATGCTCCATTTTCTGAGATGCCAGTGCCGAGGCTCCCCCCTGCAGGTAGCAGTGAGATTTTTCTCACTAAACTGCGCTGGATGGGAAACTTGGGGCAAGTAGTGCATCGCAGCCAAGGAAGATCTCATTGACAGTGCAGTACTTGAATAAGGCAGGAAGACACAGGAGTGGCCATCTGGTGGTGGGCAAAGTGTTCCAGGTAGGAGACAGTCAGTGCAAAAGACCTTGTGATTGGGTTCTCCAAGCTTCTTCCTGGAACAGCAAGGAGACCAATGTGAGTGGGGCATGACACTCTGTGTAGTGAGGAAAGATGATCACTGTGTGGGCCTCCTGTATGATTGAGAAGCCAAGGGGAATTTTTAAACCCTAAGCCAGATCAATGCTCAAGGAAGCATCAGTCAAGACATCAAACGACACGTTGCATTGGCTAAATGTGCTACAACAGATCTCTTAAAAAGACTGAAGATCAAGGATGTTACTTTGAGGACACTGCGTGATCTTGTGCCAAATCTCGCCATGGTTGTTAGGTTGGAGTCCATTGATGCAGCCATGGTGTCAGCCCATCTCCTTGAAGATCAGTCTCTTTTCTTGTGGACCTTCAGTTTTACCGAGCATGATGTCCCTTTCCATGGACTGGTCTTTCCTGATAAAATGTAGTAGCTACCAGATTGGATGTCATGCCTTTAGAACAGTGGTTCTCAACCTTCCTAATGTTGTGACACTTTCATATAGTTCCTCATGTGTGGTGCTCCTCCCAACTATAAAATTATTTTTGTTGCTACTTCATAACTATAATATTGCTACTGTGATGAATCGGATGACCCCTGTGAAAGCATTGTTCGACCCCCCCCCCCAACGTGGTCGCGACCCACAGGTTGAGAATCACTGCTCTGGAACATTTTCATCATAGAAGAGAGTTCGGTTGCACAGCTCTGAGTTAGAGGGTGAGACGGGTTATTTGACATTCATTTGCTGATGTGTTTGCGAACCCAGTGGAAACACTCGGGAATGAGCATGTTCTTTAGCCATTTTCCTGGATCATTCAAATGCCATCTCCCCTGTGAATGCCTCACTCCATCCTTGGCTTTCCATATTTGCCATATGAAAATGGGATAATATTTCAATACTTAGCATTATATATAACCCAGTATTTGGTATTCTGCCTCAAACAGATGCGAGTCTCTCTCTTTTTCTACTAGTATTTAATTTTGATATGTGAAAACATACAAAGCAAAATCTGTTCCATTTCAACCCTTTCTGGACACAATGTTCAGTGACATTGGTCACACGCTTCATATTGAATTAGCATTCTTGTTCTTTCTATTCTAGGTGTTTCCTTTCTTTTTACTTAATCTCTCTGCCACAACCCTCTCACATATATTTTGACTTATCTGTAGCCCATTTAGATTTGTGCTGATTTTTTAAAGACTGCAATACTCAAGGATGCAATCCTTTAAGAGCTAAATTGTTATTTAGTTTAAAGATGACTTCAGGGGACAGTTTCAATTAAAGGTTTGAAGAGTAACTCAGGGTCATAGTCTCTGGGACTCTTCCAGTTAAGTAAGTCTAGATAATTAAAGAATTTTAAATTATGTTCCACAAGGTTCTCCCTTTCTATCAGCATCCTTAGGAATCATGGTGCTATGGTGCCTGCTAACCTCAAAGTCAATAGTTGAAACCACCAGCCACTCTGCAGGGGAAAGAAAAGTTTTTCTGTTTCCTTAAAGAATAGCAAGCGAGGAAACCACAGGGGGTGTTCTATACTGAGTCAAAATTGACTCCATGGCAGTGAGTTTATGTTGTTATCGAAAAAAGAACACATTTTAATGGGGGCTCTGACAGATAATATAACAATCCATAAATCAATTAGATCAAGCGAGTTTGTACATATGCTGCCACCATCATTTTCTAAACACTATCATTCTACTTGACCCCTTTGATATCAGCTCCTGTTTTTTCCCTCTTTCCTCAACCCTCACACCCTTACTAAATTATATATAAATTAATATCTTTATACACACCGTCTTCTGTGTCCCTCTACCCATATTTCTGTTATTCGGCCCCTAAGTTGTGTGTGTGTGTGTGTTCCATTGTTATCAGTTCCCTTTTCCTCCCCTTCCCTACACAGCCACCCTGTGCCCTCATGGTATCTGAGTCAGTTCGAGTTGACTAGAGAAGCACATTCATAAACACTCATGTGTCTTAAAAAAGCTTTATATAGAAGAATAATTGTATATTAAGAAAACATGCCAGCCCAGTCCAGACCACGTCCATAAGTACGAAATTAACCCATATAGCCAATAACAGTGTGTAAATTTTTTTTCAGACTTATGCAACACATGCAATGACACCAAGTGCTGGAAGATCACAGGGCAGTCGGTGGAATGTCTTATGGACCCAGTGGAGGTGGAAAGTGGCATGGGTCTCCACATGACTCCTCCCCGTTCAAGGCTCTGGCTGCCGTCAATGTGGATCCATGTATCTTGTCAGCAGGAATATCAAGTCATGGGTGTCTCTCACCCCCAGGAAAGAATACAGGAGTTGCCAGAATCCTCAAGAGAAGGCCATGCCCACATTGAGACCTCACTGGCTATGGCCTGAGTGACAGACTGGACTCCACCCCTATGCAAGATGATGGGAGATTAAAAAGCTACCACAGTATCGCTACTCCCATTACTGTTCCTGAGGATTTTATCTGTCCTGGATTCCGTGCGTGGTTGCTATTTCTTTTTATGATTTTTCTTTCAGCATCTATCTGTGGTGTCCCTGATCTGAAGGCCCTGATGCAGTATATGTGAGTCTCCTGTGAGCAGGGACTGTGTTCTCTACATCTGGGTCTTCTTAAAGCTTTGCAAAATGTTGTCATTTGAATAACACTCAACAAATATTTATTGAAGGAATGGCATTGCAGGTGACAGTCAGTACCTATTCTCCCATCAGTTATATGGTTGGCGGTCTTTTTACCTCTCAGACATATAGCTGAATCATTACAATGTGAGGGTCTGAGCCTGGTTATATTATAGGGACATGTAGTCAAAAGACAAAATATGTTTGCCTAAAGCACCTTTTGAGTATGATGTTTCAATAAAATAAATTGGACAGATCCTGGCAGCAGACATGTTTCAGCCGCTCACAAGCTATGTGGCTTTGGGTAGTGTACCCTAAGCTCTGAATTCAAGGTAAGTAGTTTCAATGGTCAATTGCATGTGAGAGCTGGACAGTGAGTAAGGAAAACTGAAGAAGAATCAATGCATGTGAATGATGTGCAAACAATACCGAAAGTCGTCTGGGCTGTCAGAAGAACAAGCAAATCCCTCTTGGAGGAAGCACAGCCAGAATGCCCCTTAGAAGTGAGGATGGCAAGTCTTCATCTCACATCCAGTGGACATGCTATCAGGAGAGACTGGTTCTTAAGAAAGGACATAATGCTTGTTAAAGTACAGGGGCAGCAAGAGGGAAGAAGACCCTTGATAAGATGGATGTCCACAGTGGCTACAGCAATGGGCTCAACATGGACCAACGACTGTGGTGATGACACAAGAACAGGCAGGGTTTCATTCCGTTGTACAGTTCCGGTCTCTGGTACAAAGGAAAATAAGTTGCCCTATCCTGTGGGGTCGAGGCTATTGTGCCTGCTGTGTATTTTGTCCTAAGGACTTGCAGTGTTGTTCTTTATACAGTGTTGTTGTTATTAGCTGCTTTTCGGTCCATTTTGACTCATAGCGACCCCCATGCATTTCAGAGTAGAACTGTTCCATAGGGTTTTTAAGGCTGTGACCTTTTGGAAGCAGATATTCAGGCCTACCTTCCTTAGGCACCTCTTGGATTCTGGGTGGGATTTAACTGCCGACCTTCTGGGTGCTAGTCAAACACTACCCAGGGAGTCCTCCCACTGAATAGTGTGAGTGTATTCCCACCTAGGGTGCTCCTCTTCCAGTACGTGTTTGGACGGTATTCTCTTTTGATCCATAGGGTTCAATTGACTCATTTTCAGTAGTACATCATCAGGTCTTTCTTCCCAGTGTGTCCTAGCTTGGATGCTCTTGTGAAGCGTGTCCAGAGTGGCTTGCTCTGGTTATAATCGTAGCTGGTGACACCGCTTACAGCAATCACAGCTATAGACAAATGACAACATGATGACAAACTGACAGATGGGTGGCAGCCTAGGGAAGGAATGATCAACACAACACAACCTGAGTGGAAATCGAGCTATGGAGTCTCTGAGAGTCCAGGCTCTTCGTCCTGGCACAGCCTGGGGCAGGGCCTGGAGCCAGGAACTGTGGCTGCTGGGGTGAGGACCCCCAGCTTCCCCACTTGGCATTCCCTCCCCAAAAACAGCTGGCAGCCTGTGGGAATTGTCTTTCCCCTTGCACATGACGGCACTGACGAGCATAACGCAACCCTGCTGGTGGTTAATGACTGGTGACATTATGAGGCCACTGCCCACCTTTGGTTGAGGGAATTTGCCAATGCTCGGAAGTTGTTGGGCTCTAACGAAATGCAACCCCTGCAAGCAAGCACTGAGTCAAGTGCACGAGGTGTGGGGCACTCTGACATCCCCGCGTGACCGTGAAAAGCAGGCTGCGGAGCAGTGGTGGCTGCTGAGGCTCCTTTCTCCTGGCAATACTGGCATGCTGAAATGGCGGGCTGATTTGCCATGGAAAGCAGGGTTTCATGGGAACTTGAGGATTAAGAATCCACATGCCTGCAATCAATATTGTATGTTCATCGTATAATTTACTTTGAAAGGGAGACGACACAGTTCTCCAAATTTTGGGGTGAAGTAAACCACTTTTTCAAAGGAGTAAGTGGATTTCTGTGTTTATAAATCATGCCCACCACTTGGGAGTGCAGAGGAGGATATGGGAGGATGGTAAAGAAGAGCAGCAGGAGAGGACCTGAAGACCTCATGCTTCCTCAGGGTCAGGGGCCAGGCAAAACCAATGTCCCTGGAACACCACTGTCTCTCTGGAATGGTATTAGCACAGCTTGTTACTTGCATACTGTACTGAGTTCATTCTGACTCGCAGCGCCCCTATAGGGAAGAATAAACATGCCCCAATGAGTCTCTGAGACTATAATTCTTTACTCAAATAGAAAGCCTCATCTTTTTTCCATGGAGGAAATGGTGGATTCACAACTGCTGACCTGGTGGTTAGCAGGCCAACACTTAACTTACTATACCACCAGGACATTTCTGTTTAGCCTAGAGACTTTCAAATGGATAGAACAAGACCCATACCAACCCTGTTCACGGCTATCAACCCCCCTTTCTGTGAAGTCCCCACTACGTTCTGTGAAGTTCACCACTTTCTCCGTATGTGTGTGTGTGTGTGTGTGTGTTACGTAACCTTACCCTTGATCATTCCCTACCAGGCCTGCCACTTCCCCCTCACTACCATATTGAGTCCCCTGTTGTTCCCTTGTCCCTGTGTTTGTTAACACCACTTCCTTACCCCCGCACCTCCCCCTATCCCAAGTGCCCCCGGAACTCTCAGTCCTGTTGTTTTTCCTCCAGATAGTTCATCCAGCCTCTCTTATTTAGACAGACCTGTGGAGACACTAACATGCACGAAAACAAGACAGAGGAAAACAAAGCAACAGTTTACAACCAGACAACAAAACAACAAAAACAAACCACTGACAAAGAACAAAACAAAACACATCAAGAAAGAAGACCTTGTAGTTAGTTCAAGGATCATTTGTTGGACCTTAGGAGTGTTTTCCAATCCAGTCTGTTGAGGCACCACAACCTGGCCCCAAAGTCCACTTTCAGCATTCCCTGGGGACCTTGCCACTCCATTCCCTTGCTGTTCCACTGCACTCCACCACACTTTGCCTCGGTGTGGTGGAATCAGGTTAGGTGCAATTCGCACACTGTGTCTCCAGTGCTGTCCCCTGTATCACCCTTGGTCACTGAGGGGCATCATGTCTCATAGTGGGGCCAGCCATGTTGTTCTCTTTGTGGACTGGCTTCTCTGAGACTGGAACTCTTTAGGGGAGTAGAAAGCCTCATCTTTCTCCCTTGGAGTGGCTGGGGATTTCAAATTTGCCATTTCAGACATTGCGTTTAGCAGCCCAACACATAACCCCTATACCCCACCATAGCTACAGAAAACAATAAAGAAACAAAATCCAACAACATTCATTGCCATTGGGTGCATAACAATCCTATCGAGAGAAAATACTGCGGCCTCCTGGGTTTCCAAGGCTATAACTCTTTGTAAAAATAAAATTGTGTTATGTTTTCAGTGAAAGTTTACATAACCGATTAGATTTTCATTTAACAAATTCTCTACTTGTTTAGTGACATTAGTTAATTTTTCAATAAAAAGGAAAGCAGAAAATTAAAAAAAGAACAAATGAAAAACGTTTTAAGAGTAAAGACAAATGATAAGATGTTAATTTTTAACCTAATCATATCTGCAACAATACACTTTCTGATGTACTGACGGTGAGCAGGGTTTAATCCCATCCCTGGTGAATGGTCCCAGGGGATTTAATGGAGGCTTATTCTCTGTGGAATCTCTGCCAATGCATTTTGAGTTTTTATACTCATCTAAGGCTATAACTCTTTATGGGAGAAGAAAGCCTCATCTTCTCCAAAGGAGCGACTGGTGAATTCCAACTGCTGACCTTGCAGTTAATAGCCCAACACATAACCCATTATGCCACCAGAAGAGAGATTTGTATCTGGGTGCCTTCCAAATCAAGCACTACAATTATGCAAGGAGGATATTTTTTTCTGTACTGGAGCCAGGTCAAGTCAGAACCAGTGTGTCCATGGTTTGCAGCGAAGTCGGAGGAAGAAGAGGGTAGACTGTCTATAACTTCTCATAGCCCAGGGAAATGCTAGGCCTGGAAGGGGGCATGTGGCTCAACCATATTCAGAAAATCTGCACACTAACCTCCCCGGCTCAAATAATTACCAGCACCATGTCTCTGAATATCACCTGAAAGCAAAATAGTGAAAGCACCATTTCCATTTCATAATACTTTTATTAAAAGTAAAGTTCAATTCAGTGATGTGAAGAAGCTGGGAAAATTATCTTTTCATTTCTTTCTTTTTCTTTCCCTCCCTTTCCCCTTCTTCTCCACAGAACTGAGAGGCAGAAGGAATAAAGGCAGCATGGCACCAGCTGGAGGACACCGTGGGGTCAGGGTCACCATTTAACTCATGCTTCTCCAGTTTGGAGGGGCAACTGGATGTCCTCATTTGTGAATTTGCTTATTAATCTTTTTGAGTTAACAAGGTCATGGTAAAAAATGATTGTTGGCGTTTTTGTTAGGAACCTTCTAGTCCAGTCCAACTCATAGTGACTCAATGCATCAGTGCCGAGCTCTCTAGACCAATGGTTCTCAACCTGTGGGACCCTTGCACAGGGTGACTGTAACAAAATTACAGTTATGAAGCAGCAATGAGAATATTTTTATGGTTGTGGAGGTCACCACAACATGAGGAACTGTATGAAAGTGTTGTGGCATTAGGAAGTTTGAGAACCACTGCTCTAGGCTTTTCTATGCTGTAATCTTTACAAGAATGAGTTGCCTGGTTTTTCTTCCAAGAACAGAGCCACTGGTGGGTTCAAACCTTCAACCTTTTGGATAGCAGATGAGCACTTAACCATTGTGCCTCCAGGGCTCTTTGATAAACTCTATTAGAGGGTCTTAACCATTGCAACCCCATGGATCCTTTTGGCATTTAGGAAAGGCTATGGAACACCTGCCCACTCCCCAGAATAATATTTCCAAATACCTCCAATGAAATACAGAATCACAAAGGCACAAATTGTATTGAAATGCAGTGATAAAAATAAAAGACATTGGATTTGTGGCTAATATACATGTTAATAAATCCATTAAATATGATCTGATGGTGGGTCTAATAAACCAAACCCACACCATTGAGTTGATCCTGACTCACTGTGACCCTATATAAAATTCCTCAGGCTAAATCTTGACAGGAGCAGATCATCTCACCTTCCTCTCAGAGAACAACTGGTGCCTTTGAACTGCCAACCTTGAGGTTACCTGCCCAATGGCTCACCCACAGCGTCACCGTGAGTTCTAGATAGTGATGAGCATGAACTGTACTCAACGATGGCTGCAACGACTAGCATGGGGTGTGAAAGCATGTAGAATTTCTCTCGGTGGTAATCGCATGGCTATTCTGAACACAGCTGTGGACATGCTAAACTGCCCTACGAGCTTAGGGGAACTAACTCAACCAGGATTGTCCCTCATCCAATTTGACATTGCTCCCCAGCCTGCTGGGGCTCAGTGGTTCAGTGTTAGGGTCCCTTGTCTAGATACCAGGGCTGGCATGGAGAAAGTCATTCCTCTGCAGCCTTCTAGTGTGTGGGGGAAGATATTAGTGTTAAGCCTTGGCAGGAAATTGGTGGATTTTCCTGGCAGCCACATTCTTAATAACCATTTACTGGATACTTATTATATTCTGAGGGTAAATTGTGGTTCAGTTGTAGAATTCTCCTTTTCCATGTGGGAGATCTGGGTTTGAGTCCAAGACAATGCAACTCATGTGCATCCAACACTCATTTGTCAGGGGGATGCTTGGTTATTGCTGTGGTACTGAACTGATTTCTGTGTTGCTATGATACTGAAATGGGGAAGCTTGGTTGGGTGCGGCTATGAGACTGAACCTGTTTCTGTGATGTGTCCAGACTAAGATGAGCGATGAAAAAGAGCCTGGTATTCTACTTCTGAAAACCAATTAACGAAAACCCCTGTGAATCACAATCTGATGCACAACCAAAGAGATGGTGCAGGACCAGGGAGAATATTGCCCATGGAGTCACTGGGAGCTGGTTGTCACAGTGAGTTGGACTGGAGGCTGACTCAACAGCAGCTAACAACCATTGTGTTCCAGGCACTCGATTTGCTTTAAAAATCTAGCTCAGCCTTCTGGTACAGGGAAGTGATTAATCATGCCTACTTTATAGCACACCGTGAACCCTGATAAATGTCAGGCCCTGCTTGTGTTTTGTCCCTCCTTTTCCACATTCACATCACTTCCATTCCCCTCTTCAGACTAGTACCCCCTGCTGGGTGCTTGGTGTGTGTGTGTGTGTCCTTATAGGCATACAGCCATGTGCACTAGACCATGCTGCCATGTGCACTAGACCATGCTGCTTGGTGAATGGGCTTTCAGCTTCCATGAATGGTACTGCAATATAAATCTCATTCAGTTTCTGACCTTTTCAACTCCTTGCAATGTCATTAAGAGTTATTGCCATGCTGCATATCAATTGCATGTGCTGCTGCGTGCCACTTGGTCATGAGCAATCATCATCTTTCTTTTGTTTCCTTCTTCAGTTGTCTGTTGATTGGCATCCAATTCGGCTCCAACTCTTCTCTACTGCAGGTATCAGCGTGGTGACCATTCTTGTAAAAATGCCCCAAGGGCCCTGTGAATTGGATAAATAGCTTGGCCTATATACCCAGGAATTATGCGTTGGGCTGCTAACCCCAAGGTGAGCAGTTCCAACCCACCAGCTATTCCATGGAGCAAAGAGAGGCTGTCTGCTGTCATAAGAATTTAGTTTTGTAAACCTATAGCAGCAATTCTACTGTGCCTTGTAGGGTTGCTAATGAGGAAGAATCAACTGGGGTTCTGTTTGTTTTTATACATCCAGGAGAGAGCTTTGATGGGGGAGATATTAAGTGCTTGGCTGCTAACCCAAAGGTCAGTAGTTTGAAGCCGTCTTCCACACACTGTGGGATAAAGGCATGGCTGTCTACTTCCCAATAGAAGCCTTGAAAGCATCATGGGACCATTCAGCTTTGTTTGATAGGGTCATGAGGAATGAAAGTCAACTCAGTGATTGCGCTTCTTTGGTTGTATGCCCAGGAGGGGCTCACTAGGTCCCAGGGTCCATTCAATGGGCTTTCACTAAGCTCTGCCAGATTGCTGTGCAGCAAACCTGCATCATTAGCAGTGTTTCTCTGCTTTCCCCGGATCTCCAATGACACTTGGTATGTTTGTCTTTCTAACTGTTGCCCGTTTGATGATTTTAAAAGGTCAAGCACAATAAACTCATCTATCCCAGGCACTTTATGGTTCTGTAGCAGATTCTTAGGGTTGCCATGCCACATTCCTTTGACCCATCTCTGACACCATCTCACTGCCTTCCAGTCAATACCGACTCATAGCGATCCTGTGGGGCAGTGTACAATTGCCCCCTGCGAGTTTCAAACACTACAACTCTTTATTGGAGTAGAAAACCCCATCTTTCTTCCTTGGAGCTAGTAGTTTTGAACTGCTGACCTTGAAGTTAGCAAACCAACTTGTAACCACTGCACTTCCAGGGCTCCTCCTGATATCCATCATAGCAGTGGCGAACGGCTCTATGTAAGTGCAGGCTCCTGCTGAAATGGTGTCTTATCACAACTGTGCAGCACGCAGCTCTCCATGTCCTTCTGCCTCGAAGCCTTTTCAAAGGCATGGAAAGCCAAACCCAGGAAGGTAGGAGAGGTCACCTTACTAGGAGGAATGCTCAACACCACTACAGGCGAAGAAGAGCCCAGCCTCCTGTTTCTGGTAGACAATTCTAGGACAGAACCCATGTTGCTCAGAAGTCCTGGGGGAATCAAGCTCCTGTATCCTACATTAAAAGCCTCAACACCCCGTTCCCATTGTGATTGCTTCTCCCCCTAACTCAGTCTTGTGTCTGCTTTCCTATTCCCACTCCCTGCCATCAGATCTCAAATAGACTCCCTGCACCCAGGCCTGAGGAATAAGCTCGGCATGCAAGGGCACTCAATCCAAGACACACACATTACTCTGAATCTCCAAAACAACCCTGTGGGCTACGTGTGTAATCCCCAGTTCACAGATGAGAAATGGATTGAAAAACAGTGACACACCCAAGATCACACAGGCCAGGGTTCAAGTCTGTGTCTATCAGTTATTCTTTTATTCAAGTATGCCAGAGAAGACTGGGTCTTAACACTTGAGCAATCTTCTTGGAAGAATAAGGCAAACTACAGAAAACACAAAATGAATATCGCATTTGTTCGTTTATCCATTTGCAAAAGACATAATACCTATAGTGCTAAGAATAGTATTCAAAGTACCTATTACTACCCCCTCAAAGCTTACATACTAGTCACCAAACTCAAACAAATACAATGCTATCAAGTTGATTACAACTTATAGCAACCCCATATAGGGCTTCCAAGACTATAAATCTTTACAGAAGCAGAGAGCTTCACTTTTCTCCCCCTGAGTGACTGGTGCATTTGAACTACTGACCTTGTGGTTAGCAGCCCATTGCTAAATGATTAGTTCCATAATCATTACGCTTACTTAACTCTACATTCTTTTAATTATTTCTCTATCAGTCCAAATTGCATCTGGCTACATGGGAAAAAACAAACCGACTCTAGTGGTCTAATCACAAAAGCTTAATTTTTCTTATATTAACACCAAAAATACCAAACCAGTTGCCACTGAATTGATTCTGATTTACAGTTACCCCATATGATTCAGGGTAGAACTGTGCCCCATGAGGTTTTCAAGGGCTGAATTTTTAAATGTAGATTGCCAGGTTTTTCTTCCAAGGCATCTTTGTCTTAGCAGTGAATTGTGTTAACCCTTTGCACCACACAGGGGTTTGTCTTATACAACAGTAAGTCTTGAAATAGGTAGCCTAGGTCTGGCGTATTTGCTCAGGGACTCATCTTGGATATAGGAGAATGCATGCTTTTTGGTCTGCCAAACTCATGTAACCTATGTGACTCTCTCATCTTTCAATATTCTGACTAGGGAGCATGACAGCAGAAGAGCCAAGGACAAAAATGAAATGGGTTATGCCAGACAAGTGTTTTGCCTTAAACAACAACAAAAACTTTCTTGGGAGTCCTACTCAGTATCTTTCACCTACACATATTTGGCCCAAACTGGGTCAAATGCTTATGCATAGCTGCAAGGGAGCCTAGGAGTGAGCGATTTAAGTAGGTACATTATCACCCTAAACAAAATTGAGCTTCTATTAGTAGTAAGAATGAGAAAAATGGATACTGTTTAGGCATATAGCAGGGTTGGATAGAATTCTATTTTGTGTCTTAATTTACATTTTGAATGAACTCAGAAAAAGTCATAGAGAGTAGAACAAAGGGATGGATGTGCATCCAACCACCTCAACTACTCATTTCTTTTCATGCTCTCCCTCTAGCTTCCCTGAATAGTTCTTGGTTACACATTGGGCTGCTAATTGCACGGTCGGTAATTTGAAATCACCGGCTGCTCTTCGGGAGAAAGATGGGACTCTACTCTGTAAATAGGTACAGTCTCAGAACTTCACAGGTACAATTTTACCCATGTCCTGTAGGGTCGATATGAGTTAGCATTGATTCAATGGCAGTGAGCTTGGTTTGGATAGATCTGTGGAATCTTAGGATGGAATAGTTTGAATACACAGAAAAAAATTCAGTGGAATCATAACCCTCTAAATAATTACCCTCTAAAGCCACAAAGATCAACTGTGTCCAGCATGGTGACAGTTTAGCATATGCCATGGGGACATTGCTCATATCCCAGTGTTGTTAATCAACAAAAACTCACGCACTGCCACTTATAGTGACCCTATGCACAATAGAATAAAAGCCTTTCTAGTCCTGTGACATCCTCACAATGGTCATATTTTAGCCTATTGTTACAGCC
This sequence comes from Tenrec ecaudatus, assembly GCF_050624435.1. Taxonomy (NCBI): domain Eukaryota; kingdom Metazoa; phylum Chordata; class Mammalia; order Afrosoricida; family Tenrecidae; genus Tenrec; species Tenrec ecaudatus. Next base: position 1,248,650 of record NW_027459465.1, read on the forward strand.
ACTGTGTTGATCCATCTCATTCAGGGCTTACCTGTTTTTTGACGATGCTCTACCAAGTATTTTGTCCTTTTCTAGGGACTAATTTCTCCTGATATCATGTTCAAAGTATATGAAATGGAGTTTTACCATCCTCACTTCTAAAATACATTCTGGCTGTACTTCTTCCGGGATAGACCTCTTTGTTCTGCTGGGCATTCATGGTATATTCAATATTATTTGCAACATCATATTTTAAAGGCATCATCATATTTTCTTCAGTCTTCCTTATTTATGTTCCATCTTTCACATGCATATGTCAAACATTACCATCAAGTCTATTCTTATTCATAGTGACCATCTAGGGTTTCCAAGGCTGTAAATCTTTACAGGGTCAAATAGCTTCCTCTTTCTTCTGTGGAGCAGCAAGTGGGTTGAACCACCAACCTTGATGTTAGTCATTCAACCCATACCAGACACTGAAATTAAGACTCCTTTCACATGCATCTAAGGTGATTAAAAATATCAAGGCTAAAAGCAGGCATAATTTGCTAATCCCCAGAGTAAAACATTTGCTCTTTCACATTTTAAAGAGGTCTTTTACAACAGATTTTTCCAATGAAATACGTTGATTTATTGACTGCTGCTTCTGTGAGTATTGATTGTGGGTCCAAGTAAAATAGGGTTTAGCTACATTTCTCTATTTGTAATGATGTTGTGTGTTTATATTTGTCAAGTTGAGAAGACATTTGTATTCTTAGTGTTGAAGACTAATTCATACTGAAGGTGTACTATATGAGCTTTATCAGTAAGTATTTCAAGGCCTATTGACTTTCAGCCAGCAAGATTGGGTCATCTGCATAATACAGGTTGTTAATGATTCTTCCTCCAATCCAGATGCCTCAACTTCTTCATACAGAGCAGCTTCTCAGATTATTTGAATAAGTATAGTGTGATAGATAGGTAGGTTTATAGTGCCAACCTGGCCAATAAGAACATGTGGGATTAATAAGTTCGCAGTTTGATTCGTGGGCAAAGAGATAAATGGCTCAGCAAGCCACACCTATCTCTCAGTTGCTCTCTGGTGATCAGACCAGTGTGTGGCTGCCTTACCTAGTTCTGCAGTTTGCTGCCTGGCTGTACTGCCATATTTACTGTTGCATGGAAGTGAGTTAAACTGAGTCCTCTGTACTGCTATGTGGACTAATTAGCTGTTATATTCCTTCGTGTTCTATCTATCTATCAAATCATAAATGTCCTGGTTTTGTTTCTCTAGAGAACCCTGTCTAACACATATGGTGAAAGGATATAACCACAACACACACTCTCCTGATTTTAAACCACGCACTATCCACTTGTTCTATTCGAACCACTTCCTGTTGGTTTATGTACAGGTACCACAGGAGCACAATTAAATGTACGGGAATTCCCATTGTTCTCATATGTATTCATATGCTACCCAAAGTTTGTTATGATACACAGTAAAATCCTCTGCATAGTCAATAGTACATAAGTAAGCATTTTCCTTGTATCCTCTGTTTTCAGCCAAGGTCCATCTGAAACCAGCATTGATATACCTTGCCTCATGCCCTCTTTTAATACAGCCTGGATTTCTGGCAGCTTCCTGTTGACATATTGCTATAACTACTTTTAAAGGTATCGTCAATAAAATTGTACTTGCATGTCATATTAATGTTATTTTAAATTAATTTGCAAATTTTGTTGCGTCATATTTCTTTAGAATGGACACAAATATTAATCACTTCCAGTTGGTTGGCCAGATAGCTATCTTCCAAATTTCTTGACATGGACTATCACTGCATGAGCGTGTTGAAATATTTCCATTCCTATCCCTTCCTTGCTTTTCACTAATGCTTACATTGCAGCTTCAACTTCCTCTTGGCCTTTTGAACTAGTAGAACCTCAACTAATTCTTGGGAACAGAGACTCTGTACACTCCGTCCATATTCTTTGGATTCTCCCTACATCATTCAATAGTTTGATAAATAATCCTTGAACATTGTAATCCGAGGCTTGGATTTTTTCTTCTGTTCTTTCAATTTATGATATGCTGACCGTACTCATTCCTTTTGCTTTCCTAATTCCAGGTCTTTACATGTTACAATATAATTCTTTACTTTATCTTCTCAAGCTGGCCTTTCAAATTTTTCTGTTCAACTCTTTTATTTCATCATTTCTTCCATTTGCTTTAACTGCTTTAGGTTCAAGAGCAAGTTTCACAGTCTCCTCTGATATCCACTGTAGTATTTTCTTTCTTTCCTGTATTATTAATGATCTTTTTGAGGAGCCCCCAATAAAATGATTTATGATAAATAAATAAATAGCCACAGGTGACATGACAAAAAAAAAAAAAAGATTGATGACCTTGATGCTATTTCACAAGTCTTCTGGTAGCTGATCATTAATGTTCAATATGTCCGAACCATTCTTGAGATAGGCTCTAAATTCAGGTGAGATATTGTGATAGTAAGGTTTGGTGTCAATTTAGCTTGACCAGGATCTTCAGAAGGTGCAGGTCACACTATCCTTGGAGGTATGACCTATTTCATAGCTATAAGTAGACTGTGGAGAATGGGCTCACTCTTTTTCTTCCTGATGAAATGACCCTGGACCCTACGTCTGGCTTCTTGGGATGGCAATCACCATGAGACCTGCTGACCCTAAGAGCTGTCTGTGGCCTGCCAACTGCCTGTTGACTTTGGATTCTCCCAACTCTGCCTCCACCAACCTGTGGTTTTCCTGTTTCTTGGGCTATTCCTCCAACAGCTTCAGGAGTCTGGAAGGGCCTCTAGTTTGCATCTGATTTATGGGCTGGAGTTGGACTGGGGTTTCTTGTTGTGTGGACTTCTTAATGTAAAATTCTTTATTGATATAAATTTCCTTCTTCTACATGTATCAGTATCACTGGTTTGTTTCTCTAGAAACCCCAGCCGACCACAGATATAATATAGGCTGTATTTGGGCTCTTTTGCGTTCTTATTTTAATTTTCTTCAGGTTTGACTTGAACTTGCATATTAGTAATTGATAGTCTTTTACATAGTTGGCCCCCGGTCTTGTTTTGTCTCAATGATATTGAGCTTCTCTATCATGTCTTCCCACAGATTTAATCAATTCCATTCCTGTGTTTTCCACATGTATATATGCCGCTCCTGTTGTTGAATAAAGGTGTTTGCAATGAGGAAGTTATTGCTCTTGCAGAATTCTTTCATGCAGTCTTCAGCTTCTTTTCGATCCCCAAAGCCATAGTTTCTAATTATTCTTCCTTCCTTTTTGTTTCCATGTGTGCATTCCAATTGTCAGCAATTATTAATGCATTTTCAGTACATGTGTGGTCAATTTCAGACTAAAGAAGTTGGTACAATTCTTCATTGGCTTTAGTGGTTTGTGAGAAAATTTGAATAATGGTTCTATTAACTGGCCTTCCTTGTGTATGAAGATAGATATTATTCTGTCACAGGCAGCATTGCACTTCAAGATAGATCTAAAAATGCTCTTTTTGAGGATGAAAGAGACATTCTTTTGAATTTGTCATTGTCAGCATAGTCATTCTTATCATTTTAAGATTCAAAGGGACTATTTCAACTCACCAATGCCTAGGATATTGATCTTTATAGGTCAGATTCCGTTTTTTTATGATTTCCAATTTTCCTAGATTCTTATTTTGCACGTTTGATGTTCTGATTATTAATGAATGGTTGCAATGATTTTTCTCATTTTGAATTATAATCCATTAGCAAATGAAGGTGCCAGAAGCTTTAGTACACTTTGTTGCTAGATGCCTTCAAGTCAGTTCTGTCTCATAATAATGCCTACACAACAGAATGAAACATTGCCTGGTCCTACCCCATACTCAAAAATTTTGTTATGTTTGAGTCCATTGTTGTAGGAATTGTCTAGATCCATTTGATCGGGTGTCTTCCTCTTTTTGCAACCCCTCCACTGTAATGTGTATGATGTCCTCCAGGGACTGGTCTGTCCTGATAACATCTGCAAAGTACATGAGATGAAGTCTCGCCATCCTATCTGCCAAGGAACATTTAGCTGCACTTCTTCTCAGACAGATTTGTTTGTTCTTCTCTCCACCCATGGTACTTTCAGTATTTTTTGTCAGTACCTTAATTCAAATGCACCAGTTCTCCTTCAGTCGTTCTCATTCAATGTTCAAATTTCACATGCATAAGGTGTGGCGGAAAATGCCATGCCTTGGGCCAGGCGCAACGTAATCCTAAGTGAAATTCTTGATCTTCAGTACTTTAAAGTGGTTATGTGCAGTAGATTTGCCTAATGCAATATGTTATTTGGTTTTTTGATTGTTGTTTCCATGAGCATTAGTTGTGAATCTAAGCAAGACGAAATCCTTGATAACTTCCATATTTTCTCCATTTATTATGATGTTATCTACAGCTCCTGTTGTGAGGTTTTGAGTTATCATTAAGGTGGACTCTACTTTGAGGAAGCTCTCCTTCTCGGTGATATTTTGATTGTTTTGCAATCTGAGGGGCTCATTTTCTGGCATTATATCAGACAATATTTTACTGCTATGCATAAAGTTTTCAATGGTGAATCCCTCAGAAGTGGACTGATTGTTTTGTCGTCCTGTCAGTTCTTAGTCTGGAAGCTGTGTTGAAATCTGTTCACCGTGGGTGATCCTGCCTGGTATTTGAAGTACTAGTGGACTAACTCCCAGCATCACAGCAAAGCACAAGCTACCACAGTGCAGCAAATTGACAGATGGGGCACGGGAGGGGAGTTGTCATTGTTAGACACTGTTAATTTGGCTCTAACTCATAGCACCCACAGCCTGTTTCCTCACAGTGAATGTTGGAGACCATTTTTGCAGCCAGTATGCCAATTCATCCCATTGAGGACCTTCTTCTTTTTTTCACCACTCCACTTTACCAAGTATGATATCCTTCTCTAGGGACTATGCTCAGCTGTTAACATGTCCAAAGTATGTGATATGAAGTCTTGCCATTCTCACGTCTAGGAAGCATTCTGGCTCTACTTCCGCCAAGAAAGATTTGTTCCTTCTTCTGAAAGTCCATGGAATATTCAATATTCTTCACCAGCATCATAATTCAAAGACATCAACTTTTATTTTATCTTTCATAATTATTGTCCATTTTCAAGTACATATGAGGTGATTGAAAATGCCATAGTATGATAGTTATATAATTTTATGTCAGTTTGAAGATATGTAAAAGTGTAAGGTTGGTATCCAATCTGTCAATCACACCATAGTCTGATGGTGCCTCTTTGTGGCCATGGCCTTCTCATAAGGAGGGCCCTGGGAACCTCCCCTTCTTTTTGCATTCACCTGACTGCTTCCTGCCCACGTTGAGAGCTGCCAGAGTCTTGCCATGCTTCCATCGACCTTGGGTCCACACGACATTGCAATCACTGGCCTTTGACATCCCTGCATTCTGCATCATTGCATGTAACTGCGTAAGTTGGAAAGGAACTTATGGGCTAGTGTTGGACTTATGGACTTGAGTTGGACTGGCCTGGGATATTTCCTTGAAATAGAAATACTATAATGACTTCTTGATTAAAAACTATTTATTGCACATATATGAGTGTCACTTGATTTGTGTCTCTAGTCAGCCTGGATTACATCCAGTTCACTGCCATCAAGTTGATTCCAACCCTTAGCAACTCTATAGGACAGGGGAGAGATATCCCTGTGGGTTTCCAATACTGGAACTTTGTATGGGAGCAGAACTGCTGATCTTGTGTTGAGCAACCCAACCGGGTTGGTTCTGATGCATTATGTTTGTAACCACTATACCACTAGGGCTCAGCTGTGCCTTATTCCTCAAAGTGACATCTTTTAACACTGGAAATTGGTCTTCAGCAAGATCTACCAGTGTACTCGTTCATATGACTTATTTTCTTTTTACACTGTTTTGATTGTGATGTGAGGGAAAATCTACAGAGTAAATTGATTTTCTTTACAATTCATGCAATGTTTTATGATATTGATTGCAATACCTACAATGCAATACTACTTTTCCTATTCCCTCCCTTTGTTTGCCGTTTCCATTGGTCTTTCGTTCCCATGCCTTCCTGCCTTCTGAGTAACTCCCTGACAAATGCTGGGCTCTGAATTGTACATCGTTGACAGTATAGGTCTCCTATTTGGGGGCTGAAAGTTGAGCCATGGAGGTGAGGTCAGGTGTCAAATGGGAATTCCACTAGTGCCTATCATATCCTAAGGTTAGTCTTCTTATTTTGAGTTCTACATTTTCCCCAGTTGATCCAGGGCCTACTACTGTGAGCACTTTCAGAGCAATCTGCAGTGAGAACCCTATGCTACCTTGGTCTTCTGGACTCAGCGCTGTGGAGCCTGGGCTTCATGTGGTCAGTGAATCCCTTTCATCTTCTTTTGATGCTATCTGTGTAATTCTGTATTTTGAATTTCTCTTCAATTTTTTCAGCTAGTGAAATGCACATGCTTTTCATTTTTGCTGTCCTAATTCCAGGTCTTTGCACCTTTTAATATAATTCTTTATTCCATCTTTTTGAATTCCCCTTTGAAATTTTATGTTCAGCTTCTTTATTCAGCGTCTTTACTTCATCAATTATTTCTATATTTCTCTCTCTCTTTTTCATACTTCATCATTTCTTTCATTGGCTTCAGCTACTCCACATTCAAGGTGACATCCGTTTTGTCTTTTCTTTAGTTTCTATCTTTTTAATTATCTTTGAATTTCTTTATTTATGATGTTCTTGATATTATTGCAGAACTCGTATCATCTCAGGTGATTTGTGTTCAATGTGTCAACTTTCTTCTTGAAGTAGCCTCTAATTTAGATGAGATATACTCAAATTCATACTTTGACTCTTGGGGACTTGTTTTAATTTTGTTGGAATTCGAGTTGAATTTGCCATTGATGGTTTGTTCCACAGTTCGTCTCCAGTCTCGTGACTGATGATATTGAACTTCTTTATACCGTAAATACTTGAGTATAAGCCGAGATTTTTCAGCACATTTTTTATGCTGAAAAAGCACCCCAGCTTTGGGGGGTAAAATTAGTTGCCTTGGGTTATACTCGAGTATGTGTAGTAGATTATTTCAACAGATATAGTTGATTTAATTCCTGTGTATTTCTATCCAATATACATAATCCATGTCTATGGTTACTGTTTACATCCCTGAAAAATAAATGTTCAATCAATAAGCCATCCTTATTGGAAAATTCTATCATGAGATCTCCCATGTGGCTTCCATCCCCATGGCCATATTTTCTAACTAGTGATCCTCCTCCTTAGTTTCCAATTTTTGCATTCAAGTCATCAGTAATCTTGATTGCATGTTTCATCAATTTCAGACTGAAAAGGTTGGTAAAAATCCTCAATGGCTTTATTGTTAGCATTAGTGGTTGGTGTGTAAATTTGAATAATAACTTTATTAATTATTCATCCTTGTAGGTGTAATATATCCTACACCTAACAATGGTGAACATTGGAATCGATGTTGAAACATTCTCTTTTTTAACATGAAAGTCATCCATTCCTTTCAAATTTGTTACTCTGGTATGTAAACCATATTATTGTGACATTCAAAATGGCCAATACCAGTCTATTTCAGTTCAATAACACCTAGAGTGTTTGATCTTTATGTGTTCCATTTTTTCATGGCTTCCAATTTTTCTAGATCCATATTTCATGCATCCCATCTTCTTGTTAGTGGTTATTGCAGTACTTCTGTTTCTTCTCATTTTGAGTCATTGCCACATCAACAAATATAGGTCCTGAAAACTTTATATCACTAAGGTCAACTCTACTTTGAGGAGACAGCTCTTCCCCAATTATATTTTGAGTGTCTTCCAACTTGAGGGGTTCATCATCCTGCACTATATGAAACAATATTCCACTGCTATCAATGTGCTCCACAAACACCACTATTTTTTTCAGATGTAGATTGGCAGGTTATTCTTTCTAGTCTATTTAGCTTGTAAGCTTTTCTGAAAATTTTCCACCACGGGTAACTATGCTTGTGTTTGAAATACCAGTGGTATATCTCACAGGATCATGATGACTTTCAAGTTATGATAGTTCAAGAACCTGACATGTCTGACAACTTGGCATGCTAGCCTAATTCCGAATGGCCAGCACATCTCTCTTCTTGCTTTCTCTAGTTTCTGTAGACCACTGTACCTGAGCATGCATGGCTTAGGAGGTTGTGGAGTTAATTCTTGCTTCCTGGAGTAACCCTTAACCAATGACCCATAGGAGTTGTTGGACAAATAGCCACACTCCCTCACATTCTGGGCAGAATAACTAGTGGATTTTCTACAGTGTCTCCAGTAAGATTAACCTTCAGTTGCTCACAATTTTAAATTGTTTGATAATGTACTTTTCATTGGCTGCCTTCTTTCCCTTTTCTATTTCCCATTTCCTTATTGATATCTCCCCAGAAAATGGCTTAATTAAAACCTTTGTCTCAGGATCTAATCCTATGGGGAACCCAAACTCAATCACACAAGACATTTGTCAAATCATGGACTTAGTGGTTATATCTATTATATGTGTAGGTCATGGAAGAGGAGAATTCATACCATCCCTTTGAATAGTCACTCGGAGTGCCAACTGGGTCCCCAGCATAGATCCTGGACATCAAAACTCACTGTTTCCTGTATCATAACACTTCCTTTTAGACTTCAGTCATTCAAAAAACTCAACAAATAGCTTGCTGTCTCACTTCAAATTTTGTAGTGTGCAAATATGGCTATGTTTTCATTGTGTGTTTAGCCCTGGACAAATCAGCTTTGACCAGGAAGGTGAAGTCATGTGGAAAAACAAACCAAAAACACTAGCAGCTGTGTGTTGTGGAAGAAAACCCTGTGGATGAAGTGCAATTTTTAGGGAACAGAGACCAGTAAGATAAACCAATAAGTGTCCACTGTTCTGATGTTAAGGAGAACCCTGGTGAGGCAGTAATTAAGCACTTAAGGGCTAATCAATCAGCAGTTCAAACCCACCATCTTCCCCAAGGAAGAGTTACGATGTGGCAGTCTGACCCCCTTAAGATTTACATTTATTACCACTACCAACTGATCTGAGAGGGATAGCATTAGGGGATCCTGGATCGCATTCTTAACGAGCTCTAATGGCAGAGTGGACTCCTCATTGATCTCCTAACCGCAAAGAAAGTGGTTCTAACCTATCAGTTGGTCCATGTGAGAAATATGAGTTTGTCTGCTCTGGTAAAGATTTAAGCCTTGGAAAAATCAAAGGGTGAAGTTCTATTCTATCTTGTAGGGTCTCTATGAGTCAGCTTCAACACAATGATAATGAGTTTGCTTTGGAATTTTGGGATAGAATAGGAGAAATATGTGCAACAAAGTTTAAACTTATTTTAAATGTTCAGTGGTATTGCTCAGAGAGAGATTCTTGGAACCCACAAGACTGTTGTCCTTAGGCACCTTCAGATCTGGAACTGAACTCACTCCCTTGGCTCAATCTTCAGCCAAACAATAGCTAGATCTATAAGGTAAAAAGTAACACTAATCAACTATTTGAATCAAAAGGATATAATTTATTCAAAGATAAAGTTCAGAAGGGTCAGGAAAGAAGGGGGAATGGAAACAGGAAATACAAGGAGGAAGTGCGATAAGTGATATTACGTTGAGCAGATTGCAGTCAATATCATGAAGCAAAATATGTGTGAACTGTCAAATGGAAAACGGATGTATTCTGTAAACCTTCACCCAACTCACAATAAAGAGATTTTTTTTCAGCCTTGGAAACCTATGAGGCAATACTATTCTGTCCTATAGGGTACCCATGAGTTGAAATCAACTCAGTGGCAATGGGATATTGATACTGATGCTTTCTGCCGATTCTAAAAAATAGGGTTATTAGCAATTATTGTGGAAATAGCATGAATGAGACTATGTAAATGGGGTTGGTTACAGATAAATTCTTGTAAATGTTAAAGGATAAGTGATTGAGGATGGACTTACCCAAAAAGAGAAAATTATTGCAAGACTTTGTTCCAGGGATAAAATAAAAATAGGTTTCCTGTGGGTAAGACTTAAGCCTATAGATATGGAATTTAAGGAACTGGTATTCCATGATAGTCACCTTCGCGACACAATCACTCAAGACAAAAAGTGGGTGTATAAACAAATGAGGTGAAGAAAGCTTATGGAGCCTAGCTATCAAAAGATAAAGAGTCTAGGGTTTTAAAAACTAGAAGGTTCACAAGTGGCCATCTAGCTTAGAAGCAATAAAGCGCACATGAAAGAAGCACACCAGCCTGTGTGATCACAAGATGTAGAAGGGATCAGGTATCAGGCATCAAAGAACAAAAAAATCATATCATTGTGAATGAGGGGGGGTACAGTTAGGGGATCCAAGATCTATCTGTAGGCAACTGGACAACCCCTTACAGAAGGGTCGCTGGGAGGAGATGAGCCAGTCAGGATGCAGTGTAGCAACCATGAAACATATAACTTTCCTCTCATTCCTAAATGCTACTGCGCCCACTATCATGATCCCAATTCTACCTTACAAACCTGGCTAGACCAGAGAATATACACTGGTCCATATAGGAACTGGAAACACAGGGAAACCAGGACAGATGAACCCTTCAGGACCAGTGCTGAGAGTAGCAATAACAGGAGGATGGAGGAAAGGTGGGGTAGAAAGAGGGATCTGATTACAAGGATCTACATATAACCTCCTCCATGAGGGAGGGACAACAAAAAAGTGGGTGAAGGTAGATGTCGGACAGTGTAAGATAGGACAGAATAATAATTTATAAATTATCAAGGGTCCATGAGGGAGGGGAAGGGGGAAGGAGGGGAAATGAGGAACTACTACCAAGGGCTCAAGTAGAAAGCAAATGTTTTGAGAATGATGATGGCAACAAATGTACGCAGTGGATGTATGTATAGATTGTGATAAGAGTTGTAGGAGCCCCCAATAAAATGATTCTTTTTAAAAACCTCAAAGAGCAAAACACACTATGGTTTATTATACATCAATGATACTTCAATAAAATTACATAAAAAGGGGGAAAAAGAAATGGAATTTAAGGTAAAGAAAGTATTCCCTTTGAGGACCATATTGCAAATATATATTTAGGCAGGCAATTAGATAAAGACATTTTAAGTCTGGGCTTCTATACCTGCCATCTGTCTGTTATGAATAGTATAATTAGCAACTAGAATCTCTCACACAAAATCAACTCAATATGGTATTTCTGGTCTGACCTCCGTGGTGTTCTACTCTGCTTTGATGGAGCTCATCATATCATGACTCTATAACAAGATTGAGGAGTTATTTGCATTCTTATGTGGAAGGTAAATCTGTTTGGCCATTCTGTTAGACTAGTTCATTTTCTTTCCTACCATCCCATCTGCCATTTTAATTCAAAACAAGGAGAAAAGCATGTATGTGCCTTTTGAGGAAGGAGAAGATTTTGGTGTGGAAGAAATTCTCTTCTAGACTGCAAGGTAAGTATTTACCCCCTCTAGCCCTGTTGGAGGAGGGGAAAAGGAAGAGAGACAAGGCAAAGAGAACAACATAGTTAGTTTCATGCCTCCTTACTTGACCTGGGGATTGAGGGGAATATCAGTGACTATGGACCTGTTGTGCTCCCCATTTGGAAGCATGAAGAATAGAGGCTGCCAGGCAGAGCAGCCCTCTGGGAAGTCACTGAAGACAAACATATAGAGAGTGCCATCAAGTCTACTGTGATCCATGGAGACCTTATATGAAATGGAATGGAGTGCTGTCTGACCTTGCACCATCGTCACACATTCCTGAATGTTGAAGTCCATTGTTGCAGCGATTAGGTCAATGTGCCTCAATAAGGATCTCCCATGTCCCTCTATTTCATCAAATATGATGTCTTCCTCTAGCAATTGTCCCCTGATAGTGTGTCCAAAACACATTAGTCAGTCAGTGTTCTCTTGTGATCCATAAGGTTTTCTTTCAGTAATTTTTGGAAGTGGACTAGCAGGCCCCTCTTCCTTGTCTGTCTTAGTCTAGAAGCTTCACTGAAACCTGTCCACCATGGGCAATCCTGCTGGTATTTGAAATTCTGGGAACAGAGCTTCCAGCACCATAACAATACACAAACCATTATAGTACAACCAACTGACAGATGAGTGGAGGATATCTATATCTATATATGGAGAGAGAGAGAGTAAAACTGGCAATGCAGTCTGATTAGGCAGTATTCTGATAATCTGCTGCTAACAGAAAGTATCCCCACAAATAACATCTTAAAGTAATGATAATATCAATTTTGCTCACAAATCTGCAATCTGGGCAGAGCTCAGCGAGGACACTAGTTTTGGCTTCATCAAGCATTAGCTGGGGTAGCTCAAAGGACAGAGGCTGCAGCTCTCTTAAGACTCACTCCCTCACACGACTGATACTTCTATTGGTTGGAGCTCAAGAAGAACCCTATATGTGACATTTTCATTTGGCTTGGTCTTCCTTGCAACATCCTGACAGGGTCCCAATGGTGAACAACCCAATACGACCAGGTGGAAGTCACAGAGCAACACTTCTGCCATAGTCAAAGGCCTGCCAAGATGCAAGGAAGAGGGAAAGCAGGCCCTGTTTCTGGAAAAATGAACACAAATTCATCTTGTAACAAGAGAATGTGCGATGTGCAACATTAGGACAGTCATCTTTGAAGGACACAACCTGCCATGAGCCAAGATACAGAGACAGATTTCTACGAAAATGAAAGGGCAGGACTTAGACTTAAAGATAAAGCCACAGACTTCATAGGACAAGAGCAATAGGGAGACAAGCAAAGGAAAGCTCTAGGACGCAAGCCTAACATGGCTAAAGATAGGGACAATGTCAGGACTGAACTGGAAGCAAGCAGACACCTGTGCAAGGCAGAACCCGTGAAGTTGTGAGTGCCTTCAAAGCTAAGTCAAAGTACCTTGGGGCGTGAGAAGGGAAGGAGCAGGAGAAGGAATTAATGGGTAGGTTTATGGAATTTGTAAGTCTGGAGACAGAGCATCAGGAATAGCTGGGTTCTGGCACTCAGTTGAGACCATCAGAGTTTGAACCTTTTCCTTTCAGAGCTGTTTCCTTTTGAGTTTCACGCAGGCTTCCTGATGACAGCTGTAGTTTTATCTAGAAGCTCAGGAATTCTATTAGAGAGAGGCTCTTTTCCTTTCTAATCATTGGTGGTACTATCAGGTAAGCATTGGATTGCTAACTGCAAGGTTGGCAGTGCTACCCTACCAGCTACCTCATAGGGAAAAAGATGGAACTTTCTGCTCACATAAATATTTACAGTCTGAGAAACCCCACAGGGACCTTCTATGATTCAAAATGGACTCATTGGCAATGGGGCAATTGTTTCTGGGGCATTTTTTAGGGTTAGATATCATTAACCTAGCATGAGTCTCATACTGAGTCTGACCCAGTCCCTTTGGACAGAGGAAAGTCATGCCCTGACTAGCCAGGCCTGGAGCTGGCAGATTGGGTCAATGCCAGCAGAAGCATGGAGATGGAGCATGGTGGAAGAGTGATCCCAAAGATACAAGCCATGTGCTGTGAGTGGAAGAAGGGCAAATGAATGCTGCATTAATTAACCAGTCATTGACAAAATGAGGTTGCATGACAAATGGCTCCAAAACCCAGCAGTTCAACAAACAGCCCAACCCCTTCCCTCCCACACACACAGTTCTTAAAATTCAGGATCAGGGAGATTAACTGGAACTTTGAACTTGGCACTTCAGGGCTTGGAAGAGGTGACAGTGCATGTAAAGGCCTTGGGGCAGGAGAGATCTTGGTGTGACTGAAAGCCCAGAAGAAGACTAATTTGGGGGAGGTGAGATAATAGGAATGGAGTTTTCAGTGAGCATTTCCTTGAGAGCCTTCAAGCGAAAGCGATTTTTCTATATTCATGTTTTAGAAGTAGATCTCCACCCATTGGGTAAAGCTTTGGGTATTGGATTGGTGTCGGTATGCAGGGAAAAAATAAATGGGCTTGTTATGGATTAGGAGCCTGTGGTAGTCACCTAATCTTGTGTCAAGTTAAGGATTAGGAGTGTAGGCGTGGAGTTTAGGCTGCCAAACTGGAGAAAGTCAGTGAGACTTTTATGTGGGCATAGCCTCCTTCTGAGAACTCTGAGAAATCTGGTACTTCCTCCTTGGAGGTGGAAGACACCTCTCGCTCTTTCTCTCTCTCTGCTACTCCTTGGGAGACATTGCAGAAGGCAAGCCAAATGGATGCGACCAGACCTCTGAAGCCAAAGAAGCCTCAGAGAGATCGCTGCCAGCATTGAGATGCTTACAATGCCACTGGATCCACAAGACTTTCCACCCATTGGCCTGTGAGTATCCTGCATTCAGCATCACTGCACATGTTTTATGGGTCTGAAAAGGAATTTATAGATTGGTATCAGACATATGGGCTAATATCAGACTTATGGATTTGATGTGCACTGGGCTGGGACGTTTGCTTAATGTACAATTACTGTTTGATATAAAACTCTCTCTCTGGATTTATAAGGTAGAATTAGACCAGAACATGTACTCTGGTACAGAGAGGAGCTGGAAACACAGGGAATCCACGACAGATGATCCCTTCAGGACCAGTGGTGAGAGTGGCAATACCAGGAGGGTGGAGGGAAGGTGGGGTAGAAAGGGTGAATCGATTACAAGGATCTACATAAAATCTCTGCCCTGGGGGACAGACAACAGAAAAGTGGGGGAAGTGAGATGTTTGACCTGTAAGATATGACAAAATAATTTATATATTACCAAGGATTTATGAGGGAGGGGGAGGAGGATGGTAGTGGGGAAATGAGGAGCTGATACGAAGGGCTCAAGTAGAAAGCAAATATTTTGAGAAGGATGAGGGCAACTCATGTACAAATGTACTTGACACACAATGGGTGGATGGATGATGGATGGATGGATGGATGGATGGATGGATGGATGGATGGATGGATGGAATGACTGTGATAAGAGTTGTATGAGCCCCCAATAAAATTATCAAGGGTTCCTAAGGAGGGGGGAGTAGGAAGGGAGGAGAAAAATGAGGAGCAGGTGCCAGGGGCTTATGTGGAGAGCAAATGTTTTGACAATGATGAGGGCAATGAATGTATAAATGTGCCTTATAATGGATGGATGGATGGATGGATTGTGATAAGAGTTGTATGAATCCCTAATATAATGATTAAATAATAGGGAAATGATTTTTAAAAACCACCAACTCTCTCTCATACACATGCGTCTCCCTCGATTTTCCTCTAGCATACCCAGACTAATACACAGTTCGCCCCTGTCCTATAGGGCCGCCATGAGTTGGCATGGACTTGAGGGCAGTGGGTTTGTTAGGGCTTTGAGTTCAGCAGGCCTTTGTTGGTGTGTTTGAGTCTATTTTTGTAGCTGTTGTGTGCAGGTCAGTGGCTCATCTTCCAGCACTCTATAGGACCATATTTTGTTGTGACCCATAAGGCTTTCATTTGTTAATATTTGGAAGTAGATCACCAGGTCTTTCTTCCTAGTCTGCCTTAGGCTAGAGCAGTGGTTCTCAATCTGTGGGTTGTGACCCCTTTTGGGGTCCAGCGACCTTTTAACACGAGTCACCTGATTCATGGCAGTAGCAACATTACAGTTATGAAGTAGCAAGGAAAATGATTTTATGGTTGGGGGTCACCACAACATGAGGAATTGTATTAAAGGAAGGTTGAGCACCACAGGGCTCGAGGTTCCACTGAAGCCTGCCCATCATTGCTGACCCTTCTGGGGTTTGTCATATCGGTGGCACAGCTTCCAATTTCACAGCAGCACTCTAGCTACCACTGCACCACGAACTGATAGACAGGTGGTGGACTGTTCTTAAAAGCCACCTGATTTACGATGCTTTGTTTTGACAGCCCTGGAAAATGGATACAGAATCTAGTTTCATAGTCAATGCAAGAGACACCTTGGGGCAGTAGGGATGGCATGAAGTGAATAGATTCAAAGTATATTTTAGGGAGAGGAAGGATGACAGTTAATGCCTGGGGGGTGTGCAAGAAGGAAGGAAGCAGAGACACCATTGATATTAAGTGCCTGAGTTAAGACAGGAATTTCCAGGGAAGCTGGTGGGTCATGATGGGAGAATTTCACACTCCCCGGGGACAGGGGGAGCATTGATTAGTTCATATGTCTGCGCATCTTCTCAGACAATAGAGGCTTTGTCATCCTCAAATGAAGCATGCAGTTGGAGCTCAGAGAGGGCATGCAGTGCAAATGAAGACTGGCTTGGTTGAGATGGGTGGACCAGGGCCACTAGTCAATTCTGAGGAGCTTCAGAAAACCTGCCCAGTGTCTCTTGGAGAGTGGGCATGTCTCATGGCCACAGAGGGCCTTTTAATGTTTCACCTCCCACTGCAGCAGCGAGAGGCTCTATCAGCTCATCCTGGAAAGGAAACATACTACCTGCCATCAGGTTCATTTCTTCAAAAAGGATGGAAGAATACAAATGAAAGACTACAGTTTGAAGGGGTCTTAGGCAGACTATCAGGCTCATTAAAGCTTCATTTATTAAAACTTCATTATTCAGAGACATTCTCCAAGTAGGATGTATGCTGGGGTGGGGGTGGGCATGAGGAGGAACGCTTGGAGCAGGGTAGGGGAACAACCCCACACCCCCAAAAAATACCTTCCCAAGAAGCAATTCCAGTGGGCACAGATTAGATAGAAGTTTCATCCTCTGGTCACTTGATGTTTGTCCCTCTCTTTTATCTGAATGCTCTTTCCACATTGCTCAGATGAAGCATCAAATTTATATTAAAATGCAAGTTAGGAAGCATCATCCCCAACCAACCTTGTTCATCAAAATGGTAGTGCTCTCTCCGGGTACCCTGAGTTCAGTTTGTCAACAAGCTGAAGCAGTTGAGCTGGGGCTCTGTGAGGCCCAGGAGCATGAGTTCATTAATATCTGACCCATAATGCCTTGCTGGGTTTATGCCAACAAAGCCCTGTCACTCCTTACCTTAGGATTTACTCACTCTTTGAAACAGGCATTTATTTACACACAGTTTGACCTCATGATGGTGTTCAGCAGATGTGGATCTTACTTATTTGCATTGTTCTGTGACAGTTGCAAAATTCGTTAGTGGCTCAGGGATCAATCCTCTGTGGACTGCCCCGAAGCTAGATGAAGCAAGCGGGTTCTCCCTGATTCATCCTCCCTCCTTAGCAATGCTTGCTAGTCAGGATAACATAGTGCCCATTAAAGAAACTGCCTGTGTCACTTTAAATTTGTGACCTGGGCGGGAGGGAGGGTCATGATCACAAGTGACAGAAACTGACGCTTGACTAACTTAGGGAAAAAGGCCTAATGGTGGATAAACGTTGGGAAGACAAGAAAATGTGGCAAATGCCTGGGCAATCTCAGGGCTGTGAAGCAGGTAATGGCGAAACACTCCTCCTGAGGCCAAAGCGTGCCCTCTGTAGTACATTAAATCACATTCACACACACCCATTCATGTTCACATGGGACCTGAGGCTATGGCCTTACTTGGAGAGGAGGTCTTGGCAGATGTGCTTAGATAAGTATTTCAAGAGCTCCATCTTTCTGGGTTTAGATTTCAGATGGATACTACATGCACTGATTGGTGTGTTCTTATAAGAAGAGGAGTGGGCACACAGAGACCCCGTGTGAAGACACTGGCAGAGATTGGATCAGTGCATCTATAAGCCAAGAAATATCAAGGATTAGCAGCAGTGACCGGAAGCAGAGAGAGGCTACTTTGATTCTCCTTCAGAGTTCTCAGAAGGAATGAATCTTGCCCACACCTTAATTTTAACCCATTGTCCTTCAGAAAAGTGAGAGAACAAATGCCTGCTGTTTAAGTCACTCGATTGGTAGCCATTTGTTACAGCTACCCAAAAGAACCATTATGGATTGATCTGTAGCCCCCTCAAAATATGTGAGAAATTTGAACCTTGGTGGACATGATCCTGTTTGAAAAGAAGGGAGTTCTTTTGTAATATAAATGAGGCCGTATGGCCACTGGAGATCCCTTCATAGAGGGGTTTAGAAGAGGAGATGGGTCAGTCAGGGTGCGAGGTAGTACCGATGAAGAACACAGCTTTCCCCCAGATCCTGTATGCTTCCTCCCCCCAACTACCATGATCCAAATTCTACCTTGCAGGGCTGGATAGGGCAGAGGTTGTACACTGGTGCATATGGGGGCTGGAGGCACAGGGAATCCAGGGTGGATGATACCTTCAGGACCAAAGGTGTGAGGGGCGATGCTGGGAGAGTGGAGGGTGAGTGGGTTGGAAAGGGGGAACTGATTACGAGGATCCACCTGTGACCTCCTCCCTGGGAGATGGACAGCAGAGAAGGGGGGGAAGGGAGACTCGGGATAGAGCAAGATATGACAAAATAACAATGTATAAATTACCAAGGGTACATGAGGGAGGGGGGAGCGGGGAGAGAGGGGGAAAAAAAAAGAGGACCTGATGCAAAGTGCATAAGTGGAGAGCAAATGCTTTGAGAATGATTGGGGCAGGGAATGTGCGGATGTGCTTTATATAATTGATGTATGTATATGTATGGATTGTGATAAGAGTTGTATGAGCCCCTAATAAAATGTAAAAAAAAGAAAATGATTAGGGCAAAGAATGTACAGATGTGCTTTATACAATTGATATATGTATATGTATGGATTGTGATAAGAGTTGTATGAGTCCTAATAAAATGTTAAAAAAAATGAGGCCATATGAGAATAGGCTTGAGCCTAAACCTAAACACTTCTGAGTTAAAGGCCAGGATAGACCCAGTAACACACAGTACGGGGAGAAAGATAGAGAGGAATGCCAAGGAACTTTCTGGTATCCACAAAGAAGGACCCTGACCTAGAGTCGCACCCCAAATTTGAACCTGTAAGCTCCAAAGCAGGGGGAAAAGTGTTTTAAGGCTACTGACTTGTTGGATAATTTTTGGTTAAGGAGATTAAGACAGGAACTTAAGACATCCTCCAATCCTTCCTCTGGCTTCGTTCCATTTTTCTCACATTCAAGAGTCCTCCTAGAGGATTCAGTCAGGTTGTTGTTGTTGTTGTTGTTGTTGTTCAGTGTCATAGGGAGGGTTTGGATTCATTGTGACCATACATACAACATAATCATACACTGCCCGGTCCTGTACCATTCTCACCGTTGTTCTTAAGTTTGAGCCCATTGTTGCAGCCACTGTGTCAATCCCATTTGTTGAGGGCCTTCCTCTTTTCATTGCCCCTCTACTTTCCAGAACACGATGTCCTGCTCCAGGGACTGATCTCTCCGGACAACATGTCAAAGTTAAGGCGAAGTCTCATTATCCTTGCCCTGAGGAACATTCTGGCTGTACTTCATCCAAGTTAGATGGGTTTGTTCTTTTGGCAGTCCATGGTACATTCATTACTCTTTTACATCACTACTAATCAAATATATCTATTCTTCTTTGGTCTTCCTTATTCAGGTTTCAACTTTCACATGAATATGAGACAGTTGAAAATACCATGGCCTGGGTCAACCCGCCCCAGTCCTCAAAGTAATCTCTTGCTTTTCAACACTTTAAAGAGGTCTCGTGTAGCAGATTTGACTAGTGAAATGTGTCATTTGTTCTCTTCTCTGCTGCTTCCATGAGAATTGATTGTGGATTCAAGCAAGACAAAATCCTTGACAATTTCGATCTTTCCTCCATTTATCATGATGTTATCAATAGGTCCAGTTGTGAGGGTCTGGGCTTTCTTTACATTGAGTCATAATCCAAACTGAAGGCTTTAATCCTTCATCTTCATCAGCACGTGAATCAAGTCCTTCTCATTTTCAGCAAAATTGTGTCATCTGTATAATGCAGGTTGTTAATAGGCCTTCCTCCAACCTGATGCTCCATCAGGCACTGCCCCTTAATGAGTTTAGGTCATGAAGGATAGTCCTCCATAGGCACATTGATTATTACACTACCACCCTCACATAATAAATTCAGAGAGAGAAAATTTCCCCAAAGCAATGGAAAGCTTACTAGAGAAGTGGAGGGTGCACAAAGCCAAAGGTGACACAAACTGGAAATCAATACTAGTTTTCAATACCTGCAGTCATCTAATAGTTCACTGCACTATCTAAGGAAAGGTGAGGAGAACTGGGGCAATTCCATTAAAAAAAAGACAATGCAGGGTATATAAGTCCGTCATTCCTCTGGAGAAGAAAAACACATAGTTGGGTTGTAGAGCTTTGTTTGCTAATCAACCGAATGTAGTTGTAAGGCAGGGGTGTGTGTGTGCGCGTGTGTGTGTGTGCGTGCGTGTGTGTGTGTGTTGAAGGGAGGGGCTTGCCATTCTATTTCATAGCCAGGAGAAAGATGAGCCTCTTCCCATATCTTTTGCTCTGTGGCAAGTTACTGATCTACAAGGAACTTTTATTTGACAAGGACATTGCCGAGCAAAAAACGGGAAGCTTGTGTTCATCTCTGCTGAGAGGTGGAGTCAAAGAGATGGGCTTTATGACAGACACCCTGATCGTGCAACCAAACTATGAAATGGCCTCATACATTCAACACACATTTGCTGCACCTTCCCAGTGTGCTGCCCAGATATTACCAGGCAGAGTGTTTTATGGGCAGCATTTTAGAGTTAGGCAGGCAGAGGGAGTGTCTTTGTGGGTGTTGCCTTTACCAGTCCTTGGATTGTTCTGGGACAGGCATGTCTTTTTCCTCTAAAGTAACTGATTGCGTGTAAAGAAGGAGTCTCCTCAGTAAGACGGGTTGAACCAAACCCAACCTATGACAATCATCTCAATTGGAACACATAGCGACCCTATACAAATACCTGTAGGGTTTCCAAGTTTGTAACTCTTTTGGGGGGGTCAACTACCATATCCTTCTCTTGCAGAACCACTACAGAGTTGAGTGTTGTGTTAGCAGCTGAATGCTTAATCACTGTGCCCATTTTGTTTGCTGAGCCGCCCTCAAAACACTGAACAGGTTTTCTGGGTACCAAGCATGTCCACTTCTATATCATGCCTAGGGTGTTTTCTCCAAGTTGATAGGAGGTGCAAATCAGTTACTAGGGGTTTGGCAGAGTCAGTATGGAAACTGGGAGGGTGTGTGAAATTTGAACCAGAGTAGAACAATTCCAAGACACTTCCTAGGGATTCCTGGCATATAATATGCAAATGATAGTCAAGATATATAACTGTGTCTCTGTTCTTGGTTCTGTCAGTACCTGGTGTGGCCACAAAGGAGAAACCTGGTCTCCTGCTATTTTGAGCATCTAGTGTGAATGACAGGAGATAAGTCACATGCTAATGAACCCTGGTGGTGTAGTAGTTAAGCACCATGGTGCCCGGCTATCAAAGCATATAGCATCTGGGGTCTTAAAGGCTGGAAGATAAACAGGGGGCCATGTAGATAAGAAACAACAAAGTCCACATGGAAAAAGCACACCAGCCTACACCAACATGATCGCTGAAGACAAAGCGGGTGCATAAGCACATGTGAGCATGTTTTCTTGATGTGCACTCACCCTTTACATACAACTCTCTTATACATACGTGTTTCTGTGGATTTGTTTCTCGAATGCACCCAGACTAACATAAGCAGCGTGGAACGCATTTTAGAAGCCTAGACAAGGGCAGGGCAGGATATTCAGAGGGACTGGATCCAGAATTAGAGAGGAAGGAGCCCTGGTGGCAAAACGGGCTGTTAGCTCCCTGTCCCAAGGGGGACAATGAGACTGCTGGCTCCCATGAACATTTACAGTCTTGAAAACTCCATACAGGGTCACTGTGGTTGGAATCCACTGGACGGCAGTGACCTTTTGGGATTGAAGGTGGAAGCCACCAATGACTTCCTGCCATTGAGCCAAGGAGCCTCCGGAGAGTGTGTGAACTTCTGGAATGCAGTGAACAACCTCTGCACATCTGCTTTTCGTGCTGCCCAAGTCATGCCCTTGGCCTTTGCTTAAACATATTCATCCAGAAGTGAACCATCACAGCTGCTCCCTTGGGAAGCTGGGGGCTGAGCTCTCTGGTTCCACTCTGTCAGCATTTCTGGTCCGGGTACCTCCCCTCTGCCCCGGCACAGGCAATGTGCTTTTGGAAGCAGTGCTCCCTGGGTAGTGGGTGTGATTTGCCTCCTCTGGCCTAACATGATGAATGCTGAGAGGGGGTGGATACTAGGGGGTTAAACTCCCTGAACTTTACCTAGCCCAGGGGAAAACTTATTATTTAAAGTAAGCTTTAGACAGAATCTTTAGAAAGAGAAATGGTTAACTTTATGTACACAATTACTCCCCAACACATAGGCTCAACCTCATAGGCTGTGGATGACCTTGAGCAGGTGCTCAGTCACAATGGGTTTCTATCAGGATTGAGAGTTCAGCTCTCTCATCTCTCCAACTGGTTATTAGCACCATAGTCTCGTTTCTATTTTTGTATTTACTTTGTTTTGAGGGGGAAAAGACTCCCAATCAAACTATATTTTATTAGGAACTCCTTTGCTAAGTTTTACACAAGAAAAAGGCACAAACTGCTGTTCTGGATGAAGGAGAGCATCCGCATGAGGCCACAATGGTGTCGGAAGGACCCACAGCCACAGTGACTTAAATAAAATGACACCCATTCTGTCCTGCTGACTCTGACTCATAGTGACTCTGTGTAGGGATCCTGAAGTTGCTACCTTTACAGGAAGCAATAACCTCATCTTTCTCCTGTGGAATGACTTGGCTTTGAACCAGCGACCTTGCTCTTAATAGTCCAACACTATCCAGCATTACCACCTGGGCTCCTGAAAACTTAAATAAGACATAGAAAACAAACAACTTTGTCACAAAATTGTGACTGAAGACAGATCAATTCATGGAGTTTCAGGAGGGCCTGTGAGAGCATGAGCGGGACCTTCATTGGGATATGCACACTACCGTATATCGTTGAGTGTGGCTCGGGGAGTGGATGCAAGCACACTGCCTGAGGGACAAGCTTTCCACTGCCAGTCAGCAGTAAGAAAGAACTCAATGGTGGCTGAATCTGTGGCCCCTCAAAATGGATGTAGGGTCTCCACATAGACTCTCACTGTGAGCCACAGCCTATTGCTCAAAATTTAAGCTCAAATACGACTTAAACGTCAAACATTCTGTTTCCTTAAAATAGGGTACTGCCAGGAACAGCTAGAAGTCTGCATGACCTATCAGATCTCAACGCCGATCTCAAATCACTTCACATGATCCATTCTACCAGGCATGTCAAGGACAACTAGAGGTCTGCATGAGCGAGCCCAAATCGCCTCCTCACTTACCCATTCCAGAGGCTGTGCCTGTATAACCTATCGACTAACACATTCCCATATGCCGTGGTTATGAAACCAACCATCATGCTGGAATAAGGACCAATCACGATGCAAGGGTCAGGGTCAGTGGGAAAGCAAAATAGGGGCTGAGGGGAGCCAAGAGGGGTCGCTTCACTCAATCCCTAAACCTGATCTAATGTCACTAGACTGGGGTCTTCCTCACATCTCAAGGGCACCCGATTCATGATTGAAGTGAATTGTGCTTATTCAATCTTTGTTCTGCTTGCTGTTTTGCTGTGCTGCATCCTCTTCTTGCTTTTTTGTGCATGGCTCCCTCTGTTGTGGTGACAAATGGCTTGAGAGGGATTTGACATAGGGAGAAAGCCCACCCACATCAACTGTCACCAGAAGCAGACACTAAGTCCATTTCTCTCACCTCACAGAACTATGCACACCAGACACTGGTAGGGCTGTCTGGGAGGGGAACCCTTAGTGCAGTGGTTCTCAACCTGTGGGTTGCGACCCCTTTGGGAGTCATATGACCCTTTCAGAGGGCTCACCCAATTCATAACTGTAGCAAAATTACAGTGATGAAGTAGCAAGAAAATCATTTAATGGTTGGGGGAGGGGGGCATCACCACAACAAGAGGACCTGTATTAGGAAGGTTGAGAACCACTGCCCGAGTGTGTTTAGGACTTTGCTGCCCTCAAGGTCATCAGACATTCCTGAAGGCAGAGCCACTGCAGGAAGCCCTTCTGGGAAATGCCCTGAAGACAGGTCTCAACCAACTCCACCCTCACCCTCTGAGATCCTAATCATAGGACGCATGGAAATGCTCCCTGCCTCTTCGAAGGCTGTAAGTCCATGGGAGCAGAAAGCCTCCTCTTTCTCCCTTGGAGTGGTGGCTGGTGAGTTCAAACTGCTCACTTTCTGGCTAACATAACCCACAGACCAGCTCCCCCTGAGCTCAGTTTGGTTTGCCGCACAGCACACATTGTTTGGAACCTTCTGAAATAGCTATGCACATGTGCAGGTTGGGGGGATTTCGCACAAGATGCAGTTTTCCACCCTCTCTTGGCAAAAATAATTTTTGCAAAAGGCTTGTATTCTCTTCTGGATCTGAGTAGCAGCTACTCTCATGAAGTCATAGCACATACATCCATGCTACAGTCCTCCCAACTCCCTAATGTCTTACGCCGAGTCTGCTCCATGCTTTTCTGTGTCCTACATGGCAGCTGTAGGCACCCAAGGCATGGGCTCTGCAGCCTGGGTCCAAATCTCTCCTTCCCACTTCCTCACTGTGTGGTCCTAGGCTCATGACTTTATCATCCTGTGCCACTGATTTTTCATCTGTAAAAGGAGGCCAAATAGAGTCCACACATAGGCTTGTTAAGTGGAATAATTGAATTATTATACACAAAAAGCTTAGGACGGTGCTTGGCATCTTGCAAATACTATTAGGTGGTTTAGCATAGGGACTGGGTCATCCATTACATATGCTCAGGTTCAAACTTCCGGCCAGGAAGGGGTGGTACACCTAGGTGGGCATTACACCTGGATTGGCCCATCTGGGCAAGGTGAATTCAATCCAGCCATTGGGGTTGACCATGACCGTCAACCATGCCTCCCTATGGAGGAATTGAAAAGGCAGGATCTTGACCGCTCCGATGTCTCCCTTCACCCACTTTTCTGTTGTCTGTCCCCCAGAGAGGAGGTCACATGTAGATACTTGTAATCAGTTCCCTCTTTCCAATCCACCCTCCCACAACCCTCTCAGTATCACCACTCACAAATTATCAAGGTTTCTTGAGGGATGGGGGAGCGGGGAGGGAGGGGAAAAATGAGGACTTGATGCCAGGGGCTTAAGTGGAGACCAAATGTTTTGAGAATAATGAGGGCAATGAATGTACAAATGTGCTTTACACAATTGATGTATATATGGATTGTGATAAGAGTTGTATGAGCCCCTAATAAAACGATTTTTTTAAAAAGAAAAAAAGGCAGGATCCCGGAGCCCACTGAGTGACTTTCTCTCTAGCAGCTTCTAGGTAGGCTGTGCCCCGTGAGGGGCCCCGAGGTGCCTGTGTAAACCTGAAACTTCTTCTCTCAAAAAACCCACTTGGATCACAATCCAGGCTTCGAATTGAATTCTTTCTCGCGCGAAGCCAAGGCCTGAGGTATATCTCTCCCAGGAGAGATCTAACAATAGTATCTCTTATTATAGCATTAGGAGCCCAGGTGGTGTAGTGGACTGTGCATTAAGCTGCTAATCGCAAGGTCGGGGGTTTGAACTGACTAGCCCGTCCGTGGGAGAAATATGAGATTGTCTATTTCTGTAAGGCAGTGGTTCTCAACCTTCATAATGCCCCCACCACCCTTTAATACAGTTCATGTTGTGGTCACCTGCAACCATAAAATTATTTTCATTGCTACTTCATAACTGTAATTTTGCTATTGTTATGAATTGGTTGACCCCTGTGAAAGGGTTATTTGATCCCCAGAGGGGTCGCGACCCACAGGTTGAGAACCGCTACTGTAAGGATTTAAAGTCTCAAAACCCCAAAGGGGCAGTTCTTTGTCCTATTGGGCCGGTATGAGTGGGAGTCAATAAAATGGTAGTTAGGTTTTTTTCTGCATCAGTATCAGATTCTGGTGGCAATCTCAGTCATCACGCATTGTGGTCTGGTTTGAACTCTGGTAGATCTGTGGGAAATGACTGCCCTGGTTTGAGGTGAGGGTCACGGTGCTTCAGTGGTAGATCTCTCATCGTCTTTCATCGGGAAGACCCGGGTTCGATTTGCAGCCAATGTGCCCCAGACTGTCAGTGAAAGTTTGTGTGTTGCTATGACACTGAGCAGGCTTCAGTGATGTTTCCAGACTGAAATAGAATAAGGACGAAAGACCTGATTATCTCCATCCACACATCGACCTATGGCCCTCCACGGTTGGCTTCCCTTCCCAGCCCTGGTGATAGCACAGACTGGCATAGTTTGCTCCGCTTCCCATGAGGTGCCCATGAGAGGCTGACTTGACAACCATGGTCAAGATCAACAGCTTGAACTCCTTTCTGGGTCTACAGAAACAAGAACAACCTTCTGAAAGGAGGTCGCATTGCTATTTGGGACTGGGAGAATGCCTTTGTGACAAGGATTGTGCTCTGGATCCCAAAGGCGACTTTTAAACACAGCCACATAGCAACTCCGGAAATTGCCATAGTAGAAGCCAGGTTTAAAAAAAAAAAAAAGTTCTACTGGCTTGCTCAAAGGAGGCCAGAGTTGGATGGGGGTGGGGTGGGGTGGGGTGGGGTGGGGTGGGGTGGGAGACTCCTCTAAAAATGAACAAATTTGTTTCCTTACATATTTGTCATGTCCTTTGGGCCTGAAAGAAAGGGGGGAAAAAGCAGAAGAGAGGAGGAAACGGCGACTGACAGTCTCTTGTTGGTATTCCCACAGCATCCCCTCCTTAGGCACTTGCTGCCATCTCATCCAACTCCACTCAGTATATTTTCACCCAGCAATGATGCAGAAATGTCTGTGTACTCCAGTGTTATTGTAGTCGGGCAGCGTTTACGGGTTTGACTTTCAACTCAGCATGGCAGGACGTCTAGAAGCAATTATAACCAGCACCTGCTCTGTCTGTGCGGCGGGCAGGCAGTGACGGATCCCCAGCTTCCAGAACACTAGTGCCCCCTCCCAGCTCAGGATAATGACGGTGACACTCGGCCTCCTTGTTGTCTGGGGGAGCTCTAGGAGCTCTCCTCTGAAACCTCATATTATTGGCATTTCTTTGAGTGAGCACATCAAATTAGTGACTGTAAAGGAAGGTGTAGGAGATGATTATTGGTGACAAGACAAGCCTCAACCACCTCCAGAGAGCATGTCTCCTAAGTGCAAAGTATGGAGAGGGAGGAAACAATTGACCACAAATGGAATAGGCTCTGAGTCTCGCCACACAATGTATGTGCATGGTCACTGAGGCGCCAACATTATGGCTGGAGGACGGATATGGTTTGTGCAGCCGTGATTGCCATCCAGAACGTGCCGTGCTATTGTGAAAAACGATTTTTTTATTCTGAGCAAATCTCTGCTTCCACTTGCTTTAATGCTTCGCCAGAGAGCCAGGGACTCTGGGAGGGGTGGGGACGCACAGGGCTGGGCTGACCTCAGGAACTCATGTGTAAAGGGCTTTTTCTCACTTGGAAGCAGGCTGGGTTCACAGCTGTTCTTTCTGGTAAAGCTTGTTTCTGAACCTTGCCACGTCTGAGTCCGAAGAGGGAAATGAAGGTGACAAATGCTGCGAGGAGCCCTGGGCACATCTTGGCTATGGTCCTGCTTAAGTCTGTTTCATTTGAATCCCAGTTTTACCTTTCCTCCTTTCTGGGTTCCGAAGCATCAGATGGGTGCCAAACGCTTCCACGGACAACTAAAGCTGAACAAGGTGCAGGCAGATGAAGAGCAACGGGAGGTTGGTGTTTGGGAGAATGAATACTTGGGCTTCCTAGGCCGGTCCAGCTGGTGGTTAGAGCCCTGTTTCAGATTCCACTGAAATCTCCTAGTGTCCAAGGACCAAGTGGCTCCTAAGTCCAGAATTTCTGTTACATGTCTCACCAAGGAGAAGCTGGGCCCAAATGCATTGAAGAATAAAGCAGGAGCTTGGCTTGTGAATCCACTCTCTGATTCTGAAATTTCAAAGGCTCCGTGCACAGACATTTCAACACTGAAAGCACAGCAGGGAAAATCAAAGACTTGGGCTTCCTCCTTGCCCCTCTTTTAGGGCTTTTATGGTTTTCCAAGGCGCCTCCTAGAGCCGAGTGTTGTATAGGTCATGTTTAAATATGTCGTAGTTCTGAGGGACTTGCTGTTCTGCTTTCTTTTGCAAGGAGACCCGGTTTCTTGTCTTGTGGCCAAACACAGAGCACAGATGTCTGTGGGCCCCCTCCCTTTCCCCTGACCTTTGCTCTCTTCTCTGGATACCCTACTGACCTCTTCTCCCTTACAAGATCTGAACTGCTCACACACTTCGTTAAATTCTCATCCTAGCGAGAAGCATCTGAGCATCTTATTAGAGCCTGTATGAGTTCTGTTCTGGATGCCTATTTGTGTAATTTCAGGTCTCTGGCATGGAAACGTCCCATGCCCACAGACCCACACAGGTAATATAAACTCCAACAGTAGTTTAAGGTTTAAGGTGGTCACAGGGAACACTGGGGCCCGTGTCTCCTGGTGAACCCCTCAGGCTGTCTAAAGGGGCTAGTTCCATCTCAAAGTAGCCATGCAGGAATGTAGACCGGTTAGGTAGCAAGACAAGGGGTTGTTCCTCTCCATGCTTAGGGGGCCCCCTACAGGAGGTTGGAAGCCAATGCGGGCTAAGCCCAAGCCAGGAGAGCTTAATTGACGCCTCCCAGCTGAAAACCCTTAAAAGGCTGGAATCTGGAGACCGCCGCCCCTTCCCTTCAGCTGCTTCTCTGCCTTCCACTCAGCAGGGCTGAGTGTGCAGTGTCATAAGGGTGCCCGTGTTCAGTTTAGTGTAACGCCGGAACCTTCTTCTCTCATGTATATAAACCCACTCGGATTACCAACCAGACTTTGGTGTGAATTTCTTTCCAGTGTGTAGCCAAGGACCGAGACATTTCCCACCCGAGAAACCTAACAGACCCAGACTTACAATAAACCCATATTTTTATTTATAAGGCAAGAGGTGACCAGGTCTAGACAATAATGGTGAAGAGGGCCCTGGGTTTGAGAAATATTCTGAAGTAGAATCCATAACCCTTAGAAATGTATTGGCCTTAGGGGAGGGGCAAAGAGGGCTGGATTGAGAAAGTCTCTGGCATCCAGTTCTGACTTGACTTCTGGATCCTGAATCCTTCAGGGCCATGACCTTGCCCTCCAGCCAGACCTTCCAATAGCCATCTTCTCAGAGCCTTGTTAAGTTCTCATAATACATTACACCTGCCATCCTGTGAGCAGCTACCAAACCCAGGCACTTTTTTCAAAGACAAGCTCGCTCTCTCTACCCCTAAGAGCAGGTAGTTTGGGGATGATGGATATGAGATACCACAGAAGACAAATCTGTTATCTTCCATGGTGCACAAAACATGCTGTCACAACCAGGACTCGTGACAATCCCTCAGTTTCCTAAATTGCTTCACTGCTACTTTTTAATTAAGCCTCATTAGATTGTCACATATTGATAAGAGGGATGACCTTGAACTAGATGCATAAATTAAAGCTATCCTCATCCTGTGCTTTTATATGAATGTGTTAATTATTTTTGTCATTAGGGAGAATAATGGAGGGATGGAGCAATACCAAATGGAGTTTGACAAAGTGAATCCGTCACCCAGTGAGTCTGCAATTAACACCAAGGGACAAAGGTAGGATTCCCTGTAATAAATAACCTTCCTCCCAGATGCTAATGGAGACCCAGCAGGACCCACTGTTGTGTTGTCGCAGTTGTACACGGGCCCTTAGAGGAGACAGAGCTGGTGTTTCAAACGAGTCTTGTTTGCCCCCAGTTGGCTCACACATTTGTTTTTTAAACGGCATAATCACTAACATTTAAACACAGGGTGATGTCACGTAACAATCTGCAGCTTCTGAGAAATGGAGAGGCCCGACTTTGCTGGTTGACAGTGCAGAGGGACTGGGGGAGCAGTCAGATATGGTGATCAGAGTTTGGAATCCTTGCTTTCCAAGTACATGTGTCAAGGAGTTCAAGGGTTCAGAAATTTAGGAGGGAAGTTCCAGAAGACAAGTTTGTGTGGTCGATAATAAACCAATATAGGGGTTGAGATTTCAATCTGTTGGCTATTTATTTTGTGCGTGGTAGCCAACCAGCCCAGAATTCCTGACCTCGCCGACCTGTGAAACAAGGACCATTCCAGAATGACATAGAAGCAAGCACGGAAGCGAGGGCATCCATTACCCCGAATGCGTAGGGGTCAGGAACTAAGTGCTTTCTGTAGAACAGCTCCAGAAGGCAGACCTTTGGCTGGAAAACCTGTTAGGGAGCTAGCATAGGGACTGGCAGGCCTATTACACATGCTCAGAGGTCCAAGCTACCGGCTCATGAAGCAGTGGCTCACTGCATGCTCAGAAGTTCAGGTTTCCAGCCAGGAGGGGGAGCTATGCCTGGGTGGGCGCTGTACCTGCATTGGCTCACCTAGGCCAGGTGAATTCAATTCAACAATTCAGCCAATGGGGTCGACCCACATCATCGACCACGCCTCCCTAACCGCTCATAAAACTCACGGGGATCCCAAACCAGGCCTCGGCGTGAGCTGTTTTTCGCGTGGAGCTAAGGACCGAGGCACACCTGTCCCCGGAGAGGTCGAAAAGAAGTGGAGCTGTGTGATTCGGAGCTATGAGGTAAGCCGGCCCCAGGAGTGGGCTCTCCCATGTTGGTCTCACGGATTGGGGGCCCCTCTGGGCTCCTTTTACCTCACCACCCTCGGGAGATTTGTTGGGTTGAATTCACGGTGTCCGTCTTTGCGCCGTTTCTTGCTGGTGTCCGTCTTTGCGCCGTTTCTTGCTGGTGTCCGTCTTTGCGCCGTTTCTTGCTGGTGTGCGTCTTTGTGCCGTTTCTTGCTGGTGTGCGGGACTTGACGTGCCTGCTTTCCCGGGAACTCGCCTGCCTTCCCGGGCTGCATTTGTGAGGGGGCTGGGAGGCTGCTGCCTGGAGGCTGGGAGGATTTTGACTCCCAAAGCCTTCTTGAGGCTCAGTGTATAAGGTTTATTTGGACGTGAAAACGGAATCAAAGATGCAATTAACGAAGTTTTAGAAGCAGGCCTTATTGAGAAGCTTGCGGGAGGGTTCAGCAACTCAGGGTATTGAGCTATTGAAGCCGCGCAGGGGGAAAAAATCCTGGCAGCGTTTTTATGCCCACTGCTGGCAGGCACAGCTGGGGAGGATCAAAGCTGGCGAGGATCTGCGCACACAGGTGCTTCAGAAGGGAGAAGGTTGTTAATCTTACCTATATGTCAGGGACGCGTGGAGTGACCATATCTTCAGAAAACATTCTGGCTTTGGGACGAGCTGGTTCCAGGAATTTGGGGTTGAGCAGGGGAGGGGAGGTCGGTTAGGGGTCAGCCTTGAGAGCTAAGATGGAGGTGCAGGACTCAAAATGGAGTCTGTTGTGCCAAGACCGGACGTTTTAGACTGTGCCCTATAGGGAAAAGGGATGTAACCATTTCTGTAACTGCTTCCTGTGGGTAGTGGGTAAAAAGCAAGGGGAGGGGCTTTTCAGGCAGAGTACTGACAGTTGCGGCCTAGCACAGGGTGGAGAGGTTGGTATTGCTGGTGAACTGCTATACGGGTAATTTCGCGGAGTCGACTTTGCCGGAGCTGGATGAGACAAGGAGCAATTAAGAGCAAAATTATAACTAAAATTATGGGTCCTAGTATGGGGGCTAGGAAGGAGTACAGAGAAGAGTTCCACCAGGAGGAAGATCCATCTGTTCTGAATCTGTTGTTTTGCAGCTCTCGGTTTAGCTTGTTGAGGATCTGGACTCTAGTTTCCACAATCCCCAGTTTATTGATATAATAACAGCCTTCCTCCTGGAGGAAGAGGCAGGTAAAGCGCGGTGGTTCTGCAAGGCAACTTGGGCAACAGAGGTTATTTGTCTTTGCAGGGAGGCTAGAGACTTGGCAGAGGCATCGACTGCCAGCTGGAAGCATGCGGTAAACTTGTCTGCTGTGAAGATAGTGTCCAAGGGCTCCGCCGCTGAGTCCTACTGCAATTGCTGCTGAGGCGAAGGAGATTCTCACTGCTATCGGGAGAAAAACTGCTCTTTTAGTTTGACGACTGTATACTTGGATGTATTTGTACTGGAACTCAGCCGAAGTGTATATAGGGAGCTGCGGAACCAGAGTGATGGGTAGAGGTAGAATTGATGTTTATATGCATAGTGAGTGTATGGTTGCACCAAAAGAAAATTTTTTCTGGCCCTGTTAGTGGTTTGGAGGGGATTTGAGTGACATTACATGTCTGTGTCGATGGATTGGAGTAGCAAAAGGGCACTTGAGTGTTTTCCGGTTGGATGTACAGAGTGACGTTGGGGATGGTTATGGCTTTTGTGGTCTTTACGTTGGATGAAAATGACAGGGCAGGACCTGGTACTGCTACCAGAGGAGGGCGTTCTAGGGCCGCACACATGAAGCAGGTGGAGAGGTTGCCTAGTCCAGCAAAGTGGCGATGGCCAGTCCCTGCTGTAGCAGGGTGAGCCAGGAGAAGGGAGACTCAGAAGGTTTAGAAATTTAGTTAGTGAGTTGAAGGTCTTGGATCTGAATATTACGGTGGATGGTGGATTGGACCTGGAGTAGCGACCTCCATACATACAGTTTGGCGTCCAGAAATTTCTCTTGGCGAGTGGTGCACTAGGCTCCTGGAACCGGAGACGTCCACCGGCTATCCCAGGGGTCTGGGATTGTGAGAGTGTATTTAGATTGATGGTAGTAGAATCATCCCTGGGGACGAAGGGAAAGGTAATGTATCTGGCAGGAAGACCAAGGACACCCTACATTTTTCTGCGTTCACTTTTTTGCACATTGGGTAGTTGCCTTCTGGTCATACAGGAAGCGTTTTAAAATCAGTGAAATTTAAGTATATGGGTGCTCTGCCCCCTGTGGGTGGGCAGTTAGCGGTGGCCAGCAAATAATCATAACACTTAGTGCAGGCGTAATTGGTATAGTTTTCAGTCAAGTAAAATCGCCAGGCAAAAGGGGAAATTATACTACGTTTAGCTGGCTGGCTTGGTGAGGTGAGTGAGGCAGAGAGACATAGGACCAGTAGACTGAGCAGACCACTGGGAGCCATGGTCAGAGTTTACTGCCATCTGGACTCGGGACAAATGTACCCAGGAATCTAGTCAAAGAACCTTGATTGCTGAGGGAGTGGTAAGGGACAGTGTAAGGGCCTTTCCACCGGGGTGCTAAGGGTTTGGGTGCAAGGGATTTAATTAACACAGCATCTCCAGGATGCACTGGTTTTTGGTGATCAGCAGAGGTCAGAGAGGGTTCAGGGATGGCAGAGTTGGCGTGTTGTCTAAGAAGGTTGTGGAGCAAGCACAAGTATGGAAGGTAAAAAGCTAGCAGAGGGCAATCGGTTGCAGGAAGAGGCGAGAAAAGGAAAGGTTGTCTGTAGAGTATTTTGAAAGGACTGAGGCCGGACGGCTCCTGAGGGGCTGCGCCAAGGCGAGTATAAGAGCAAAGGGTAATAGTTGAGGCCAAGAAAGTTGCAGTTCTAGGGAGAGTTTGGTGAGCTGTTGTTTTATGAGACTGTTAGCTCGTTCAACCTTACCAGAAGACTGGGGGTGTAGGCTGCGTGGAGTTTCCAGCAGATGCCCAGTGAGGCGCAAACTGCCTGCTGCACCATAGATATGAAGTCTGGACCATTGTCCGACTGAATTGAAGCAGGCTGGCCAAAACGAGTAATGAAGTCTTGAAGAAGGTGAGTGGCGACTATGCTTGCACTCTCAGAGGAGGTGGGAAAGACTTTGATCCATCCTGAAAATGTGTTCACCATAGTGAGGAGATACTTAAACCGCTTATGCTTTGGCATGTGGGTAACGTTTATCTGCCAGTCCTGTCCCAGTAGGTGCCCTTACATCTGGTGGAGCTGTTTATGAGGGTGTTGAGCTTTCTGGCTATTGGAGAGGGCACCGATGTTGCATTTTGCATGTACTGTGTTGATAGTACTCCATAGTCCAGTGGGGTGAAATATGGGGTTAGAAACGTGTAGAGAGCTTTTGGCCCGATGTGTGGAGAATTGTGAATATTGGTGATGATTGTTTCCTGTTGTAACTTTGGGAGAATGAGTAAGTTCTATTTGTGTACCCACCATTTTTGTTGAGGAAGAGAGCAATACTGGGTGTTTTCCTGTTCAGTGTAAGTTGGAGTGTAAGTGGGAGGTAAAAAGCATACTGAGCTAGGAGCGGGAAAGTTGTTGGGCTAAGTCAGTAACAGGATCTGCAGAGTGGGAGGGAAGGGGAAGTAGGGCCTGAGTGAGAGGGCGAAATGGAGAAGGTAGTCCGCTACCTGGAGCACAACCCTGGGCTCGGCGAGGGTTACCGGAGTCGAGGAGCCAGGGCCTCTTCAGTCCATGAACCCCAGCAGCTCCATACCTTGCAGCTATGTGTCTGGAGTTTCCAGGATCTCGGCACCTCGGCTTTGCAGAGCCGGTGGCAGAGCCAGGGTCGGGCAGTTCGACTTCCAGTGGCCTGGCTGTTTGCACTGCGGGCAAGGCTTGGTAGGAGGCTTGGGATTGGGGCAAACTTTTGCCCAGTGGCCGACCCGGCCACATTTGAAGCAGGCTCCTGGCGGTAGGTGCCGGCTCCCCTGGGGAGCGTGGCGATGGATGGGATTGCCTGCCGGCCTTAGGGCTGCTACCAGGGCTTGGGAATGGAGGCTAACCATCTGTTGGACCCTCACCTGGCAAGTGGCCTCAGCTGGCTCCTCCCAAGCGTTGAAAACTTTAAATGCCATTTTTACCAGATCCTGCATAGGGGTTTCAGGGCCCTCCTCAGCCTTCTTTA
Source organism: Tenrec ecaudatus (assembly GCF_050624435.1). Classification (NCBI taxonomy): domain Eukaryota; kingdom Metazoa; phylum Chordata; class Mammalia; order Afrosoricida; family Tenrecidae; genus Tenrec; species Tenrec ecaudatus. The sequence goes on from NW_027459465.1 coordinate 1,283,437, forward strand.
GCTTTTCTTTCTGATGTCAGGGGCTGACTGGAAGGTGAAGTGAGAGGCCAAAATAGAGGCCCCACTTTTTAGACCCTGGGTCTAAACGAGTGTACTTTGTGAGTGCCTCCTGGAGGCGGTTAAGAAAAAGAGCAGTAACTTCTCTCAGTTTTTCATAGTTGACAACCTTGTTGGAGACTGTTTCCAGACCTCTAATGAGGTACCTGAGCATGAGGTTTCTATAAGGAAGATCAGACGCCCGGCCGGGCTGGTAACTCCAACTGGGGTCCTCTATTGGGATGGCATGCGCCCCCAAGGGGACATTAGGGTCGATAGCGTGGTTTTTTTCTGTGTACGTTCCTCGGCAGTAAGGGTAGAAGCAAGGATCATTTGGATGCCATGCCAGGTTAAATCATACGTTTGGGAAATGTAGGTAAATTCTTTAATAAACTTAGAGGGCTCTGCTGAGAAAGAGCCCAGGCGGGTCTCTATCTGCGACAGGTCCTTTAAGGAAAAAGGGACGTGGACTTGAATGAGTCCCTATACACCTGCAACCTCTCTTAATGGACAAAGGGCAGCTGGAGGATTGTGGAAGCGGGTATGAAAGGCAAGCGGTGAGGACAGGAGAGAGCGATGGGATGGCGCAGCGGGCGGGGTAGACTGATAGAGCAGCGGAAGAGGCGCACTGAGGAGCTTGGCTGGATCTTCTGGGGTTTGAATGGCAGGTTCTTTCTGCTGAGGAGATAGAGCTAACCGTATTTGGCGGGCGGAACAATGGCTACAGAGGTCAGGGCGGGAACGCAAGTCCCAAAAAGCCTGCACATAGGGGACTTCAGAATCCTTACCAGTCCTCCTGCAGAAATTGTCCAGGTCCTGTAGAACGTTGAAATCAAAAATGCCCGTTGGAAGCCAATGTGCGTGGTTGTTAAGCTGGGACTGGGGCAAGGCAACTTGGGAGAGAAAAACAAGTATTTTCTTTCACAAGGTCTGAGTGAGAGGGAGAGACTCATCAGGGCAGCCATAGACTGATTTTGAACGTAGGCAAGCGCCGTGCCTAAAGGTCCTGGAGATTTGGGTGGCTCTTAGGGGACCCCAAAAGAAGTGGGGAGCCGCACACCTATCCCGGGTTTTTGGCACCAAAACACAAGGTCTATTTGGATGTGAAAACAGAATGAAAGACCCAATTAACGAAGTTTTAGAAGCAGGCTTTATTGAGAAGTTTGCGGGCGGGTTCAGCAACTCAGGATATTGAGCTATTGAAGCTGCGCCAGGGGAAAGAATCCTGGCGGCGTTTTTATGCCCACTGTTGGCAGGCACAGCTGGGGAGGATCATAGCTGGTGAGGTTCTGCACACACAGGTGCTTCAGAAGGGAGAAGGTCGTTAATCTTATCTATATGTCAAGGAAGGATGGAGTGACCATTATCTTCAGAAAACATTCTGGCTTTGGGACGAGCTGGTTCCAGGAATTTGGGGTTGAGCAGGGGAGGGGAGGTTGGTTAGGGTTCAGCCTTGAGAGCTAAGATGGAGGTGCAGGACTCAAAATGGAGTCTGTTGTGCCAAGACTGGGACACAGTGTTGTGCCGCGGCTCCGGCAAGCAGCAGGCCTGGGGGCGCCTGCGTCCACCCCTGTTGGTTTGGGCAGGACTCTGGCTGGGTGGCCGGCTCCAGGCTGGCTTTCGGCTAGGCCGCAACCTGCGGCCTCCATTTTCCCAGCCACGTGACTCCACTCTCAGGCAGAATGGCACCACCTGTGTCTGTTGTAGCTACACTCCATTCCCAGACAGCAAACCGCCCAGACTGCCGGAAAGTTCAGCAGAACAAGTTTCATTTCCTGCGCAGGGACCAGACCATCAGCTCTCTTGAGGGGAGACTGAGCGGCCCCCCAGTCTAATTTTCCAAAGGTTTTTATACTTTTGCAATGTGCAGGTGTGCAAGCAGGCAGAGCTCAGGAGCGGGGTATTGTGGTTAGCCATTCTTAGTTGAACCAAAACTGCTCTGGTCCTTCTCGCAAGCCTTCTGAACATCCATTTCCTTCTGTACGTTCCCTTGGGCTACGTCTGCACAGCCTAACTCCCCAGTATCAGCTAGTTCATTGGCAGTTCATAGCTAGTTTATTTACCATTCATAATGGCTTCTGAAAGCTCAAAATGACTTCTCTTGTCAAGGCTATTTAAGCTTTGCCCAGAGCTGCTATATTCTCTCCTGTTCTTAGCCAAGTTCAAATCATTGAATCTTCGGTAGCCAGCCCAGTGTATGGTGGGCTCAGCACTAAGAGTTTTGTGGCTTGTACTTTCTGTGTAAGGAATGCCACTAGCTTATTGGTTATTACTGGGCCAAATGTGAGGCTTAGCAGGAGGAGGATTAGGGGCCGGCTAGGGCCGTTCATAGGGTAGTTAGCCAGGCTGACCAATTAAGTAGCTTTTCAAACCAATTGGTTCCTCCATTTCTTTTCTTGACTCTTTGTTCTAATCCTTTCCTAACCAGGGCTCATCTATCTTTATTGATTCCCGAATGCTTTGCATAGAATTAGTTTCTCCCAATGCTGTGCACAGCATTCCTTGTTTCCAAAAGAGCAAGTCAAGCCCTCGGCGGGTTTGCAACACAACTGCCACAAGGGAGTCTAGGGATCTTTCTAAATGGGAGACAGGTTTTTTTTAATCCCTGTAGATCTAAAGCAATTTGCTGACTAAGAATCTGATAGTTTAAGTTTCCTTGTATTAAAGCAACTGACCCGACTGCAGCTAATCCCATAATCCCAAGCCCTGTTACCAGTGGGACCAATACTGGGGCTCTTTGAACTCATCCGGAAATTCCAAAGTTATCCCTACACCTCCTTCACCAGAACACAGGTACACTTGAGGACTAACATGCACTAGTACACAAATACCCGGGTCTGCTACTAATACTGGGGAAAAGAGACAGGGTGTTCGTCCTGTGGAACAAGTAAAGCAAGTACTCATTGGAGCAGATAACAAATTAGGATCAACATTTGGTTCAATGGGAACAGCTTGAAGGCAAAAATCTCGATATCTTGATATATTAAAGGGATAATTAGATGAATAAAAACACAGTCCTTGCCCTTGCAAATCTTTTAAAGGGAGCTTAGACTTGAGTCCATACTAACATCACCTATAGACTGCCGCTTTGTGTAATCCTTTTTACTAACATTTCTAATTGGATTACACTCTGTACCAATAGTGCTATTTGTACCTGTGCCTACATAGTAAGGGGAAGCAGGGTTCAGACAAAGCCAACAATCAGCTGTGAGGTGAGGATCTGAGTTCATAAATTGGAATACAGCATCCCGAGAATCAAACACAGAACCTTGAGGTGGCTCCTGAATGAGAAGGGCCCTGTGAGTTGGGCTGGCAGTGAACGGGAAAGTTACTGGAGAGTCTGGAGGGTGCGGCAAAGGAATCTTAATGACACCAGCTGTGGCTCTTCAGGATTTATCCCGAGGTTTGGGCCTTTGTACGGATGGCAGGTTGCCATATTTTACTTTGCTGGATAGAAAAGGTTTTCCCAGGATCTCTATCATTTACATAATGTTGAATTCCCCATGTTTTCCCAGGGAACCCAATAACGCTTGAATCCAATTCTTATTGGGTTACATTTGGAAACCATACACGTAGTGGGATCAAACCCTTCCAACGTGAGTCTCATTCTTGTAAAAATAATAGGGTCATCTTTAACAAGTTTCCACCCTGAAAATGATAGTTTCACAACCCCAAGCTGCACAATGATAATGTCCCTCCCCTTGGCAGTTAGGGAGTCCATGAGCCGGGCATATATAGACATGGTTTGTTTGGAGCCTTCTTTCTATAGAGGGTATTCCGCACCCATAGGACGGGATTCCAGTATAGGTCCCATTGTGCCCTTTACCTTTAAAGGATCCAGAATGCCAATTCTTTCCTAGCAAATCAAACAAATCAAAATGAAAACAGGGGGTCATACCCAGTATAAGAGGTTACATATTCACTGCTGGAGGTTAGAATAGCAGTCCACAGATGTGTTTCTGCTTGGGGGAAACACTGGGTGCTGTCAGCAATACTCGGAGAAAAACAATTAAGTTCTGTAAAGCCTTAATTTTGAGGGATTTTCCGTCTTTCTGGGTGTCCATCTTTTCAGGATATGCTCAGGGTGGGCTTTTTTTTTTTTTTTTACTTATGACTGATGAATCCACGGCCCCCTCCCCACTATTTTAACAGCAGTTGGTGTTGTAAGTATCACTTGGTATGGGCCAGTCCACCTAGGTTCTAAGGTGTCAGGTTGGTGTTTCTTTACCCATGTCCAGTTTCCTGGTTGCACGTTGTTGGCTGCCTGTTCCCTTTCCCTTGGTTAGGCCCAAAATGAAGGTGTCAGAGCAGATGATTTGTCTCTCACCTGTTGCACAGCCTGCAGGCACTCGATGAGGGAACGATTAGTGACTTCCATTATTTCTACTTCCTTCAATCTTGGGAGGATTCGGGGAAGGTCTGCCAAACATAAATTCAAATGGGGACATGCTTTTCACATAGGGAGTGCTTCAGACTTGAAGTAGGGCAAAAGGTAAAGTAAGGATCAACCCAGTTCTCGCCAGGTCCTAAATGCAACTTAACGAACAATTCCTTTAGGGTTCTGTTTATTTTTTTCTACTTGCCCTGAAGAGCTTCCAGTTAATATTTAGAAGCATTGCTAAGACTTTAGTAATTTGAGCAATAAATGTTGGGCCATTGTTGGACCCCAAGGTGGTGGGAAGGCCAAATCTAGGGACAATTTTAGTTACTAATAATTTACACACAGTGGCAGCAGTTTCCTTCTTTGTTGGGAAGGCTTCCACCCATCCAGAACAGGTGTCTACGAACACCAGCAAATATCGGTAGCCATACTTTCTAAGTTTGATATACATAAAGTCCACCTCCCAGAATTCTCCAGGACTACTACCTCGAGCTCGTGGTTGGGGTTGCTCCTTTTCTTTTTGGGGTTGTTTACCCGAGCACAGTGCAATCAACGGTGGGTGACATCTGCCACCCAGTGTCCAAGCCTGGGTATGTAAAAGTGCCTGAGAAGCAACTGAGACAGTTTAGAGAGGATCCCAAATGCATACCTTCATGTAGTCCTTGAATCAGATCTCTCCCAGAGCTTCTGGCATGAATCTTCTTCCATCAGGATGGAGCAGCCACCCTGGATGCTCCCAGTCTTTTTGGCAGGCCAGCTCTTGGCTTATCTTTAGATCATTTTCTGAGTATGTAGGTTGTGGCTGTAACACTGGGGATGGCATGGTCACAGCCACTACCTTGGGGATTTGTGGCATAGTCCTGGCATTCGAGATCCACCGGTCCGGGGGACTGGTTAGGAGTGGTTCAACCATAGGTCCCCCTGCCACAGCAATATCCTGTCCCAGTGTAAGCTTCCTAGCTTCTATGACTAGGATGGCCGTGGCAGCCTCAGCTCGCATGCAGCTCAGCCATCCTGCAGCTACAGAGTCCAGTTTCTTTGAAAGATAGGCCACAGGTTTCTTCCATGGCCGCAAGTTCTCAGTTAGCACTTCTTTTGCTGTGCCTCTGGCCTCACATAGACAATTGGAAGGGCTTTACTCTGTCTAGTAGGGCAAGAGAGGTTGCCCATATGAGCGACTTTTTAAAGGATTCAAACGCTTGTTGTTCTACTTCAGTCCATTTAAGTTCTTTTTCCTTTCCCCAGTACTTGCATATAGGGGTTTCGTTGTTTTTGCAAATCCCAAATTCCACAATGGACAGTACCCCACAGCTCCTAGAAACTCTTGCAACTGCCTCTTAGTCTCAGGGACTGGGATTTTGAGGATCGCCTCAGTGCGGCTGGGGGACAAGGTCCGTTTTCCCTCCTCCAGTTGGTAGCCTAGGTATACAGCTTTATGGACACACAGTTGAGCCTTTCTTGCAGATACCCTGTACCCCAATGGGCCAAGGACTATTATCAGGTCCTTGGTAGCCCGTTGGCATTCCTCCAGGGTTTCGGAGGCCAGGAGGAGGTCATCTGCATACTGGAGCAAGGTGGTTTGGGGGTGTTCCTCCTTGTGTCCCTGTAAGTCTTCACTGGGTTGATGTGCAGGGGACACGGGTATGGAGAACAAAGCATCCTTTAAGTCCAAAACAGTATAACAAATTCAGTTTGACGGGATAGTACTCAGGAGGGTCTCGGGGTTTGGCACGTGGGGTGGCCCGTTTCTATCCTCTCATTTGCCTCTCTGAGATCCTGCACCGGTTGGAAGTCCTCAGTTCCCGGCTTCCGCATGGGCAGCAGGGGAGCATTCCATGTGGACTTGCAGAGGACCCAAATGCCTGTCCTCTTTAGTCTGCAAATGGGAACAGAAATACCCACTTTTGCTATCCAGGGAGTAGGGTTAGCTTGACACACCGGTGTAGCTGAGCTCAGAAGTTGTACGACCCCAGGCACCTGAAGTTCAGAAAGGTCTGGCAGGTTGTTCTCTGCCCAAACAAAAGGAATATCTTTTAGCGATTTATCAAGAAGTTCCTTTGAGCAGGTCTCTTCTGCTCCTTGATAAAACACATATCACTCTGACATTGGAGCGGTGAGCAAAACTTTTGGCTTTTCAAGTTCAAGGGTTAAGGTGGTTGTAGCAGATGAGAAAGTAATTATGGCTGCCATTTTTCATAATAAGTCACGATCAATTAGGGGAAAGGGGCATTGAGGCATTACCAGGAAGGAGAGTGTGTGTAACTAACTGTCTCTTGTGCTAAATCTGTTATTCTGGCCGTTGTCCATGGGTGTGCTTGGGTCTGCCCTGGGGCCCCTGTAATGAAAGCCTTTCCTTTTGACAAGGCACCTGTAGTCTTTTCTGAAACCAAGAAGGTGACCCCTTTGTCCACCTAGAAATTTACTGGCTGGCTCCCTACATGGAGAGTGAGCATGGGCTCTTTGGGGTCAAGTGAAACAGAGCCTGGACACCTTTATTCAGCTTCGAGCATTATTGTCTGTAGCTTCGATTTTTCTAGGCGAGGACTAGGCCCGTTCCCTCTAGTGGTGGCTCGTCTGCCTCTCCTGGGCTTTTCAAGGCACTGATTTTTCCAATGTCACTGTTTTGTATAGTAGGTACATGGATACTTCCTCAGGACTAGGCGAGTGAGAAGCGGGGTATTAGGGTTAGCCATTCTTAGTTGAACCAAAACTGCTCTGGTCGTTCTCGCAAGCCTTCTGAACACCCATTTCCTTCATGACATTCCCTTGGGCGACGTCTGCACAGCCTACCTCCCCAATATCAGCTAGTTCATTTACACTTCCTAGCTACTTTATTTTCTTTTCATGGTGGCTTCTGTCAGCCCCAAATGGCTTCACTCTTGTCAAAGCTGTTTCAGCTTTTCCCAGAGATCCTACACAGTCGCCATTGTAGCCGAGAGGTAACAGGGTCTGTGACCATGGCCAAGATGGCACCCACCAGTCCAAACATGTGGAAGGGCGCTGCCTAGGGAGCTGGGTGAAGAGGCCTGGGAGTTAGCCCTGCCTGGTCCCGGGAGCCAAAAGTTTCCCTTATCCCCTCCATTCCCTTTGCCTTTCTCCTGGTTTTTCAAACAAGCTGCTCTAGCCCTATAACGCCAAGCACAAAATTGTCATAATTCTTAATGAAAACGTATCTGGTACCCAAATTATAGATGTGACAATTTGGTCACATTTCAAAAACACTGAAAATTTTATGCTTTTAAAATATATTTTGAATGCCATATATATTGATAACTATGAAAGTAAAGAATAGAAACCAAAAAAAAAATTTTCCTAAATTTAAAACTTGAGGCGTTATAGGGCTAGTGTTCTTCCAGATTTGGTTTGTTCCTTCTTACAGGCTGGTTTTCCGTGGCCCAGGCTTAGGCCAATGGCGTTCGGAAGCCTAGGCGGAGTCACTGTTACCTTTAGGCTTTCAGTGATGCTGCTTCAGGCACTTTTGGGGACAGCTCTTACTTAATACACAGCTCCTCTGCCATGATGTTCCAGCCAGAAATTCCAATTTCCCTTAAGGTTCCCTGAGCTGCCACGTGTCCCTTCCCTTCAGAGATTTGAGCATCAGCCCCGCCAGCAGGCGTCTTGGAGGGCCTTGGAGCCATCCCAAGCAATGGTCCTCCTAGCCTGTTGTCCAGAAAAATGGTTGGACCTAAAGGTCGCCCTCGGCGACTAGTCCTTGACCCCTTCCCTCGGGCTGAGGCATGAGATTCAGGGCAACCCAGGGGTGCGCTCTCAAAGTGGGGGTTATTGACCTGGAGGCAGCAAGCTGTCAATCGCCTCCTTGTTTTGTGCTTTCTAGATGGGACTTAGCAGCTTGATGCTCAAGAATTGCCCCCTTGCATGAATCGTGTCCAATTGGGATAGAGTTGATACAGAGACCCTGGGCAAACAAAAGCTGATAGATTCACTTTGCAACTCTATTTGGCCACAGTATCGTTTTGAGAAAGGAGAATGGTGGGCAGAGAATGGTACGCTTTCCCTTCCAACCGTGATTCACCGGGAACAGTTCGGTAGAGTGCCGGGAAAGTGGGCGGAGATGCCAGGACTTAGAGCATTTCTCCTCTCGAGGAGCAGTAGGAGACCTTCATCCCCAGTGCACCCAGGAACCCCTAAGGCAGGCGTCCTCAAACTGTGGTCCATGGGGCACATGTGGCGCCATGCCATTTATCCCACACTCGGGGTGTTTTTGCTGCCACTGCCTGTCCTGCTTAGCAGCCGACTCGTGCAGTGTGCATAGGAATTTGTCCATAGGTTTTTTGAAAACCATAGTCTGGCCCTCCAACGGTCGGAGAGACAATGAACTGGCCCCCTGTGTAAACAATTTGAGGACCCCTGCCCTAAGGGATCCTGGACTTCAGGTCACTATTGTCCCAGCCCTGAACCCTCCCTGAACATTCTACCCCTAGTAGAGGCACCAGGGGCATTTGGTCCCAGGGTAACTTACAAGCCTTTTACTCAAATGGAACCCGAGAAAATTAAAAATGACACAGGCAGTTACTCTACTTTTGATCCCTGTTGAATCCGCCTGTAGCATCCCAATATTACAATTTAACCCTATAACGCCGAGCATGACCTTTCCCTAACATTTAATGAAATGAATATAAATGTATATATATTGATAACTATGAAAGTAATGATTCAAAACGAATTTTTTTTTGCCCAAAAATTTAAAAGTGAGGCGTTATAGGGTGAAAAAGAAGGATGGTTCTTATCAGAGGGGCCAATGCCTTAGGATCATAAGTGAAGCGGTGATCCCACTGCACCCAGTAGTGCCCAAACCCTGGACCCCACTAGGGGAAATTGTGAATGCTTTTACCCCCGTGCCGGTACTTAGAATGAGCAAACACACACGCCTGATAATCCTAAGATTTTTACTTACTTCCTGTGATACTCACCTACTTTCAAGGGCACTCCCACCTCACAATCCTAGCCTTGTCTCAGTTAAACTGTTCACCCTTTTGTGCGTTTGTTGTTTTTTCCAGAAGTTCTCAAGTTACCAAAGCCCCTAATCCAAGTGTGCCAGCTCCAGGACCACCATCTCCTGGACCACTTCAACCTTATCCATCCTAGCGCTGAATGGACAACCCCTCCCAGCAGAGCAGGAAGGGTGTGGACCCAAAGCCCCACTTCGCCCCTTTGCCAGCAGGAAGTAGCTAGAGATGTCGTCGCCCAGTACCCCAAAGATTTGGGTCCACATCTCTTCAGGGTGGAAATATTAGGTAGCTAGCATAGGGACTGGGGTGTCCATTACACATGCTCAGAGGGCCCAGTTAGTGGCCCAGGAAGGAGTGGCACACTGTGCGTGCTCAGAGGTCCAGGTTTCCGGCCAGGAAGGGCAGGTCCACCTGGGTGGGCGCTGCACCTGCATCGACCCACCTAGGCCAAGTATATTCAATTCAGCCACTAGGATCGACCAGGGTTGCCCACCACACCTCCCTAACTCTCCTAAACCTCACTTGGATCACAAACCAGGCTTTGGCGTGAATTCTTTCTCACGCAGAACCAAGGCCCGAGGGATATCTGTCCCCAGAGAGATCTGACCAACCCAGGAAAGCTCTTTGGAGGCAGCAGGAGTGGACGTGAGTGGCTGGTGGATACTGTTCAGATGCATGGCTTTCTGCTTGGAAGGGTTTTTAGTCTCGGCTGACAGGATCAGAGGAGGTAGTATGTCTGGATCACATAGTATCCATGTCCACAAATGAGCTGCCCATTCCAAAGTCCTGACAGTGCTTTTGGAAAACACTGTGCTTTGGAATGTCACCCCTTGCAGAGGGCAGTGGGAGGGGCTGGGACCCAGGTATGCTGCCCCTTGCTCCCAGTTGCCGGTTTCTGGATCCTGATTATATCTCTCACAGGATCAGTTAGTGGGCTTGTTGTCTGCCTCAGGCTTTGTTCACCGAGGTCCTCCAGCTAGGTGGTGGTGTGTGTGCATGAGCAGAGGCTTCCTGCTAATCCCCCATGAGTTGAAGAGCTCCCCTGGTGTGGGCTCCGTGAAAGAGGTGCCCCAGACAGCAGGACTACCCAGGAGGGTGGGCCCTACAGGAACCGGAGGGCCATTCCCCCTGTGGAATGACCTCAGAGCCCCGCCTCTCTCACTGTCCAGCTGCCGGGGCTGTGGACCCTAAGCTTCATGCCTCACATAGGAATAGACACAGGGTGAGGCGACTGCAGCACCTGCTTTTGCTGGTCTAATCCAGCCTGAGATCATCCTAGCATCAGCCCTCTGCCAGGGTCCTTTTTTTCTCTCCTTTTATAGGGGCTCATACAACAATAACCACAATACGTGCAAACATCACTGATATAAGGCACATTTGTACATTCATTGCCCTCATTATTCTCAAAATATCTTCTCTCCACCCAAGCCCCTGGCCTCAGCTCCTCATTCCCCCCGCCCCCATTCTCACTACCCCTCCTCATAAATCCTTCATCATTTACTAATTATTATTTTGTCATATCTTGCACTGTCTGATGTCCCCCTTCACCCCCTTTTCTTTTGAGGTTTTATGTAGATCCTTGTCATCGGTTCCCTGCTGCCAGCCTACCCTCCCTCCACCCTCCCAGCATCCCCATTCATAACACTGGTCCTAAAGGGCTCATCCACCTTGAATTCCCTGTGTTTCTAGGTCCTATCTGTCCCAGTGTACATTCTCTGGTCTAGTCAGATTTGAAAGTTATAATTGGGATCTTGATAGTGAGGGGAGAGGAAGCATTGAGGAGCTAGAGGAAAGTTGTGTTTCACCGTTGCTGTCTAGTACCCTGTGTAGGCTTGTCTCTTCCCCAAGACCTTACTTAAGGGAATGTCCAGTGTACTGCAAATGGGCTTTGGCTCTCTACCCAGCATTCCCTGCTCATTCGCAATGAGAGTTTTTTGTGCTGATGATGCCTGATCCCTTTGATACCTCGTGATCGCACAGGCTGGTATGCTTATTCCATGTGGGCTCTGTTGTTTCTGAGCTACATGGCCGCTTGCTTACCCTTCAGGCCTTTAAGACCTCAGACGCCATATCTTTTGATAGCAGGGCACCATCAGCTTTCTTGACCACATTTGCTTATGCAACCGCTTAGACTTCAGGGAACGTGTCGGGAAGGTGAGCATCATAGAATGCCAATGTAATAGAACAAGGTATTCTTGCAATGAGAGAGTCCTTGAGTGGAGGCCCAAAGGCCATCTGCTACCTTAATAGGACACCTATAAAGATATGGACATAGGTGTATTTCCCCATGCTCACAGATAAATATATTTACATCTGTGCGTGCCTTTCTTTAGACCTCTATAACTGGCCCGTGCTTCCTAGGTCGCTCTGCTATTCCCTTTCATTTCCCTCTTGTGCCCACTGCCATGCTCAGTTTCATTTGGGTTTCAGTAAATCCTCTTGGTTCCTTCACCCTTGATCACGCCCTACCAGGATTCCTACATCGCCCTCATAAACCTATTGTACAGCCCCTTCCTGTTACGCATATGGTTACCTGTCACTAGCGGGCTTGAATGTCCTCAAAATGTATATACAGCATGATTAGAAATATGATACATTTTCTCTCTGTGTGTGGACCTGGCTGTTGAGATCATGGCCGTCCTGAAGGTGAGCAATTGTATACTTTATTTTGTCTGTTGTCTCTTTAATTTTACCCCTCAATTACACAACTGGACCCGTTTGATTGTGGGAGTTGGTACCCCTCAGGAGGTAGGAGTTCATGTGGTCCAATAGTTCTTTAACCTAATTGTTTGGGTCTTTGATTTCAACTCTTTTCCAAATGGAAAGAGACTAACAGTTGGAACTTAACTGGTCACCACGCAAGCTTATAAGACTCCCTATAACTGCTACTCATCCAAATAAAATGCAAAACATTCGGTTTAAAGACTGTTACACCAATTGCCCTAGACAGTCTCCAAACTATGGTCTTTACCCTTCCAGTCCAGTGCCTCAGAACTTGAAGGTGTTTTTGGATATGAATAAGTTTTCATAACTTTGTACCCTGTATGCTCTATCACATACGTGGACATATTGACATATTTACAGTACAAATAAGTATATCAAAATAGTCCCTGCCACACAGGTATACTCCCACAGACCACCGGTTCAACTCATATCTACCTATATATATACATACACTTATAAATTATTATTTGCTTTCACTGTTATTTCAAAATGGTGATTGGTATCTTTAAAAGGCATTTGAATCCAAAAACACAAGTAAATAGATAATGAATGATTGACTACAAGCTAAGCAACTCTAAGAATTGCTGGCAGTTCCCAAAAGCTGAGAAAAACGATATACGGACCTCCCTTATTTCAGAGAGAGAACAAGGTGCTGTCAACACTTGCCTTCAGATTTCTGGCCTCCAGAACCGAGAATAAACTTCCCTTTGTTTTAAGCTACCTTGCTTATGGCATTTAGTTGTTGCTGATGCACAAGTTTATTGATAGTCATGTGCCAGGCTAGCCATTACTGTCTGCCTTCGCAAATCAGATGATAAACAATTGTGGTTACACATTAAATATAGCAAGAGGTCTTACACATCATCGTAACTTGCTTGTGTGAAACATTAATAAATATTCAAGAATCTTGGGCTTCTTGGCTTCACCAGGAATGCTACAGCATCCCTGCCGAATGTAAGACCCATGAGGGTCTGCCTTCTTCTTGTACAGCCAAATGCAACTGTGTTTGGGGGGAAAAGAGGAAAAAGACTCAAAGGTAATTAACAAACCACTAATATAAAATGTTATATATATGGATAGAGATTACTGCAAGGATGAGAATTCTTAGGATTCTAATAAATTCTTAGAAATGAGCACTAAAACTATGTAGTCAAGTAATTCTGGTTTTACATAAAGAATGCCTGTAATTTTAACAATTAAACAGTGGTGTCAGGTAGATGGAAAGATGTACAGATGTCTCCAAGAGCTGGACTCTGTCTAAATGTGAAGCTATGACAGCACATGTTCCAGAATTCCTTGTCTGATTAACTGTTCACACTTCCAACGAAGTAAAAAATGCTGAGGAAAAAAAGGGACACAGAAAAGAAATTATTGGAAAATAACCTCTTGGATTATATTTTACATCAATAAAAAACAAACTAATAGCTTATTTTAAAATTCCAACAGTGATAGATCATAATCAACTCAACAGCAACAAGTAGTTAATAAGGAATTAAGTTAACTTTACTATATTTATTGCTTTATTCAAATTTTGTTAAAGCTATTGGTATTTTAATCAGAATTACTTAAATGAATTGTATAGTTTAAATTAAATTCAATAAGAAACTTGTAAACACTGAAGTGGTTTTTTGCCCAACTTTAATAAACCCTGAATTTTCCAGGAGTGTAACTAGTATATATTTTTTTTAAAAAAAGAAGAACTTATGAATTAAGGACATCAGGTATAATGAATAACTATACAGACAACTTACAACAAAGATACAAGAGATCTAGTAAAACTAGGTAATCTTGGAACCTTGAGCTTCAGAAGAAATTATAGAAAAGTGGACTGAAAACTAACTAGAAGATGAAGGGAAACAAAAGTGGTGCAAGAACAGACAGGTGAATTGTCAGCTAGCCTGACGCATTCCATCCAGACAGAAGCCTGGCACATTGGTAGCTGGCACTAAGAAAGGATCCTCACTTGTTTCCCACACCCTCCTGATATCACAATTGCCAGCCCCTACCTTCACCCATACACCAGACAGAGATATCCTTGTAAGTCCATTTCTGCTTGAAGACAAAGCTCTGCCCTCATGGTTTAACATCCCCATGCCTAGAGATGGATTATCACCCCCATGCCCAGAAATGCTTGAGATTCTCCTCAAAGCACTAGCAAAAAATACAATGCTGGATCCCTCGCTGCTCTTGGACACGTGGAAAGTTCCCCCATGATTAGCCATTCTGACCCAGCTGCTTCTCTACCAGAAAGAATCCCCTCAGCTATCACCTAAGCTGTAAAAACACCCTACTGGATCAGGTGCGTGGACCACAGAAAACAGATAGGCCTGCCAAGCTCCATCTGGAATCAATATTCAACCCCCTAGAGGCTGTGACCTATACAAAAAGGTCCTCACCCCAAGTTTTCTCTTTGTTTTTCCTTTTCCTTCACTTCCTTTTATTTATTTTAATCACGTCTGCACTCTGCTTTCTTCTTTATTTCTGCTTCTACTTCTATTCTTTCCATTTTAATTTACTTTTCCAGTTCCCTTCCTTTCCTTTTTTATGTTTTGATTAGCTTCTCTTCTATTTTTCTCTACCTTGGTTTTTGACACACACACACACACACACACACACACACACACACACACACTTCTAGTTATTAAATTCCTTTCACTTGCTCTTGTTTGTCCGCTGTCTCTTGCTGGTTTCTTTTTCAAAAATTATTTCTTCGTTGGCAATTTTTTTTGTCCCTTCCTGTTCTACCTGACAGTGGACAGCAATCGCAGGCCTAGCCACCTCTATGACTGTAGTCATACCTATACAGTGACAGACACTACATACTCCTGTACCACCTGATCATCTTTACGTAAGTGAGACCACCAAACAAACCATTGCTAACTGTGCTATAATAACAACAAACAGTACTACACACATTCTCAAATTATCCTTTACAACAACCAGTAGATAGGTGGAGTGTCTGCAGTCTCAAGATACTAAGATCAATTAAACACAAAAACACTAATACTACAACATCTCAGTGGCAAAGACAATTTAAGTTTATATGAAGAAACAAGACAGAACAGCTGAAGCACATGACCAATATAGAGCTAGAAGACCTTTTTTCAGGAAGAAAAGGCATTGAAATTACCTGATAAACTATTAAAAATTATACTTTTATACTATCAATGAACCGGGAGAAAGGAAAGATTGCGAAGCTAAAGAAAAATTGAACACACACACACACACTAGAGTAATTCAGGAAAGCACTAAAATAACACATCAATTGAAACTAGAAACCGTATACCACAGCAAAGAGAAATTCAGAAGATTAATACTAAGATGAGAGAAACAGATAACGCATTAGAAGAGCAAAGGACTTTGCGAGTAGAAGGAGGCAGGGGAAGGGAGTGGTAAGCAAACAACGCCAAAGACGGGAATAACTAAGGAATTAAAATCAACAATGAGGAGGACATAGAGATCCTGGTGGTGTTGGGGTAACAGCAATTTAGCTGAGAAGAACTACTAAGGTGGAAGAAGGGTGAGTGTGATGGTGAGGTAGAAGAAAGGTAAAAAGAAACAGGAAAGATCTAGGAAGCAAAGCTATAGATAGAGGTATAAGCATAAGTGTGTACCTATGTAAATACATTAATTCATAAAAATAGAGGTATTGGTCTATGTACATCATATATGGCAAGACATTGGTGTAGTAGATGGACGTTAGGTCTCTGCTCAGGGCCTGCCTTCAATACAAGAATACTTTGTTCTAAGAACCTGGCATGTTGTGATGCTCACCCTCCTGGCATGATCGGTGAAGACAAAATGGGTGCACAAGCAAATGTGGTAAAGAAAGCTGATGGATTGCCTGCAACAATGATGCAAAAATAGAGCGATACTGGGGATGGTTCAGGACTGGATGGGGTGTGCTCTCTTGTCTAGAGGGTCACTGTGAGGTGGAGCTGGTTCGACAGCACCCGACCACAACAACAACAGAAAACTAAGACTGGCTCTGACAAGTGTCAGATGCTGCTCACCCAGGCTTGGACATTAACTTTCCATCGCATTAAATGTAATCGCTTGGTGTCAGAGTTGGAGAAGCTGCTATTCATACTCTAGTGATCAAGTGTTATGTGAGAAAATTACTTGTACATTTACTAGTTTGCTATTCATACCTTATTTCAGTTTAGCTTAATAACCCATTCCCTTGTTTTCTTTATCTCTGGGGAAAATAAGTATCACTAATTGGAGCAGGATATGTGAAAGTACTGCAAAAATAAAACACACCATGCTAATATTAAAAAAAAAAAGAAAGCTGATGGTACCTCTTCTATCAAAAGATATAGCATCTGGGATCTAAAAGGCTTGAGGTTAAACAAGCAGCTGTCTAGCTGATAAACAAACACACATGGAAGAAGCACACCAGCCTGTGTGATCATGAGATGGGATCAGGTAACAGGCATCAGAAGACCCAAAACACACACACACACACCCCACACCCCCCCCCCCAAATCCATCTGTAGATAATGGAACATCTCCTTGCAAAAGGGTCACAAGGGATGAGTCAACTAGGATGCAGTATAACACCAATGAAATATACAATATTCCTCTGGTTCCTTGAGGTTCCTCACCCCCCACTACCATGACTCCAGTCCTGCCTTTCACTGAGGGCTAGACCAGAACATGTACACAGATACAGATAAGAGCTCGAGACACACACTGAATCAAGGAATAACAATGGAAGTAGTGATACCAGGAGGGCAGGAGAAAGGTGACTCCAATGATTGACACATAACCACACCCCCACCCCAGGGGGACGATCAACAGAAACCAAGGGTGACGGGAGAGAGTGGTTGGTTAAGATATGAAAATAATAATAATTTATAATTTATCAAGGGGTCAAGGTGGGGTGGGGAGGGAGGGGAAAAAGAGGGACTGATATTTTGACCCTGGCCTCTAAACCCCTGATAAGGCCTGACCGTGGCAGCCTGCTCTCTGCTGGCTCCTCTAAGCCCCATGTCCATCACATGGCTGGTTCATTTTCTGTCAGCGCCCACGTAACTGACATATCTCCCCCACTTGCCTGAAAAGACAGCCAGGAGATCACCTCGCTAGGGTTTGGGATCAACGGTGGCCCTCTCTCCTTTGGGGACTGCCTACACCAGCGGAGCTCTTAACACTGGTCTCACTTCATGCCCTGCCTTGCCCTAGGGGCTAACTGACCCTGGGGCACAGCAAGGCCAGTATCATCACAAGGGCATAAGGACTGCACCTCTTGGCCTCCTAGTACAATCCTGCCCCTTGAGAGTCCCTGGGGTCTAATAGTAAGGGCTCAAATAGAAAGTAAATGTTTAGAAAATAATCTTGGCAACATATGTACAAATATGCTTGATACAATTGATGTATTGATTGTTATAAGAGCTCTAAGAGCCCCTTTATTAGTCTAGGTACTTTGGAGAAGTAAATCTACAGCAACTTGTGTGTAAGAGAGAGTTGTATGTAAAGGTTAAGTGCGCATCAAGAAAATATCCCAACCCAGTGCTGCCCAAGCCCACAAGTCCAACATTAACCCATTAGTCCAATAACAGTCCACAAAGTCCTGCTCCATCTCACAAAACAGACACAATGATGTCGACTGCAGAGGAAAGCTGAGTCAATGAATATGTAAGCATCTCAGCGCTGGCAGGGGTCTCCACGTGGGTGCTCCAGCACCCAGGGCTGCATCGGGGTACGTTCATGTGGCTTCTCCCTGGGGATGTCTTGCAGGAAGTCTGTCTTGCAAGCTGAAGCAGGGAACTGCGAAAGCAGTTGTACCCTGGTGTGACCACAAAGCAAGAGACCCGAGAACTAGAAAGGTGAGGCTCACTGAGCCATTTATCCCTCTGCCCTTCAATTAACCCCACATGTGTTTATCGGCCAGGTTGGCACAATAAACTAACTGAGTCCCCAGTAGTATGATCTTTTAATTTTAAAAAAGAGCAAATGGACTAGAATTGAATCAGAGAGAGTTCATCAGTGAGATTAAAGAAAATCTCTCAACCTAATTTGGTAAAGGAATAATTTTTAAAATAGACAAGAAAATCTAGAGAAAATCACAGAATTCTGTGGGACAACATCAAGTACATTATGTGTGATTGGACAAAAAAACAGGAAGAAACAAACAAAACAATCAAAAGAGCAGAGAGAAGGAAACTTCCTTAATATATCATGACATGGTAACAAATGTACTCATGAAGCTAAACAAACCAAAAGCAGGGCTGACTGAAATAAAATAATCATGACATATCATGATGAAAGTTACAAATGACAGGAATCCTGACAGCAATTGAGGAAAAATAAGTTACTTAAAAAGAGGAACTGAAAACAAAAATTGTCTTAGAAAAAGTGCATCCAGAAGGCTCTGTAGCAGAAAATGACGAGACTTGGTTTAATGTACTTTGGACATGTTGTCCAGGGAGACAGACCTTGGAGACGTGTCCCACGCATGATAAAAGTACCGGGTTTTAGAACCGAGGAAAACCTTCAACAAGATGGATTGACACAGTAGCTGCATCACTGGGCTCAAAGATAAGAACAATAGTGAGGACTGCACAGTATGGGGCAGGGTTTTGCTCTATTGTCCATAGGAACACTGAGTTGGAATAACTCCACAGCACCTTCCAATAACAGCAACAACACCACCATCTATCATACACGAACACACTGAAGCAGGAAAAGTAAACATACATATTGAAAAGAGAAACAAGTCATGCAATTAAAAACTCCCAATACATTCAAAGAAGAGTTGACACCAATTTTATTCAAACCATTGTAGGACATAATAAAAATGGAAAGTCCCCAAATTCATTTTATGAAACTTGTAAAATCATTATACCCAAATCAGACAGAAACATAGCCAGGAAAGAAAATAATACAGCAATATCCCTTATGAACATAAATGTAAAAATATCTCAACAAAACCCTACCTAATAAAGCCAACAATAAATATCTCAGTAAAGTAAATCATCATGACCAACATGAATTCATAACAAGGGTGCAATGATGGTTACATATTAGAAAAACAATCAATGTTATCCACTATATAAACAAAACAACAGGAAAGAACTTTATAACCATATTAGAAAAATTCAAATCCTACAATCCTGAGAAGAAAATGGGACCAACGGTTCCAGGGGATAATAGAAAGGGAGAGCTAGGGAAGGGGGAGGGGAGCCAACAGACCCACGGACAGGGAACAACAAGAGATCTAAAATTGATGGAGAGGAAGGTGTAGAATGCCTGGTGGGGTTAGATCAAGTGCAATGTAGCTGAAAGAGGAATTACTGAGAGCCAAATGAAGGTCAAACATGATAGTGGGACAGGAGGAAAGTAAAGGGAAATAGAGGAGGAAAAGAGGCAAAAGACATTTTTTTTTACATTTTATTAGGGGCTCATACAACTCTTATCACAATCCATACAAATACATACATAAATTGTATAAAGCACACCCCTACATTCTTTGCCCTAATCATTTTCAAAGCATTTGCTCTCCACTTAAGCCCTTTGCATCAGGTCCTCTTTTTTTCCCCCTCCCTCCCCGGTCCCCCTCCCTCATGAGCCTTTGATAATTTATAGATTGTTATTTTGTCATATCTTTCCCTATCCGGAGGCTCCCTTCCTCCCTTTCTCTGCCGTCCATCTCCCAGGGAGGAGGTCACATGTGGATCCTTGTAATCGGTTCCCCCTTTCCAACCCACTCACCCTCACTCTCCTAGTATCACCCCTCAGACCCCTGGTCCTGAAGGTATCATCCACCCTGGATTCCCTGTGTCTCCAGCTCCCATATGCACCAGTGTACATACAACCTCTGCCCTATCCAGTCCTGCAAGGTAGAATTCGGATCATGGTAGTTGGGGGAAGGAAGTATCCAGGATCTGGGGGAAAGCTGTGTTCTTCATCGGTACTACATCGCACCCTGACTGACCCATCTCCTCTCCTAAACCCCTCTATGAGGGGATCTCCAGTGGTTGACAAATGGGCTTTGGGTCTCCACTCTGCACTTCCCCCTTCATTCACTACGGTATGTATATATATATATATATATATATATATATATATATATATATATATATATATATATATATATATATATATATATATATATTTGCATGATGCCTTTGGCACCTCGTGATTGCACAGGCTGGTGTGCTTCTTCCATGTGGGCTTTATTGCTTCTGAGCTAGATGGCCGCTTGTTCACCTTCAAGCCTTTAAGACCCCAGACACTATCTCTTTTGATGGCCGGGTACCATCAGCTTTCTTCGCCACATTTGCTTATGCACCCGTTTGTCATTGGTGATCGTATCATGGAGGTGTGCACCCAATGATATGATTTTTTTGTTCTTTGATACCTGATAACTGATCCCTTCAGGACCACGCGATCACACAGGCTGGTGTGTTCTTCCATGTGGGCTTTGTGCCTTCTGAGTTAGATGGCCGCTTGTTTATCTTCAAGCCTTTAAGACCCCAGACACTATCTCGTTTGATAGCCGGGCACCATCAGCTTTCTTCACTACATTTACTTGTTCACGCACTTTGGCTTCAGCAGTTGTGTAGGGAGGGTGAGCATCGTAGAGTGCCAACTTAATAAAAGAAAGTATTCATGCATTGAGGGAGTGCTTGAGTAGAGGTCCAAGGTCCTTCTGCCACCTTAAAACTAAACCTATAAATACAGAAACATAGATCTATTTCCCCATCCTCATATATATATTTGCATGTACATGTCTTTGTCTAGACCTCTATAAATGCCCTTTGACTCCTAGCTCTTTCCTCCATCTCCCTTGACTTTCCTCCTGCCCTACTACCAAGCTCCATCCCCACCTGGGTTACAGCTATACCTCTTCTTTATGTAACCTTACCCTTGATCATTCCCTACCAGGCCTGCCACTCCCTCCTCACTACCATTTTGGGTCCCATGTTGTTCCCTTGTCCCTGGGTTTGTTAACACCACTTCCTTACCCCCCCACTTCCCCTATCCCAAGCCCCCCCCGGAACTGTCGGTCCATTGTTTTTCCTCCAGATAGTTCATCCAGCCTGTCTTATTTAGACAGACCTGTGGAGACAATAACATGCACGAAAATAAGACAGAGGAAAACAAAGCAACAGTATATAACCAGACAACAAAACAACAACAAATCACTGAAAAAGAACAAAACAAAACACATCAAGAAAGAAAACTTGTAGTTAGTTCAAGGATCGTTTGTTGGAGGCAAAAGACATTTATAGAGGTGTAAATATACACACATATATAAAAATATACTTATATAATGATAGGGATATGGGTCTATGTTCATATATTTATGTTTAATATCAAGGTTGCAGATGAATATTGGTTCTCTATTCAAGTCCTCCCGCAACGCAAGAACACTTCCTTCTAATAACCTGGCATTCTGTGATGCTCACCTTCCTGACATGATAGCTAAAGTCAAATGGGTGCATTAGCAAATGTGGTGAAGAAAGCTGATGGTGCCTAGCTATGAAAAGATACAGTGTTTGGGGTCTTAAAGGCTTGAAGTTAAACAAGCGGCCATCTAGCAGGGAAGCAATAAAACCCACATGAAAGAAGCACACAGCCTGTGTGATCACAAGGTGTCAACAGGATCAGGTATCAGATGACCCAAAACAAACCATCATATAGATATGAATTGGGGGGGGGTGGAGTGGAGACCCAGGGCCCATTTGTAAACAATTGGACATCTCTTCACAGAAGGGTCAAGTCAGTCAGGGTGAAGTTTAGCACCAACAAAATACACACTACTCTAGCTCTTTAATTGACCTTGGCACCCCACTATCCTGACCCCAGTTCTAGCTTACAAATCTGGCTTGACAGGAACATGTACCCTAGTACATATCAGAGCTCTTGGTACACGGAATCCAGGACAGATAAATCCATCAGGAACAGTAATGGGAGTAGCAATACCATGAGGGGAAGGGGAAGATGGGAGAGGAAGGGGAGAAAAGGAAAACCAGTCACAATGATCGACATATAAGCCACTCCCCACCTGCAGGGGACAAGCAACAGAGTAAAGGGAGACTGCAGACAGTGTAAAATATGAAAATAATAATAATTTATAATTTAACAAGGAGTCATGAGGGTGAGGGAGGGAAGGAGGGAAATAAAACAGGAGCTGATACCAAGGCCTCAATTAGAAAATGTTTTGAAAATAATGGTGACAACATATGTACAAATGTGCTTGATACAATTGATATATGGGTTGCTATAAGAGGTGTAAGAGCCCCTAGTAAAATGATATTAAAAAATACATCTACCTCTCCGTCTCTCTGCCACCCCGAGTGTGGTGGTGCTCCGACTTCACCATGTCATCTCATAAGACTTTCAGGATCAAGAGATTCCTGGCCAAGAAACAGAAGCAGAATCTGCCCATTCCCCAATGGATTCGAATGAAAACCGGTAATAAAATCAGGTACAACTCCAAGAGAAGACATTGGAGAAGAACCAAGCTGGGTCTGTAAGGAGCCCCTTGAAGGATGGCACGCATGGCCGCATTTTCCCAGGCTCAAATCATGAATTAAGATTTTTGTCCCCATCTGATGAATTGAACTTCAATCGGCAAATAATCTGGTTTATTCCTTGTTTTTTTACTTCCTAATCAAGTTTAACAATAAATAATGTAAGGTTGTTGTGAGAATAAAAATACATCTATACTACTATAATACCTCAAGTAGAAAAAGACAGAAAATGGGGTAAGATGGCCACCATATAACAAGCCCGGGAAGATGTGCTCAGCAACTACCAAAGAGTTTCCACTATGAGAGAGATTCTGCACTTCCTGGTAGCAAGAAATTCAACTTAAAAGCCAAGTTGACCCAAGTTTCTCAAAGTGGAAAGCAGCAAGGCCTGCCGACAGACTCCCCTTTACGGATGAGCAGCAACATGAGTTGCTTCTACAAGCATCGTGATTCTTCGTGGCCCCTGAGAAAAGACAGTCAGCCAGCCAACCCTCTACCTCCCTGGCCTCTAGGGACACAGATAGCTAGCAGATCACTTGGGCAGCTTGGTACACACATGCTCAGTACCCAAGGTACGCTTTGTACCATTTCCCCATCTTCCTCCTCTTTTCCTGCTTTGTTCTACAAGGCATTCCATCCCGTGTGCCAGCGCCGTGATACCGCATACATGTACACACAGACTACTAAAAGAGCAGGAATCCCCACCCACAAGGTAGCTTTATTATATATAATTTTGGATTTTGTACTTTTGTTCTATTTTAATACTCTCTCTCTCTCTTTTTTGATCTCCTACTTCCTCTTCTGGAGTGACTCCACCCTCTTGAGAATCCACATTCCTCCCAGGAAGAGACAGGTCTGTGTATCCCAGCATACCCACTCTAGCATGGGCTTTCCAGGACCTCCTACGTGCACAGATATGCTCACATTCATTCACATTGCCACAATAGCAGAATCTGGTACCCACAACCATACCCAAGTCTTTTTTTTTTTTTGATCCTTGTACTTCTATCAATTATCTTTCTATTTTCTTGCTGTTCTCTCGTTAAATATCTTTCCATGAAACCTATTAATTGAGATTAACTCTCTGCCCGCAAGTGTCAACTCACAGTGATCCTATAGGACAGGGTAAAACTGTCCGGTGAGTTTCTGAGACTGTAACTGTTTATGGGAATAGAAAGTCTCCTTTTTTTGGCGGAGCAGCTGGTGGTTTTAAAATGTTGACCTTTCGGATTACAACTCAATACATAACCATTATATGACCAGAGCTCCTTATTGTGATTACCCCTCTGAAAATATTTTCCCATTATTTTTGCAAGTCTGTTGGCTTATTCACAGTCACTTATTACTATCATTACTTTATTCTTATCATTACTTTTATTTTATTCTATTTTTCCCAGCCACTATCCCCACTTAGGCACCTTTCCCCTTCTTTTCATTTCACCACTGTATGTTTTCCAGCTCCTATTAGAACTCACCTGTGTCACTAGACAAACTCTACCTCTGTATGACCAGCAGCTCACACACCACAATGCTGAAGAAACAGCAGTCAAGCACAGAAAGCTTCCAAATTCAAGAAAAACAAACATGAACCACCAAGTAGCACTCAAACCAATGGAATAGTCTGAAGATGTGATTGTGAACCACCAGTAACAGAATTCAGAAGAATGATGCTTAGGCCAAGAGATCTGGGGAATGTTCATGAGAAAAACAGAAGAAATTGAGAAACTAAAATCCTTAAACCAAAGGATTCTAGAAGACAAGCAATGAGATAACTGAATTAGGCAACATAGTAAAAGGCTAGAGGAATAAAATGGAAAAGGAAAATAAAATAAATGAGCTTGAAGACAATTACCCTCACGACAGTAGACAAGAGAAGCAATCAACAAAAAAACCCGGAAGCATCCAAATAAATCCTGTAGGACACTATCATAAGAACCCATCTAAGAAAAGAAAAAAGAAAAGAAATGCTGGGAAAAGAACACCACCAAAAAAAAAAAATCTACAGAGAATAGTACAAGAAACCATGGAAGAAAATTTCAACATACTATTCAACAAGCTGAGAAGAATGGACAACCAAAGAGAAAACATCAAGACATAAAGAAAAAGGAGAGAATCTGAGGGCAGCTAGAGAAAAAGGAAACGTCATCTACAAAGGAAAGTTGAAAAGGATAAATTCAGACTTCTCAGCAAAAGACCTGCAGGCAAGAAGACAATGGAATGACATATATACAATTGTGACGGGTGGAAGGGGGGGTGGGGCGGAAGGAAGCCAGCCAAGAATATTATACTGAACAAAAATATCCCTCAAATACAAGGGAGAAATAAAGGTTATTTCCTGAGGAGGAAAAAATAAAGGAATTTTGAATTCAACAATTCATTTTCTCAGATCACAATGTTATAAAACTGGAAATCTACAACAGAAAGAAAAGGAACAAAAAGACAAACACATGGAGACTGAACAACATACCATTTCAAAATGACTGGACACTAGAGTAAACGAAAACGAGAAATTAAGAAACTCCTTAAAACAAGCAAACCTATAACACATCATACCAAAAACTCGGATACAACAAATGCAGTTATCTGAAGTCAATTTATAGCAATCAATACACACACGAAATATGAGAGAAATCCAAAACCAATACTAATAAAACACTTCCAAGAAGTAGAAAGAGGGAAACCACATAAGTCCTTCAACAATAAAGGGAAAGAACTAATAAAAATTGAAGCAGAAATAAATGAACTGAAAAATGGGGGGGAAATCAACAAGACAAAAAGTTGGTTATGAAAAGATTAACAAAATCGACAAACTGCTAGAAAACTTAACAAAGGAAAAGAAAGATGCAAATATCTAGAATTTGAGATGAAAAGGGTGCCATCACAAAAGATCCAAATGAAATAAAAAGATACATGTAGAGCAAAAGAAGAATTAGAGGTCACCAAGAGACTTCCAACCAAGAAAGATTCTAAAGAAGTATGTATGTTGCCTTCACAGGAGAATGCTAGCAAGTATTCAGGGAAGAGCCATAACTAATTCTGTGCAGACTATTCCAAAATATAGAAACTGACAGCAAACTCCCACACGCATTCTATGAAATGAGCATAATCCTCAAAACCTGATCACGATCATTTAGAAAAAATGAAAACAGGAAGTAGATAAGAGTGTCCCTCATCAATATTCTTATTCAACATTGTACTACAATAAACATCTTAGCCAGACAGACAGCAAAAAAATTTTAAAATAAAAGGAATATAATTGGGCAAAAAATAGGTCAAGCTGTCACTATTTGCAGATAGTATGATTTTACATAGTGAGAGCCCCAAGGACTCCACAGAAAGATTGTTGGAAAGTACTAACGAATCTGTTAAAGTAATGGCATACAAGATTAATAAGCAGAAATCAATTTTAATATGCTATTGAAGAGCTCCAAAATAAAAACATCAAGAAAAAAAATTAAAAAAGAGAAAACAATATCATTTATAATATCCATACAAAAGATGAATACCTGGGAATAAACTTAACCAAAGAAACAAAAGACCTGTACAAAGGAAACTACAGAAAAATCAAAATGTGAATATTACTGAAAGCAATAAATCTATAGATAGAACACAATTCTGATCAAAATCATTTTCTTGGGGGCTCATACAGCTCTTATCACAATCTATGCATCCATCCATTGTGTCTAGCACATTTGTTCATTGTTGCCATCATCATTTTCAAAACAATTTCATTCTACTTGAGCCCTTGGCATGGGCTCCTCATTTTTCCCTCTTCCCTTCTTCACGAACTCTTAATAATTCATAAATTGTTATTAATTTTTCATGTCTTACACTGTCCGAGGTCTCTCTTTACCCTCTTTTCTACTGCCCATGCCCAAGGAGGGGTTACATTGTGATCAGTGCCCCCTCTTGTTACCACTACTCTCACAGCTGTCTACAAATGGGTTTGGGGTCTCCAGTCCACCCTCCCCCTCAATCACATCAATAAGGCTTTTTGTTCTGGGTCTTTGATGCCAGATACCTGATCCCTTCGACACCTCTTTATCACACAAGCTGGTGTGCTTCTTCCATGTGGGCTTTGTTGCTTCTTAGAGAGAGTCACTTGTTCATCTTCAAGCCTGTAAGACCCCAGATGCTATATCTTTGCATTGCTGGACACCATCACCTTTCTTCATTACATTTGCTTATGCACCCATTTGTCTTCAGCAATTCTGGCGGGAAGGTTATCACAGAATGCCAGGTGACTAGAACAAAGTGTTCTTGCGTTGAGGGAGTACTTGAGTAGAGGCCCACTTAATTGGACCTTTTGGACCTACTTTCTATCCAGCTCTTGGTAATCCAGGGTGTGTGCTACAGACTCGTGGACTTAATATTGTTCTTTGGAGGCACACAATATCTTTCATAGGCCACACCAGAAAGAATCCATGTGGAAGCTACATTCACGGGAGTTTGTAAACTGGGCTTTCATTCAAACTCATCAGGAGCCCTTTGATTTAAGACTGAAATTCATCAGTGTGAGAAGATGATGACTGCTATCCCAAGTTATGGAATTGGCAGTTATTGGACTTTGGTTTGACTCTCTGGCCTTCAGGGTGCCTAATGAATGGTGATCCAGGAATACCAAATATTTACTACTTTAATGCTCTTCTTATTTTGTTATGACATGTATTAGTCAGGTATGCATGTTGCTACCTTTTGGAATGAATTTTGTTGAAAGTTTTGTTCCAACATCAACCCTAATTATTTGTGTAAATAGTGTCCAGCCCAGCCTGTGTGATCACGAGGTGTCAATGGGATCAGGTATCAGGCATCAAAAAACAAAAAGTCCTATCACTGTGATGAGTGGGAGTGCGAAATGGGGACACAAAACCCATCTATAGGCAACTGGACATACCCTTACAGAAGGGCCTTGGGGAGGAGACAAACCAGTCAGGGTATAGTATAGTAAAGATAAAACATACAGCTTTCCTCTAGTTCTTTAATGCTTCCTCCCTCCCACTATCATGATCCCAATTCTACCTTACAAATACGGGTAGACCAGAGGATGTACACTGGTACAGACAGGAACTAGAAACAGAGGCAATCCAGGACAGATGACCCTCTGAGGACTAGTAGTGAGAGTGGCGATACCGGGAGGGTGGAGGGAAGGTAGGGTAGAAAGGGGCAAGGGATTATAAAGATCTACATATAAACTCCTCCATGGGGGACAGACAACAGAAAAGTGGGTGAAGGGAGACGTTGGACAGTGTGAGATATGCCAAAATAATAATAATTTAGAAATAATCAAGGGTTCGTGAGGGAGGGTGGGGGAAGGAGGGTGAAAATGAGGAGCTGATACCAAGGGCTCAAGTAGAAAGAAAATGTTTTGAAAATTATATGGCAACAAATGTACAAATGTGCTTGACACAATGTATGTATGGATGAATTGTAATAAGAGCTGTATGAGTCCACCCAGAAAAGATTTTTTAATAAATTGTTCAGAAACTTGAATTTAATCTATATAAGTCAACAATTCGAGCATGAATTGATGTCTGAAACCAGCCTATACTTCTATATGCTTTTCTCAACCGTGTTTTAAATTCTGTATCATTAGCTAAATGAATCACACTATCGTTACCTTATGTCCCAGGAAGATGGTTTGAAAAGTTTTCGTTATCATAAAATGATAATGTTGTTTCTAAAGTGAACCAGAGACATATATAAACCACAGATATGTGGATGGATTTTGTGCTCCCATTTAAATCTAGCCCCAAACTAAGAACTATGAGTTCTTAGGATGTGGCCCTCTTTAATGCTTAAAGAAGTCACTAAAGATATAGGTGCTATAGAAAAAACAAAACAAAAGAGAATGAAAAAACAACAAACAAAGCCCAAGTAATATACTCATAAAAATTATATCTGTTTGTAATTAATAGATAAAAATTTTACTAGTACATTGCTTAGAACACATGGTAGATAAATGGAATCACAGAATGGAATTTTCCCACTTTTTGCAGTCCATTGTATATTCAATATTTGTAAGTCTTAACATTTACAAAAAGTACAAAACAAGGTGATCTATATTAAACATAATGCCTGTGCTATAAATTGTCATCACAAGGTAATTATTTTACTATTGATTCGAACATTTTCTTCATTCAATACTTTTATTGAAGTTCAAAGTATACATTCTTAAGACAATAAATACCTGGCTGTTTTTTCTTAGTATCACAGAGGTACCATCATCAACTTCAAATTCTCCGTAGTCTCTTAGACACCGTACCTGAAAAGAAAATCAGATATTTTATCCAAATTACCTTTTAAAATATGCAGTGATCATAACATGAAGTGGGATTATATAAATGCCCGAACAGTAAAAGTACTGTATTTTATGTGTCTGTTTCCTCCTCTGTGTACTTAGGACCCTTACTATTCCCAGATATTTACTGTGGTCCTAAACCTAAAGATCTCAATTTCCTACGTCACCGGGAAGGGAAACATAAGCTTTGCAAATGTATACATGGATGGTATTACCAATAAGGAAACCAGGGATTTAGATAAAAGGAGACTACATAGTTGGACGTTTTCCTCTCAAACAATGCACTATATTAATCAGAAGGAATAAAAATGAGGGACATAACAGTGGCAAACAAGAAAGAAAAGAGCATTTTACCTCAACTAGATTGACCAGATCCTTCCCATAATCCATCAGGATAAAAGAACATACACCTAAAAACAAACTGTTTTTCTTTTTAACAATTTATTGGGGCTCATACAATTCTTATCACAGTTCATACATATACATACATCAATTGTATAAAGCACATCTGTACAGTCTTTGCCCTAATCATATTTTTCTCTTTTCCTTTTTTACATTTTATTAGGGACTCATACAACTCTTATCACAATCCATACATATACATACATCAATTGTATAAAGCACATCCATACATTCCCTGCCCCAATCATTCTCAAGGCATTTGCTCTCCACTTAAGCCCCTTGCATCAGGTCCTCTTTTTTATTTTTTCCCCCTCCCTCCCCTTTCCCCCCTCCCTCGTGTGCACTTGGTAATTTATACATCGTTATTTTGTCATATCTTGCCCTATCCGGAGTCTCCCTTACCCCCCTTCTCTGCTGTCCCTCTCCCAGGGAAGAGGTCACATGTGGATCCTTGTAATCAGTACCCCCTTTCCAACCCACTCACCCTCCACTCTCCCAGCATCGTCCCTCACACCCTTGGTCCTGAAGGTATCATCCACCTTGGATTCCCTGTACCTCCAGCCCTCATATGTACCAGTGTACAGCCTCTGCCCTATCCAGCCCTGCAAGGTAGAATTCGTATCATGGTAGTTGGGGGGAGGAAGCATCCAGGATCTGGAGGAAAGTTGTGTTCTTCATCGGTACTACCTCGCACCCTAATTAACCCATCTCCTCTCCTAAACCCCTCTATGAGGGGATCTCCATTGGCCGACACTTGGGCCTTGGGTCTCCACTCTGCACTTCCCACTTCATTAAATATGGTATATATATACATATACATATATACATATACACACATGTACACATACATACACACATATCTTTTTTTTTTTTTGCATGATGCCTTATACCTGGTCCCTTGGCACCTCGTGATCGCACTGGCCGGTGTGCTTCTTCCATGTGGGCTTTTTTGCTTCTGAGCTAGATGGCCGCTTTTTCACCTTCAAGTCTTTAAGACCCCAGACACTATCTCTTTTGATAGTCAGGCACCATCAGCTTTCTTCACCACATTTGCTTATGCACCCATTTGTCTTCAGCGATCCTATCATGGAGGTGTGCAGTCAATGATATGATTTTTTGTTCTTTGATGCCTGGTAACTGATCCCTTTGGGACCACTCGATCACACAGGCTGGTGTGTTCTTCCATGTGGACTTTGTTGCTTCTGAGCTAGATGGCCGCGTGTTTATCTTCAAGCCTTTAAGACCCCAGTCACTACCTCTTTTGATAGCCGGGCACCATCAGCTTTCTTCACCACATTTACTTGTTCACCCACTTTGGCTCCAGCCGTTGTGTCGGGAGAGTGAGCATCATAGAGTTCCAATTTAATAAAAGGAGATATTCATGCATTGAGTGAGTGAACAAACTGTTTTTCAAAGGAAATCAAGTCTTCCAATCTCTTGTTTCTCAGGAATACTTAAAAATACATTTAAAAGATTCAGTTTCATGCTCTTTCATTTTGCTTACACAGTAACTTAGCAATCAATTAATTTTCATTTAGTATTTTAAAAATAAAACAAAATTTATGGAAGATGGAATGTTAGATTACATTAAGATGCTTGAAATTAAATGCCAACATCCAATCATTTTTGACCTATAAAATGTAAGCTTAATATAGTTCAGCTCACACATCACTATTACCTTAAAACTGTGAATCAAAGTTTGTTGCAGAGAGGGCACTATAAGCATTTCCATACTCCTGTCCCTCTATAGCAGTGTTTCCCAAAGTGGGGATACTGCAATGATCCAGGAGGAGTATAAAGCAGATAGCTACACTTTATCCTGGAGTATAGGCTATTGTATAAAAGTTTTTAATTTTACACACACACACACACACACACACACACACACACACCATAGTGAATGAAGGGGTAAGTGCAGCGTGGAGACTCAAAGCCCATTTGTCGGCCACTGGAGATCCCCTCATAGAGGGGTTTAGGAGAGGAGATGGGTCAGTCAGGGTGCGATGGAGTACCGATGAAGAACACAGCTTTCTCCCAGATCCTGGATGCTTCCTCCCCCAACTACCATGATCCGAATTCTACCTTGCAGGACTGGATAGGGCAGAGGTTGTACACTGGTGCATATGGGAGCTGGAGGCACAGGGAATCCAGGGTGGATGATAACTTCAGGACCAATGGTATGAGGGGCAATGCTGGGAGAGTGGAGGGTGAGTGGGTTGGAAAGGGGGAACTGATTACAAGGATCCACATGTGACCTCCTCCCTGGGAGATGGACGGCAGAGAAGGGTGAGGGGGGGGGGGTAAGGGAGACTCCGGATAGGGAAAGATATGACAAAATAACAATGTATAAATTACCAAGGGCACATGAGGGAGGGGAGAAAAAAAAGAGGACCTGATGCAAAGGTAAAGTGAAGAGCAAATGCTTTGAGAGTGATTAGGGCAAAGAATGTAGGGATGTGCTTTATACAATTGATGTATGTATATGTGTTGATTGTGATAAGAGTTGTATGAGCCACTAATGAAATGTAAAAAAAGAAAGAAAAAAAAAAGAACACAGCTTTCCCCCGGATCCTGGATGCTTCCTCCCCCCAACTACCATGATCCTAATTCTACACTGGTGCATATGGGAGCTGAAAGCACAGGGAATCCAGGGTGGATGATAACTTCAGGACCAATGGTATGAGGGGCAATGCTGGGAGAGTGGAGGGTGAGTGGGTTGGAAAGGGGGAACTGATTACAAGGATCCACATGTGACCTCCTCTCTGGGAGACGGATGGCAGAGAAGGGTGGGGGGGCGGGGGGTAAGGGAGACTCCGGATAGGGAAAGATATGACAAAATATCAATCTATAAATTATCAAGGGCTCATGAGGGAGGGGGGCAAGGGAGGGAGGGGGGAAAAAAAGAGGACCTAATGCAAAGGGCTTAAGTGGAGAGCAAATGCTTTCAAAATGATTAGGGCAAAGAATGTAGGAATGTGCTTTACACAATTGATGTATGTATATGTGTGGATTGTGATAAGAATTTATGAGCCCCTAATAAAATGTAAAAAAATGATTAGGGCAAAGAATGTACAGATGTGCTTTATACAATTGATGTACGTGTATATATATGGATTGTGATAAGAGTTCTATGAGCCCCTAATAAAACAATTAGGAAAAAAAACAGGCCCAAAGAACAAAAGAAAACTGGGTTAGCAATATATATACATAAATTAAAATATCTATAAAGAGATTCTATCACCGCCCTCTAGTTGATTCTAACTCACAATGACCCTATATTGGTTTTCCAAGGCTGTAAATCCTTACAGAAACTAAGAGTCTCATCTTTCTCCTGAGCAACAGTTGGTAAATTTGAACCTTAAGAACCTCAGAACCCTGGTGGTACAGCAGTTAATCACTGGGTTGCAATCTGCATGGTCGACAGTATA
The DNA here is from genome assembly GCF_050624435.1 of Tenrec ecaudatus. Classification (NCBI taxonomy): domain Eukaryota; kingdom Metazoa; phylum Chordata; class Mammalia; order Afrosoricida; family Tenrecidae; genus Tenrec; species Tenrec ecaudatus. The sequence continues at coordinate 1,316,160 of NW_027459465.1, forward strand.
AAACTACCAGTACCAGTAGGAGAAAGCCTGGGCTTTCTACTCAGAAACCCATAGGGGATCCCTAGGAATCAGCATTGACTCAATACCAGAGAGTTTGGTTCTGGAACCTTATGGTTAGCAGTCCAATCAATGCCTATCCTACAATGTCAGCAGGGATCCTAAGAAAGAGATGAAGAGATGTAGTCAATGAATAAGGCCCATCTAGCCATCATCTCTTATGCATTGTATTATCAATTCTAGCCTATATGGCTATGGTTAAAATCCCATTTTGGAGGGATGGTTATGTGGAAAAGCCATCTCAGAAGCAGGAACACAGAGAAATGCTGGACCATCAAGGTGTAAGAGGCCCTAGTGGGACATACTTGAGATCTTTGTCTGAAGTGGTAGAGACTGAGATGGAGGCATCAAAGGCTGCAGCACAGAGACCATGGGACAGAACAGAGGGACTAGGCCAAGACCAGAGGCTGAGGCAAGCGTCCATGACATAAAACAGAGGAGCAATACTGAGACTATGATACTTTGAGGCAGAGCAGTGGGCTGCCTTTCTGGCCCAAAGAGGCAAAGGGACTATGTGACTGAGAGGCTAAGGACTAAAGACTGACATGACTGCTGGATGACAGGAGAGGTACACTTACTGTTTCCTGATGCTGACTTGTGGTAACTAGTTACCTTCCTTAATAAGCCCACTAAATTGTGAATATTGTCTGTGAGTTCTGTGAGGCCAACTGGGACCGATAATTGAACCCGACAGAAAGGCAGTGTGTGAGGGAGGAGTGGGTGGTGTCAGAATAGATATTGAAGGATGAAGGATGGAGGCATGTCTGAACTCTGCTTCATGGAAACAGTGAAGCCAGAGAAAGTCAAATATGGCCCTCTGATATGTCTTCCTACATTTAAAGAAGCCAATCCAATTACTAGCACTAACAAATAAGAGAAACAACGTTACTGGATAACTCAACAGGATATTTGAGTTGGCAGAAGAACAGAACAGCTTATTGAGTCTGAGGAACAAAAGTAAAGAAACATGATCCCAAGGAACACCATCAAGCAAATCAATGCAAATATTATGGAAGTCCCAGAAGAGGGCAAAGGGTAACTAAATAAAACTTAATAGACAACAGCAGAACATTACCAAAACTTGACAAAGGACAAGAATGTACATATCAATGACACTTAAGAATTTCCAAATCAGAAGAAATCCTGAGAGATCCACACCAAAATATCTTATCATCAAACTCTTTAAAAAAAAGATAAAATCTTGACAATATCAAATAAAATGAAGTACCAATTTACATATATAGAAACCCTGGAAACCAGGAGGTAATAGAGTCACATATTTAAAATAATGAAAGAAATGAACAGCCATCCAAGATTCCTATAGCCAGCAAAACTTTCCTTTATAAATGAGGATAAAATTCAAGAAAACAAATAAAACCTGAGGGAATGTTGAGACATTCCTTTAGATTGAAATACAAGGATAGTAGATTGCAAGATGAAGCAATATAGAGAAAAAGGTGTTAGGTTCCTGGATTCAGGTACCTGAAAGAATTCACACAGCAGAAGCAGGTTTGTAATCCAAGTGATTTTATGGGGAAAAGGGAAGTTTCAGGTATTACAGCCTCAAAAAATACACATTGTTTTAAGAAAGCATACAAGGATCCGCAGAACTGCACATGGGTTCACTGCTGAATGGGAAAAAAACACATAGAAAGAACAGGAACACGTAACCCAGCACGTGGAACCAGGAAATCCCAGGGGCCAAAAGGGCTCCCACCCCCCACTTGTGGAGAATGCTGGAATGGAAGGAAGTCAAGGCAGGGTCTTTATTCCCTCCTTTCCACAACGGCTGGGGGAAGCATGGTTGAAGGTATTGGTTGGTTCCACTGGCTTGAGTTTAGGCCCACCTGTGTGAGGTAATGTAACTGAGCCTAATCTGTGTGCCCTGGTGGACCTCCCCTCGGGGCGGAGGGAGCTCTTGTCTGAGCATGCTCAGTTTGATTGTTCTAAAATTTAACGGATGCCTGATTTCTTCCAATCCTTTTGCTTTAGCCTTATGCAGTTAGTGCGGAGACAACCCCCTTGTGGTGCTTATGTAATCTGATGTCAATTTGGGACTTGAGAGGATTAAGAGTGAAGTGGTGGAGTCTAGTTGGTCAATCAGGATAGCCAGTGAGGCCTCTGTGTGGGCATTGCCTTCGCCTGAGAATTCTGGGAACTCCAGTATTTCCTCCTTAAACAGGAGACGCTTCTCTCTCTCAGCTCACTTCCTTGGAGATGCTCTACTGGCAAGACACATGGCACTACGTCCTGGTAGCTGGGAAAGCCACACGGACCTACCCTGATGCAACAGACCTCTGGAGCCAGAGAAGCTACATAGAGAAGAACCCTGCCAGCGCTGAGATGTTTACAATGCTACTGGATCCAAAAACTTTCTACTCGCTGGTTCAAGATCGTCCTGCAATCGGAGTCATTGCATGTTTCGTGAGTCTGACGAGGCCTTTACAGATTGGTATCAGACATATGGGCTAATATTGGGCTCACGGACTTGACCTGGACTGGGCTGGGATTTTTTCGCAATATTCAGTTGTTCTTCTATATAAACCTCTTTCTTATAAACATGAGTTTCTATGAATTTGTTTCTCTTGTCTACCCAGACTAACACTCCCCCTTTATGGCCCCTATTCTGGCTACCTAACATATTTAGCCAACACCTAAGTTGAATGCAAACATTTTTCTTTGGTCTTCTTTATTCAATATTCAAAAGTATACAAAAGAGGATAATAAAGATGGTTCAAAATCCAAAAATTAACTAAGCGCCAAAGTACGTGGTACTACTGGAAGAAATGAGGAGCAAAGAGAGGATAACCCACTTAACAAGTAACAAAATGACAACTATATGACAGGGACTTCAAGTGTGTGCAAATATGGAATTTAAAAACTGAAAAAAGTCCCAGAAACATTTGAAGCTCCTTGGTAAGTACTTCCTTAGTGGTAGTAACTTTCAATATGAAAGTATTAAAATGTCCAGTGTAAAAGCAGAGACCTTGTGATATGCATATGATACAACTTTGCTTATGGAAAGCTAAGAGGATTCAACACATTAATGAAGAACTGAGACTAAAGCTTTCTGTAGGGATTATGGCTCGATGGAAAAAAAAAAGCCTCATGCTCGGGCCAATAAACACAATGATAAAAAGAGAAAAAAATAAATTGACACGGATTTCATTTATTTCAATGCATAATCAACATTCATGGAATTAGTGAAGAAATCAAGCCATGAGATAAATGCTGCAAAAGACTTCTTTAAAGTGTTAAAGAGCAGCAGAGTCAGCAAAATGACTGTCAGACAACAAACTCGGACAACTCTCAGCAATTATAGAGAAGGTCCACTAGAAGCGATATCCTAAACTTCATGGAAGAGAATCTCAATATGAAGTACATCCAAGCTTCTTAAACTGAGAGAGCAGTAGCAACTACTAACAGATTCCCCTCTTTGTTATAGGCTGTCCACACGCTGGGGAAGCTTCCCTCCTGCCTGGCATAGCCAATTTTTTCTGGTCCCTGAGCTAACCCAGCTGACCAAGCCTCTTGGCTTGCTGTCCTCTGGTGAAGAACAGCTTTGCAGAGTCAGCTTGGTGCAGACAGTCACTAGCCAAGCTTAACTTTTGCTTTGTTCTACAGTTCCACCAGCCCTTGCTCAACATTCCTCACCTTGCCACCCCCAAGCAGGAAATGTGTTAGCAAAACAACACAATTAGGGGGCAAGGGGGAAAGAGAAGCCTAGCACTTCCCGCACCAATCTCAAAGTAGACTTGAGAGGTTTAATTTAACCCCCCCCCCATTGGGTGAGAAATCCACACACCTGGCCTCTAGACCTGGCAGGAACCCCATCTTATCCCTCAAGGGGTGGAGTCAAGGGACAGAGTTTTTGTGGGTTTTGAACTGCGGACCATGCTGATCGCAACCCAATGTGTAACCACTGTACCACCAGGGGTCCTTTTATCTCAGTAAAACTATGAAAACTAGTCCTCGGTTTATCTGACCCCAGCCATGCTATTTTTTAATCACCTAATATGTATATGAAAGGTGAACAATGAATAAGACAGAGGTGAATTGATAACTATGAATTATGATATCGCAGAAAAGCACTGACAAAACATCAACAGCCAGAAGAGCAAACAAAGCTATGCTGGAAGAGCTACAGCGGGAGTGCCCCTTAAAGAGGCCGACTCCGTGTATATGTCATCTGGATGGCAAGTCCCTGGATGGTCAAAAAGAGGAAGCCTCTCAGTGGTACACATTGACACCATGACTGCAATAATGGGCTCAAACAGCAATGTTTGAGAAGAGGGTGCGGGGCAAGGCAGTGTTTCATTCTGTTGTACATCTAGTTACTATGAATAGGACTTGGTGGCACCTAACAAAACTATATTCATATCTCCTTCTTACATAATAGGAGCATAATCCACACATTCAATAAAATCCATTCTCAAGAGGTAAAACTTACTTCAATATATAAGCTTTTGGGAGGCTTCATATCCTGTGTTATGTCCAAACCTTCATTTCCTCCCAATGACCTCATGTAAGTAGCAAGGGACTTCTTATAACAATTGAACCATTCTATCTGAAAACAGAAAAATGGTCTTTTTACCAAGTGACAAAGAAAACAAGCTTGCCAACATTGTGTAATCGTGACTTCAAACAGCACATACGCCCATGTAGATCATGAGTGTGGCATTCCTGTATTTATATAGCGAACATTAATGGTTGTCTTCTACGAGTCAGGAACTGTCTGTGCACTTAGGATGGAGCATTCAACCAAAACAGACAAAATTCTTGTTATCACATAGCTTACAAACCAGTAGACCTAAGCACAGATCTAAAAAAACCATTCAACCAGAAACAACACTACGAAAAACACATGATTCAGTTATGGTCGCATTAAATACTGCACGGACTCTTTTTATAAGAATGGAACAACATGCTTGAGCAGACAATGCAAATGTCCCCAAAGAGAAGGAAGGACAAGCAAAATGAGGAGTGCACACAATAGAAGATAGTGAGGCTTACTTTGGAATTCAGTTCTAAGTTGTATCTGACAAGGGTAAACCTTTATCACACGTAAAGTGGCGCAAGAGGTCACATTATTTTACGACTGCATTTGTAGGAAAGTCAGTCATCGGAATTCTATAAATGTAAAAAAGTAGATTAAGAGTTGCCAAAGGGCTGGGGGAAGGAAATAATAATAAAAGGCATTTGTTATTTTTTAAAGTCTATTATGGTTAGGGTGAAAGTTTACAGAGAAAACTCATGTTTTATACAGTAATTTATATATATTTTGTTTTGTGACATTAGTTGCAATCTCCTCAGAATCTTATTTATGTATAATTACAGAAAGGTAGGCAAAACAAAGATGTACAGGTTAATGACATTATTAAGAAACAGCCTGGTCAAGGAGTAACACATCCTCAGCCCCAAAATGGAGACTTATCATTTTGTTCCATTCTGAAAATTTTACATTATCACCCAAGAATGCATCCCTAAAACACTAGTTTAGTGCTGTTCATTATTTGTACTTTAAATAGATCCACACAGTATTTATTATTTTGTGACAAATTTCTTTCACTAAACATATTTTGGATTTCTGAAATTCTACTTTAAAGTGATGAAGAGCAAGGATGTCACACTTTGAGGACTGAGCAATGCCATGGGATTTTCCATTGACCTTAGCCATGGGATTTTCCATTGCCTCATAAGCATATGAAAGTTGGACAACAATTAATAAAGACCAAAGAATAGATGCCTTTGAATTAGCATGTTGGCAAAGAACACCGAAAGTACCATGGACTGCTAACTGAACAAACAAATCTGTCTCGGAAGATCACAGCCAGACTGATCCTTAGAGATGAGTATGGCAAGACTTGTCTCACAAGTTTTGGGCATGTTTTCAGGAGACCAGTCCTTAGAAAACGACACAATACTTGGTACAGTGCAAAGTCAGTGGGAAAAACAAAAACAACTCAAGGAGATGAATTGATACAGTAACTCAACAATGGGTTCAAACATAACAATTGTGAGGATGCAGAGTCCAGTAGTACTTCATGCTGATCTAGACAGGGCCACTATGAGGCGGAACTGACGAGAAGGCACCCACCACTACTATGTTGGTTAGTATTGGGTTATGTGTTGGCTAAAGCCAAGGTCAACAGTTTGACTCAACCAGTTACACCTAGGGAGAAAGGGGATTTCTGCTCCTATAAAGAAATACAGCTTCAGAAACCTAAAGAGCCAGTTCTACTTTGCTCATCCTTAAGGATTGTTAAAAGTCAATGGCAGTGGGTGTTTTACACAATTAATGTATGTATGTATGGATTGTGATAATAGTTGTATGAGCCCCAATAAAATGATTTTTAAAAAAGAAATTATGACATAAGATTATCTCTCTCTAAAGTGTCTTGGAGTCTCTAACTTGTAAACTACTATTTGTCTACCTTCATGGAAAAAAATAATACACTAATCTTTGTTAAAGATGGCATCACCTATCCCTTATCGGTGAGTTCAAAGTGAAATGTTCACATATAGAAACTGAATTTCGGTTTATGCTCTGAGAAGGAAAAGGCAGAGGCAGTGATTCTCTCCATAGACTAGACCTTGTAGAGACTCTATTAACACCGAATTTGGACCCCAGCTATAAGGGATTTCCATTGAACTCAAGGTCAAAATGAAGTCTAAAGTATGGAAATCTAATCTCAAGACTAACATTATAATTCTTAATTATAATTTTCTGGTTCGAAAATCAGCATCTTGAAGTCTTACTTGTGTGCCTTGTCATGACTACCTTGTACTAAACTAAAAAAGTTTATGCACGACAAGTTCATGTATTTATGTTTAAAATAAAATCCTCATCTATTGGTTACTTAAATTTTAAGATAAAATCCTACAAGAACTATTACTCTTAAACACTCTATGTTTTTAAAAAAATACTATAGCTATTGTTATTAGAGAAAGAACATGTTCTGTTCATTTCACCATAATAAAGAGGCACCCCTCAAGTCCACTTAATGTAAGATTCCGGCACAAAGACCATGGAAAAAGAACCTGAAAAATTAACTGGTAACGTAATTATTTAGTAGTTCCCTCAAGAAGCTGAGGTACTTTGTTTCTTTCTCCAGAACATGAACAGAATAAAAATAAAGCATGGAAATGTACTTAGCAATCCAAGATCAGAGGAGGCAATGGTATTAGAGATTAAAACCTGAGCAGACTGCGGATGACAGTGGAAGCCCAAACTCCATTTGCACAGTTCCCACACAGATTAAGCCTCCAGTGAATCTCCTTAGACCATGAACAAAGAATGGAAATAGTCTTGTTATACACTGAGTGCATTGGAAAGTAGATTAACACAGATAATTTTTAACGTTATTGTTTTTCTCTCTTTTGGTCCCTTTTAAATTTGTTCTAGATTTTATATTTTCTTTTGGATTGAGGGCTGTTTTTTTTGCATATGATTTTCTTTCTTTTTTTTGGAGTTTTCAGTGGTTTATTGAGCATTCAATATTTTGCCATGATGACTTAGGATAGTTAGGTGTTTTTTTTTATTTTGTGTTTTACATTTTATTAGGGGCTCATACAACTCTTATCACAATCCATACGCATATGATTTTCTTTAAATAAAATCTAGGATAGGACTTAGTTACTGTGAAGACTATAAATGGATTAAGTTTCTTTGGGTTAGGACAGGGCAGGCTGGGGCAAATGGTGAGTTTAAGACTGAAGAAAATGTTCTAAAATTGATGGAGATCATAACTGCACAGCTCTTTTTAATATATTTAAACCACTGGGTTGTGTGGTATATGAATTATGTCAATTAAACTCAAGTTAAATTTTTTAAATGCAGTTAGCAAGTAAATTGTTTATAAAACTCATGGCAAATTTACTGAATACATGCCGTGGCAATTACATTATATCCTGTCAGCCTGTCAATAAAATTGCAGCTTGATGACCTCATTTTGAGGCATGACAGAAATAAGTAGCTCAATGGAGATCAAACCCAGTCTCTCTGCCTTCCTTTTCTGCGCTGAGACAGTCAGAGAGCTGGAGGAGACCCGTGCCAACACTGAAATGCATACACTGCCACTGGATCCACAAGACCTTCTACCCACTGGCCTGCGATATTCCTGCATTTGGCATCATTACATATACTGTGAATCTAAAGAGGAATTTATCAACTAGTACCGAACATATAGGCTAATATCGGACTTAGGAACTTGATCTGAACTGGGCTGAGATGTTTTCTCAATATATAATTGCTCTTTTATATAAAGTTCTTATACACATGAGTGTATGACTGTTCCTCTAGTCAACCCAGACTAACACTTTCTTTCATAAGTGATATACTATACCAAACTCACACAATAACAGCATTGATCACATTCCGTTCTATGCTATGTTCCAAATGGGCAGCCTTAATCATCCTGTAACAACCCTGTTAATACAGCAGTTCTCAACCTGTGGGTTACGACCTCTTTTGGGGTCAAAGGACCCTTTCACAGGAGTCACTTAAGACCATTGGAAAACATGTATTTCCAATGGTCTTAGGAACCAAGTCACTGCTCCTCTATCCATCTCCAGGAGGGTCTGCCCACATACGAGGACGCAGCGTAATGACATAATCAGACAACCCCATCACATTCAACTTGTACAAATAAAGGTGGATGTGACAGGGTTGGCACCACAATGTGTTTATGTGGACAAGTCACACATGCGTAGAGAGCAGCTGCTGTGTTAAAAGCAGCGACAGTGTTAAAAGCAGCAGTATTGGTGGTAAATGACACTTCATGAATTATTATTTCTGGGTAAAATCATAAACTACTGCAAAAAATCGATATCTGTACCATGGGAACTTTATCTGGATGCTGATTGGTCTTTTTATATTCAGCTGTGGTTGATGTGAATACTGCTCCTTGTGATAGTAACAGGTATGTAAAAACACAACATAGAGAATGTTAAATCATAGGAAATTTTAATAAACTGTATTGACTAAATTGTGCCATGTATCATCTTTAGTACTATTTTTTTTTTAAATAAGAAATTTAAACAAGACGCTTGACTTGAAGGGAAAACTATCTAGGCTTCATTGAGAGTAATTTACGCCTACTTAAAGACAGATTGCCCTACATGTAATAGCTACATACAAAAATGTTATAAAACTGTCCTTGGTTTTACAATGATAAATGAAAAACATAAAAATTCTTCAATCGAACAAGGCATGCAAGGATTTTTTTCATGTCATTTTTTTTGTTTTTGTTAAACAGTGAGAGCAAAATAACCTACTGAAATACAAAGAGAGAAGCTGAATGAGCAAGCCACTGATGGAGAAGGGGAGCTTTCACAGAACCAGTGTTTTCCCCATCCCATCTCCACCTGATGTTGATCAAAACATACCATTGGTGATTTAGTAAACGAATAAATAAACAAAGGGAAAAATTTAATATGCTTGTGTACATGCACCAGTTACTTTGTGTACAATAAAGGAATGAGGAAGGGGAAATGAAATAAAGAGAAAACTATACTGTAGTTGTCAGGAGGTGGTGGAATCAAACTGTGGTTTTCTAATCGAGAATGGATTCTTGGTCGGCTGGAAGAGAGTTCTGGAGGAAAGGAGCAGGCTCCCTTAGAAGATGCCTCCTGTCTGCTGCTGGAACACATCAATTGTATCTTCATCCTCCATTTCCAACTGTGCAGGTGTGTCTGTTTCATTGATTGGCTGTCTGTCGAATCAAATCAGATCTGACTCATTGACAAACCCTGTTCACAATAGGCTTCCATTAGCTTACTAAGTGGGTGTGCCTCTGAATCTTAAACTGCACCACAGAACCATCCTGCCCTACCACCTTCAAGTTAATCTGATCATTGTTCTCAGTCTTGACTCCTCCCTTGAGTTTTTTGTTGGCCAGGGTGAATGCTGAAGTCTTCTCAAAAGAGGTACCAGGTCCGCACCAAACGAGCACACAGGCAGCTGCAGGAACAGCAGGAGGAGGTGGCAGTGGTGGAGGAGGGAGAGCCATCTTTTGTATTATTAAAGCTATGGTTATATATTATTTTCATTAGCCAACCATCCCATGACAATGGAGCATGTAGAAGAACGTTAAGAAAAGATAGTGAGGATTTTTTATGGTATGGTTTTACTTCAATGACAGCAGGAACTGAGAAACTACAATGTCTTACTTGTTGTGAAGTTCTATTAGTTGAATCTATGAAGCTGAACAAACTAATATGCCATTTTGATAGCAAATATCCGAGCTTTGCTGGCAAGGATACCAACTATTTTAAAAGCAAAGCTGATGATAAACTCAAGAAAGCCAGACTTGACACTGGTGGCAAGTACCACAAACAAAACGTAGCAGTCATTGAAGTTTCATATTTGGTGGCACTCAGAATCACCAGCGCTATGAAACCCTACACCATTGCTGAGGATTCACTGTTGCCAGGGGCCAGTAAATTGTTCGAGTTATGATCAGAGATGAATTTGTTACAAAATTGAGCGCAATTTTCTTATCAAATGACACTGCCTGCAGAAGAATAGCAGACAAGGCTGCTGATATTCTTGATCAGATAATCCAGGAAAGTAAATCTGCTCCACTTCCAATATTTAGCATCCAGCGTGATGAATCTACAGACGTTGCAAACTGTTCACAGTTACTGTTTACCTGAGGCATATTAATGATGGCGACTTTAAATATGAGTTTCTTTTTTTGCAAACCTCTTAAAATGGCAACTACTACACGTGATGTATTTGATAGTTGGTTCATTCTGAAAGAGCATAAGATCTCTTGGGAAAAGGTTTGTGGTGTTTGCAGATGATGCTCCACTATGCTAGGATGTCAATCTGAATTTCAACGTTTGGTACTGAGTCACCGAAAGTCACCGGAACTCACTGTATAACTACTCAGAAAATATTAGCAACAAATACACGGCCAAAAGAGTTACAAGAAGTAATGAGAAGCATCATAAATTCTGTCAATTTTGTAAAGGCGAGCACTTTAAACAGTCTACTGCTTTCGCAACTGAAGTGAGACGGTTGTCCAGAGGAAAAGTTTTAAAAGGTGTTTTTGAGCATGGTGATGAACTCAAAACGTTTTTTATCAGAAAACATGACCGCAGTTCAAAGCATTTTGCAGCGATAAAAGTGAGATACAGAAAATAGTTTGATTGCCATCTTTGCCATCTTGAATGAGTTACAATTTATTACTGCAAGGACAAAATGCAACATGCCTTGATTTATCTGAAAATATCTGATCATTCTAAAGGAAACATCAGCTTTGGGGGAAAAAATTGGATGAAAATAAAATTTACCAAAAAAATAATAAAAAGAAAATAAAATTTACATGCCTACCCTATCTGTTTTCTTTGAAGAACATGACACTGAACCAGACAAAAGGATTACAATTTCTGTGAAAGAACAATTGCATATGCTTGCAGATGAAATTTCATCGTACTTTCCAAATCTACCCGACACCTCATTTGCACTTGCCAGAAGCCCATTTGCAGTCAAAGTTGAAGATGTTCCTGAGATAGCACAAGAGACGTTTATTGAACTAACAGCGATGCAGCGAGAACTGATTTCTCTACAATGCCAGTTACAAAATTCTGGATCAAGTGTTTGCAGTCAGGTCCTGTTCTGTCGGAGACTGTGTTGCACCTTTTTCTTCCATTTCCAAGAACTTATCTTTGTGAAACAGGGTTTTCCAGCTTGTTTGTTATCAAGTCTAAATAAAGAAGTAGATTTGTTGTGGAAGATGATCTTGTGCTCTTGCAAAGACTGTCTGGAGAATTTCTGATCTAGTGAGAAAGAAACTATCTCAACCTTCTGGTTTTTTACGCACACTGTCGCAAAATGTAGCAATGTAGTTCACTATTGTTATATTAAGACTGTTACTCATGCCACACCATGCTGCAAGACAAAATTTCATTTATTTATAATTAGAAATCAGTATTTCACAAGATATAATTACCTATTTTTGTGATTAATCACTATGCTTTAAATATGTTCAATTTGTAAACTAAAATATATCCTACATATCAGATGTTTACATTATAATTCACAACAGTAGCAAAATTACAGTTATGAAGTAGCAACAAAAATGATTTTAAGATTGGGGATCACCACAACATGAGGAACTCTATTCAAGGGTCGTGGCATTAGGAAGGTTGAGAACCAAGGCTGTAGTAGGACACACTATGACCCCATTTTGTAAATAAAGGAGTGAACACAGAGCAATGAGGTTACTTGCCCAAGATTAGAAAGCAGTGTCAGGAGTTGAAACCAAGTGTTCTGACTCTAATGTTCTATCTTGAAATACTGGTCTAGCACCCTACCTTCAGTGACAAATACTCATCTTATTCTGAATATTTATTCATGCTGACTAGAAAACTACATATCTCCTAAGAATAATGTCGGCTTTTCAACTCCACTGATGAATCACTAATAAATAAAAGAAACTCCTTTTTTTATTGTTTGTCAGTTTTCCCTGTAGCACTAGAATTACTTACTACTACTCCCTTCCAGGAGGGTACCCCAGTGGCAGTTGCTACATTTGTCACTATTAATGGAAAGGTTGGCAATTTGAATCCACTTAGCTACTCTGTAAGAGAAAAATATGGCAGTTGGTTTCCATAAAGATTGATAGTGTATATGGATTATGTGCCAAATAAGACAGTTCAAAACAAAAATAATGTATAGCCTTATAAACCTCTGAGGCAGTTTTAGTCACAATCGACTTGAGAGTAATGAGTTTGGTTTTATACTTCCCATGCCTATCGCAGTAAGTACTAACTGCTTAAAAAACGCTGAAAACTTATTGCTGAAAAGGTGATCAAATCATGGATCAAATGATAGCAACTCAAAAGATTAGCTAGGAATCTTGGAGTAGTAAGCTTATGCTAGTGAGGAATAACTCAGAAAAGTATGGTAAGAATGGTTGCTTAATTCAAAAAGTATGTGTCAATAAATTATATATACAAACTGCTGAGTTAGTAGTTTATATTTACCTCTACACATTCTCACAAACAAAATATAGAAAATTTACAGAAAACAGAGAAATACCAGTAAACATCATTGTAGAAAAAAAAAGCCAGGATCTCAGTATTTTCCCAAAATCATTAACTTGAAAAAGTGCTAACTTACTTCTTCAGCAGACATGTGAAATCGTAAAGCATTAGGCAACACACTGCCATATTCCCACCTAAGTGCACGAATCCACAGTAACCGGTCATACCTAGGACATTGAGAGAGTATTAGCATACAAACAAGCAGGAAATCAGACACTGTTCTATCAGTAAGGACTCAAGGATCTTATCAACTAAACTGTCATTTGAGGATTTTTTTTTTTTAAGATTCTGATGCAAATAGATCTACTCTAAGAAGACATCTTTGGGACTACCAGAAATCAGGAATAGGAACTGGGCTGATGCCCCTAGCACTGTTCATTGTCGTAACTGTGATGGTGACACAGCAGTAATGTGGAAAAAGATCAGAAAGGCCCTTATTTCTTAGAGATGTATCCTAAAGTATATAGTGGTAAAATGTTATCTGATGTTTAGTACTTAGTTTTAAGTAGCCTAACATACATATGTCACAAATTATGGAAAATGTATTGTTAAATTTATAAGACAACTCCAGGAGCTTCACTATATTATTCTCTCTGCTTTCAAGAATAGTGCAATCTTTTACAATACAAATTTTAAACTGGAAAAACGAAATTAAAATGCTTACATTAAATCAAACTTAAAAGAAATAACTCACTGCCACATGGAGTTGTTTGACTCATACTGACACTGTAAGGACAGGATAGAAGCGCACCAGTGAGTTTCCGAGATTGTAACTCTTTTTTAAGAGTAGAAAGCCTCATCTTTTCCCCGCAGAACAGCTGGTGGTTTTGAAATGCTGTTTCTGGTTAACAGTCCAGCGCATAAACACTGAAAACACTCTCACTTCCATCAAGCCAATGCTGACTCATAGCAAACCCCTGTGGGTTTCCGAGATTGTAATTATTTACAGGAATAGAAACACGGCCTTTTCCCCTCGGAACTACTAGTGGTTTTGAACTGTGGACCATGTAGATCACAGCCCAACAAGTAACCATGCTACCAGGGCTCCATGCATAACCACAGAGATAAATAAATCTGAGATCTGTTGCTATCAACCAGAAACTTAATTGAGAAACCCCATGGAAAACTCTTCTTTGTTTCCTGCTACTACAAGTAAAATCACAGCAGCTTACAAGTACGCAATAGTGCAGCGTCGATTTCTTAACAAAGAACAGTGCCGAAATTTGATGGTTGGTATCAAATTGCTTCTTCCGTCTGATTTTGCTTCATTACTAGGAAGAGAATTAAAGAGAAAATGGATAAATACACTGCAGAACAACAAAAATTTTTAAGTTTTATTGACATGTAACAATTCACATCAAACAATTCAATAGTTATTAAGAATTGTACAAAAAACTGTACAATTACCACTACAATCAATTTTAGAACATTTTCTTATTTCTTGTACTCATTGTTATTAGCTTCCTCTTTCCCACCAACCACCCCTACAATCCCCACAAGAAACCATTAAATCCAGTTCCTGGCACTACAGAACCAAAAAATTAACTTTTCCATGATATTTTTCAAAGGACTGATACACGTACACATTTTTACCTATTTGTACGTAACAGTTTACCTAAGCAAATTGTGCTGCTTCTACTTCAGAACTTTTATTTACACATTACAAGATTAAATTAAGAAAAAGCCAAGTTAACTAACTTGTCAATGCAATGATACTATAATAATTTAATCTCCTTTAACCATTTGGTATTGTACAGTTTTGCACACTGATTGCTTTCTATTATTTCAAAAGACAAGTGTCCTATTTGTTCACTGAGGTAAGAGAAAACCTGACATCATGGCCCGAAGAAGGTGGTCTTACATGATGTTTCTATTGTATGAGCACTCCGCTTCTAGGAGCACTTCCGAATCCTCACCACACTACTGTAGCTGGACATGGAGTCAGCAGTTTATTCATTCAACAAATATTTGCTATTTCCCCATCTATATTTTTTACTATACTTTAGGGTTTTTTCATATACAGAGGAAGTAGTTTCACCCTATAAAATGCACATCTTCTTAGACACTTGATATGGATCACATTTTAAAACCAGAAGAACAAAAGGAGTAAGTATCTACTTTAGCATTTTAAAGCAATTAGATGAATATAAAAAGGGTCCACCATGCTTTGTTCCACATAATGCACTAGGCCCTGAAAACAGGAAAAATGCACACCCTGTGCTGTTAGGTTTTTCTATCTGCTGTCACTCTATGGGTACCAGATTATGGTCTACATTGTACAAACTAAGCACAAATACACCTAATACCAAGTACTTAAAAACATACATCAAATGTCCTAAAAAAAATCACATTTATAGGTGGGAAAATAAAAAGATTTCTTTTGATATATAATTTAACCAGACATTGCTTACAGTGATTGTTTTCTCAGAAGGACATCAGGAAGATGGGGGACAAATTTTTAAAACAAGAATTTACAAGTGTTATGAATACAAGAAAGTAGTTCAAAGTGGAACACATCCTGGCCCACCAAGCCCTGAGGACGATATTTCCACTCAGAGAAGTCAAAGCACAGAGAGGACCATATGGCCAGTCCACTATGAGACACGATGTACCTCACTGACCCATAGTGCTACCAGGGGACAACACTGGAAACACAGTGTGGGAACTGTGCCCAATCTGACCCCATCACACTGAGGCAAAACACTAAGAGCCATGCAACAGAACAGCAAAGGAAGCAGAGCAAAGAAGTCTTGAGGGAGTACAAAAAATAGACTTTGGGGCCAGAGTGTGCCACCCCATCAGACTCAACTGGAAAACACTCCTAAAGGTCAACAAACAGACCTTGAACTATTTACAGGCTTTTCTTTTTTTTTTTTTTTGTCTTTTTTTGGTTTTCTTTTGTTGCTTCGTTTTGCTCTGTCTTGTTTTTTGTGCATATTATTATCTCTGCAATTCTATCTAGAAAAAATAGGCGGGATAAACAATCTGAAGGAGAAAACAACGGACTGCTGGTTCTGGGGAGATATGGGAGCAGGGGAGGCGGGGGTGGGGGGAAAGGAAGTGGGTGTTAACAAACCTAGGGACAAGGGAACAATAAGTGATTCAAAATCAATGGCCAGGAGGGTGCAGGAGGCCTGGTAGGGCTTGATCAAGAGCAGTATAACCTAGAGGAATTACTGAAATCCAAATGAAGACTGAGCATGATAGTGGGACAAGAAGAAAGCAAAAGGAAATAGAGGAAAGAATTAGGAGTCAAAGAGTATTTAAAGGTCTAAATACAGGTGTGTACATGCCAATATTTATATATGATGATGGAGAAGTAGATCTAATGTGCATGTATTTATAGGTTTAGTATTAAAGGACATTGGGACTCTACTCAAATACTCCCTCAATGCAAGAACACTTTGTTCTATTAAATTGGCATTCCATGATGCTCACCTTCCCTACATGATTGCTGAAGACAAAACAGGTGCATAAGCAAATGTGAAAAAGAAAGCTGATGGTACCAGCTATCAAAAGATATGGCCTCTGGGATCTTAAAGGCTTGAAGATAGAGACCCACATGGATGAAGCACACTAACCTGTGTGATCACGAGGTATCTATAGGAACAGGTACCAGTCATCAAAGAACAAAAAAAATCATCATTGTGAATGAGGGGTAGTGCGGAGTGGAGACTCAAAGTCCATCTGTAGGCAAGTAGACATCCCTTTACAGCAGGGTCACAGGGAGGAGACGAGCCAGTCAGTGTGCAGTATAACACTGATGAAACACGCAACTTTCCTCTAGTTCTTTAATGCTTCCTCCCCCAATTATCATGATCTCAATTCTACCTTACAAATCCGGGTAGACCAGAGGCTGTACACTGATACAGATAAGAGCCGGAAACACAGGGAATCCAGGGCAGATAAACCCTTCAGGATCAATGAGTGCAGCAATACCAGGAGGGTAAGGGGAAGGTGGGGGAGAAAAGAGGAACCAATGATCCACATATAACCCCCTCCCTGGGGGTGGAAAACAGAAAAGTGGGTGAAGGGAGATATTGGACAGTGTAAGACATGAAAAAAATTTTATAAATTATCAAAGTTTTGTGAGGTAGGGAGGGAGGGAGAAGAAGGGTAAAAAATGAGCGGATACCAAAGACTCAAGAAGAAAGAAAATGTTTTGAGAATGATGATGGCAACAAATGTGCTTGACATAATAGATGGATTTATGGATTGTGCAAAGAGTTAGTTATACAAGCCCCCAATAAAATGATTTAATAAAATAAATAAACCTAACCAAACTCACTACCAAAAAAAAAATTTTCCTGTATCCATTGCTGGTAGGAATGTAAAATGGTATCGCTAATGTAGGTAGTAGTGTCGCAGCTCAACAAAAATCTGATCTACTACACCCAGATTTGAAAAGACATGCAAACAGACTTGTACACCAACATTCCTTGCTATACTATTTGCAATGGGTGAAGATAAGAACCACCTAATGCCCATGAATAGGAAAATGTGATATATATGTGTACACACTACTGCTGCTGCTGATGTTACTCAGCCAATCGGGGAAATGAAGAATTGGCACAATCTACAATATGGATGGGACTCGATGTCATTAAACTAGTGAAAGAAGTCAACCACAGCACGGGACTTGGTTTCAATCTCTTGCCACCAAGAACAGTGGCCCAGAACTACCAGTCTGTTTTAATGCTTCTTTGCTTTTTATGGCAGGTGTGGCTCTGCTGTTGTAAATATTATTGGAACGTTTGCCCTATCACCAACTCCTGTTGTTTCTGTAAATAGTGCTCAGTCACTTAAAGGTTTAATTTACACAAGTCAACAATTCATGTATTGCAGTTCACAGCTGGCCCATACTTGTATAATTTCCCTTTCTCGACAATGTTCTAAATTCTGTAACATTGGCTAAACTAATGACACCATCAAAGTGTACCGGCTACACATTAGACTCCTAAGTGAAACATCAGCAGTTTAAAGTCACCAGCCAAGTCTGTGGGGGAAGGATGAGGCTTTTTACTCCTGTGATGATGTGCAGGCTGGGAGACTCACAGGACAGTTCTACCCTGCCCTATAAAGTTGTCATGAGTCAGCAAGGGGATGATAATTGATAATGTTCTGTAACATAAAATGACAATGATGTCTCTTAGGTGAACCAGAGTCATTTATAAACCATGAGTGGATTTTAGGCTTGTACTTAATTCTAGTCCCAATCTAAGAACAGCTAGTTCTTATGACATGGTCCTGCTTGGTGGTTGCCCTCATGAAGAAATCACTGAAGATATGAGTCTACAGCAAAATGTGGTGAAGAACCTAGATGGTGCCCAGCTATTAGAAAAAATAGTGTTGGGGATTTTAAAGGTTTGTTTTCAAACAAGCAGCCATCTAAGTGGGGTGTCACATGGAAGGAGCACATCAGCCTGTGTGAACATAATCCAAATCTAAAGGCTGGAATGATATCAAAGCTTAAATTGTGAACAATTGGTTTGTAGAAGGCTATGGTTGTCAGTGGAAGCCCAAAATCCATTTAGAGGGTCCACAAAGAGATCAAGCCTCTTGTGAATTCCCTCTCGTTATAGCTGAGGGATGTGAAGAGCTCTATTATCAGACACTGTAAATCAATATGTCAGACATAGATCAAAATGCAGTATATCTTATTTGATTTTCCTTTGGACCCATTTTAAAGCTGTTTCAATTAAAAAAAAAAGTGAAGGGAAAATACTCATGAAGCAAACCCTTGGAGCCTCACTGTGACCATGGACGAGGGGTGGAGGGCCTCGCTAGCATGCAGAGCGCAGTGGATTCCTGCGGATGCGGTTAGGTTCAAACTCAGCACCCCACCATTTGCTCTCCCTTATGAGCCATCTAAATGTGTTCTAGTTCTTAAGATACTTGTAGCTTTCTTTTGACTGAGGTTTTTGTTTTACTTTCATAGTCTTGTTAGTGTTGTTTTTATTGTTTTCACTGTTTTTCTGTATATAAAATCCAAGATAGGTGAATCAGAGGCAGTAACTGGATTCATGGTTCCTTGGGGCAGGGCAGGGGAGGTGGGGAGGAAATGGGGAGCTAATAACAATGAGTCCAAGAATGAAGAAAATATCTAAACCTGATTATGGTGATGATTCTACAACGATATGTGAATTATATACCAATAAACTGTTAAAAAGTCCATCGCAAATTATATAATTAAATGGTTCAATCATATTAAGAAGAGTTGTACAATCATTACCACAATCGAATTTAGAACATTTTCTTCCTTCTTGTACTCACTGTTATTATTGTACTCACTTCCTTCAAACCGCCCCAGCCACAACTCAGGAACCATTAATCAAGATATTGTCTCAATAGATATACCTACCCTAGATTTCATATACACTAAAACATTTAAAAACAGCAAAAAACCTACTAAAAATAACAAAGTAAAACAAAAGTATCCCAACTGAAAAGATAGAAAATATAAAAAACTAAAATCAATTTAAAATGGGTCAAAAAGGAGATCAATGGCTATGGTGCTAAATTTTAAAGGAATTGCATCTGCAATAATCCACTTTCCAATGCACTCTGCATAACAGCAAGGCTAACCACAACACTTGTCTATGCTCAGAGAGGACTCACAGAGCTTTATCCATACGTATTTCCCCTGCACTTTGTTTTTACTGAAGTAAAATGGGTCAAAACAGAGGTCAAATGATATCATGCTTTATTGTAATCATCTCTATAACACTCTCGGTCTGATAGCAAGACTACTGACATCCTTCAACTGAGTCAGAGAGGATTCACCGGAATCTTAAACCACTTGTGTGGAACTTGCAAATGATTTTGGATTTCCACTGTCATCCATATCCTTCTGCAAATCAGGTGTTCACAATTTAAGCTCTAATACTATTCCCTCCTTCATATTTGAGTTTTAATTATTCACACTCCTCTGGTCACAAAGGCTGATGTGCTTCTTCCATGTGGACTTAGGTGACATTTCACTCAGAAGGCTGCTTGTTGAAAAATAAGACCCCCATGCGCCATTCTTTCTAAAAATCATACCATCTAAATTTCTTTACTACACTTTGCTATAGCATCCATATCTTCAGTGAGCATCAAAAAGGGCCAAGTCACAAGAACTAATTCTCATATTGGGCTAGAATTAAATGCAAGTCTAAATCCCATTCATGTTATCTATGGTTTACGTACATCTCTGGTTAATCTTAAGAGACATCATTGTAATTTTATATTAGAGAACATTATCAATCACCCCCTGGGGCACATGGCAATTCTATTGATAGTGTGAACTTTTTGATTAAAGAATCTATAAACGAATGCTGATCAAAAGGGAAAAATTCAAAATTGAATTTCAAATTACCAAGAACTCTAGACTTTCTAGAGCCACGTAAACTGGAAAAACCCAAGTCCTAAAATAATCCTTAAACCAAAAATATCCTCCAAAGTGGGTCACTCCACAAAGAGGTGGGATATGGGATAAGACCATCCACCTGAGGGTCTACACCAAGACAAGGCTGGGGCAAATCCCCACAGAAATGAAAGAACCTTGCCAGGAAATCAAGTTTAGGCCAGGGGAGAGGAACATCACTGATAGTTCTGTTGGCGAGCATGGTAGGTGATTGGGGAGAAATATCCTCACATTGGGAAGGGGTGCTAAACAATGATTGTAGGGAACCTATAGGGACAGATTTTATGTTCCTGGGTAAACACTACAAATATGTCTCTAGCCAAAGCTCAATAAAACATGCCATGGACTAAACACCAAGATGTCACTGGATGCTGACCTTGTGGTACGGTAAACCTTGTGGTCAGCATGGCATCACTCGGGCTACACAAGCGCTTAACACAGAGGCCCAGCAGAATGAACTGAGCCTGGCCTCAAAGGTGCCTGTACCCTTGGACTGAGGACTGGGGTGCTTAGATAGAAGAGGAAGCAGAGTGGCTGCCCTGGACCTGTGGAAGTGATGGTCATTGGACCTTGGGGGGAACCCCATTTGGTTGGAGTCCATCAAAAGGGACTCAGAATCACCATATATTTAGTACCTTGATGCTCCCCTCTCAGTGATATGACTGGCTTTGATCTGTTGGGCAGGGATTTAAACTTGGAAGAATTGATCCAGGATGTTTCCCCTGGCATCGATCCCCCCTGCTTAGGGTAAACAGAATTCAACTGAATATGAGATCTAACTGTGTGGAGCAACAACTCATGGGTTTCGGCTCAAGTTAGAACTGTACTTGCAGACTCCTCAAACCTACAGCAGAATGATGTGTCATCGGAAAACTTGATGGTGTTGCCAGTGCAATCATCTTATACTCCAGGGGGAATGATTGACAATGTGTTACTTTTCTGTTTCTATGGGTTTTTTCCCTGCCTTTCATTTGCTTGTTTTGTTTGTGTTTCTCTTTAGTTGTCTGCTAGTTGTTTTGCTGCTGTTGGTGGGGTAGTTGGTCTTACAGGGTATTAATTTGTCATAGTATGGCTGTCAAAGTAAACCCGAGCTATGCATATCCCAGGGACAAGCAGATGGATTCTGGCCCCAATTTAACTTTAGTCCCAATCCAAAGACAGTTAGTTTGGATAACATGGCCTTGCCCACCTCATGTAATGATCACTGAAGATAAGGGTGCTATAGCTAAGTGTGGTGAAGAAAACAAATGGTGCTCACTATCAATCGGAATAGTGTGTGGAGTCTTAAATTCAAACAAGTAGTCATCTAAACGAGGAGTGAACTATGTCCACAAAGAAGAAGCACACCAGCTTGCGTGACCCAAAGGCACGCAAAACAAAATTCAAAAATGACAAAGGGAAAAGTATCAGAGCCCAAATTTCGAAGACCCAATTTATAGAATGCTATAGAAGATAGGGGGGCCCCAAACCCATCTGCAGAGTATCTAGTCAGATTAAGCCACCAGCAGATCCCCTCTAGTCACAGGAAAGTGTCTCGAACAGCTTTTCTATCAGATAGAGATCATTGTAAGTGTGATTATGCTGGAATGAACTGGATACATGGTCAGATGACCTCCCTTCTAACCTGAACTTGTTCTTGGTCAGTGGTTTTCAACCTTCCTAATATACATTTACTACAGTCCCTCATATTGTGGTGACCCCCCCAACCATAAAATTATTTTTGTTGCTACTTCATAACTGTAATTTTGCTACTGTTATGAATCGTCATGTAAAACCTGATAAGCAGGAAGTATTTTCATTGTTACAATTTGAACACAATTAAAGCAGAGTGATTAATCACAAAAACATTTTCTATTGTGAAAGACTAATTTCTAACTACAAATGAAATTAATTTTGTTGTAAAGCATAGTGTAGCATGGGTAACAGTTTTCACGCCAGTTACTCGTATGTGGGCATATCTGCATATGGGCAGCCCTGCCTAGAGACAGCTAGAGGAACAGTGTCTTGGTTCCTAAGACCATTGGAAATGTGTTTTCAGGTCTTAGGTGACTCCTGTGAAAGGGTTGTTTGACCCCCAACGGGTCGTAACCAACAGGTTGACAACTGCTGTTTAGGTGAGAGCATTTCTTGCTTGTTCTAAGACAAGGTGGTCTTTTCTTTCTTACTCATTATTTGTAATTTTATCTCTAAAGAATTGATTGTGTTAATGATTATGTAAGTCTTCTTGATATGACTGAACTATTGAATTGTGTGATATATGTGGATTAAGTACCAATAAAACTGTTTTAAAAAAGGCTCAGAAACCCACACAGGCAGTCTATCCTGTCCCATAGAGTCACTATGAGTCGGCATTGACTCAATGGCAGTGAGCTTGGTTTGTTTTTTGACCAAATCACAGGGCACTATTACTTTGTCTTACAGCTCAAATTCTTCACTGTGCCAAATCCCAGGCTGAACTTTTACTATCTGTAAATCTAGAAGCCTTTTGAGCTTTCTGCAGCACTAGTTCTGTATAAACTCCACTCCAACTATGAATAATCTCTACTGCGCCGATACTCAAACCAAACTCTGCCAGTGAGTTGATTTCCACCCAAAGCAGTTCTGCCCATAGGACAGGGTAGAACTGCCCCTCTGGATTTTTAAGACTGTCACTTTATAGGAGTAGAAAGCTTCATCTTTCCTCCTCAGAGTAGCTGATGGTTCCAAACAGCTGATCTTGCAGTCAGCAGCCCAACATGTAGCTATCATGTTGTCTATTGTCTATACTGCCTACTATATATTGTCTATTCTCTTTACTCAATGCATTAAAACATCTACTAATTTTTTTAAAAAGTAAAATGTATGTATTCCACTTTGTTAGTGCTTTTATTCACTTGTATCTCAATTTGGGTCTATCCTAATTCCGTCATATCAATCAACCAACAAATATGCATTAAAGCACCCAAAATGCAGATATAACAATAAGCAATATTAAGTCCTTTAGAGCTGGGCTAAATTATATAGTTAGAATATAATCAGGTGCACAGAGATTAAAAAAACCCCAAATATGATGCAAAATCAACTAGCTAATATTATTTCTAATTAATTCTTAACTCTGATAACTTAAAAAAAATCTTATGAAAACTTACACATCGGATTGGTTTTGTTCATATAAAGCCTTCATCTCCTCCAGAATTTGTCTGAGTCCATCCTCCTGGAATATATAAACTGCTTTTGATATATATCCATGGATTCCCCAATGCATTCAATTAATCCCCTAAATCTATCTGTACTACATTTATCCTCAATTTATATATATAATTTATTTAAAATCCATAGCCATTGCATAAATTCTGGCTATTTATGTACCTATATCAAAAATAAAGGCTTAATCGAGCATGAAAGTACACATTTTCACTGCAAAAACAACAAATACAAGTTTTAAAATATTTCTCCCAATTTTTTCCCCCAAAGACACAGTTTTGGTTTGTATTGCAAGAAAAGAAAAGCCAAAGGAATTTTTCCTACCATCTACCTTAAGATAGAAATTTTTCACTTAGACAAATAAAATGTTTTAATTCTAAAATTCATAAATGTTAATAAGATAGTTGACCATTTGAAAAGAAGTGACATCACATATTCTTTCAGCCAAAATACAGTCTTGGGTTCAACCAACCCTGTAGCCAATTATATGTTGAAAATATCTGATGATGATGAATACCCTTGTTTACTCTTGATGTCATTTATTACCCATTTCATCTCCACAATTCTAAAAGTTACAAGTCCTGCTAGTCTTCAATCACTTAAAAAACTCATTTATCAATATCTGTAGAATTGAGTTTCAATCATCCACATTTCTCACCACTAGCTCATCTCTCTGCCTCCATTAGTTCTTCTCTTCTGATGCATTTTCCATATTGCCAATAACCAAAACCACTTCCATTAAGTACATTTTGATTAAATGACCCTATAGGACGGAGAAAATTGCTCCCTATGGTTTACACAGCTGTAAATCTTTACAGAAGCGGCTATCTTTCTCCCTTAGAATGGCTGGTGTGTTTGAATTGCTGACCATTAGGCTAGCAGCCCAATGCATAACTCCAGGCCTCATTTTACTGCCAATAAGTACTCCAAAATATAAAAACATCCCGCCACACCCCTACCTGAAAACCTCTACCTGATTCCAAATGCCTGTGGAATAATGCCGAAGTTTTTCTAATCCTAGAACCCACCATTGACATCTCCATACATAACCTTTCCAGTTGTGATCATGAGTCTTAAGCCATTGTTTATCACCTGCCTGTGTGAGGGCTAATACTTCATACAAGGCTCGAACACCCACTCCCAACCCCCTAGTAGCATTTCTCTTTATGCTCCCATCTACGCAACACCAGTTTCACTTACCACATTGCATTCTATTCACTTGTGTTTCTTGGTCCTCTCACTGACATCTATCTAGTTGCTGCCCTATGATTGTTTACTACGATGCTTAAACGTACAGGCTCTTGAGCCAGACTTCCAGGGTTCAAGCTCTAGCTCTGCTCTTTACTGGCTATATCACCACTGACAAATCTCCTAACTTCAATTCTCCACTCACATGTTTGAGGTGGGGGGAGACAGCTCAGATCTCACACAATTATGAGGAGAGATAATTGCAAGCTAAGTGCTGAACATCATTCCTACTTCCATGTTATTGTAGTGGACAAATAATCATAATAGTAACAATACGACTGTTAGCACTATTATTATTTCTTGTAGAAACAGCATACAGGGACTCAGCCCTGGGTGTGTCAGGTACAGTTCCTCACTACACCAAGAGCTCTGTACCATCATCATGCCCATTTTTGTTGGTGAGAACACTGGACGCACAGAAAGCCTGAGTCCACAGTGATCGAACAGAGTATGAATCTCAGTCTGGCACCAGAGGCCTACTTCATCATCACATTTTGCTCACTGAGTGCGTGCGCGCACACTAACGCGCATAAAACGCTAGATCCAATAAAAACGACTGGTTCTGTGGGTTTCTGAGGCTGTCAATCTTTAAAAGAACAGAAAGCTTCCAGCTTTCTTCGGCAGAATGGAGGTGGATTCGAATTTACTTTAGTTCGTATTAGGCAACCTTTTACTTGGCTAAGCAAAGGAAAAGCAACAAAGCTAAAAATGAAGCAAAACGGAAGGAAGTAGACTTTGAGGAAGCGCAATTGCTGAGTTGTACAGTAACTTCCTTCTTTCTCCCACAGTAACCTTTTGTTATGCTGTTACTTTCCCTTCCGGAACTTGGCTCACACCCTCAGGGGAATCTGAAGCAAACCGCGAAAAGAGCAGCCCAGGGGAGATCCCGCTCACCCTCCAGCCCCTTTCAGCCAAGCTTCCCGGACCTCCATCCCGCCCTCTGCCGTCCAGCCCGTCATATTAAAGGCGGGCAGCTGCCCTTCTGGCGTGTGGTGCAGTTCGCGGACCACCTCCGTCGCCTTTTCACAGAACATGGCGGGTAGACCTGGTACCGGGACCTCCTTGTCGGCCGCCCACTTGACCGAAGAGTCTGCGGGCTCCCTGCAGCCTAGTTCGCGCCGCGCTTATTAGCGCAGGTCTAGGAAATCGCCTGCGCTTTGGCGGTAAAAATCCCCAACCAATGGGAAGGCAAGGACGCAGGTTGCGTGGCTACGGTGGTTGCAAAGGGACAATTCCATACGCGGTAGAGAAATATGACCGGAAGTGGGGAGGCGGTGACCGGTGCCTTCTTCCGGTGGAACGCGGCCCTCCGGAAAGAGTCCATGGGGTTCCATTTGACTTTATCCATGAGGTGAGACGAATTTTCAATACTAATCTGAGCACATAGTTTAGGGAGCAGCATAGCTTGGAATAGATGTACCACCCACACCCCCCGAAACTTCCTCTTTTCCCTTTTTTAAAAATAAAAATCATTCTATTGAGGGCTCATATAACTATCCATATGTACATACATTGTGTCACGCTCATTTGTACATTTTTGATATCATTCTCAAAACATTTGCTTTCTCCTTACTCCCTTTATATCAGCTCCTCACTTTTTCCCCTGCTTCATGGAACCTTGATCATTTATCAATTATTTTGTCATGTCTTACAGTGCCCACATCTCCCTTCATCCACTTTTCTGTTGTGCAACTCCATGGAGGGGGTTATATGTAAATCCTTGTAATCAGTCGCCCCACTTTTTTTTTTAAATCATTTTATTGGGGGCTTGTACAACCCTTATCACAATCAATACATCATTCCATTGGGTTTAGGACATTTGTGCATTTGTTGACCTCATCATTCTCAACACATTTCCTTTCTAATTGAGCCCTTGGTATCAGCTCCTCGTTTTTCTATCTCCCTCCCTACCCCCTCCCTCCTAAACCCTTGTTAATATTGATAGGTTTAGAATTAAGGTAGCAGATGGACATTGGACCTCCACTTCTTTTCTCCCTCAATTGCAAGAACACTTTGTTCTATTGAACTGGCATGCCGTGATGCTCACCTTAAAAGCTTGAAAATAAACAATCCGCGATCTAGCTCAGAAACAGCAAAGCCCACGTGGGAGAAGCACACCAGCATGTGTGATCACGAGGTGTTGAAGGGATCAGGCATTAAAGAACAAAAAAAATCACATCATTGTGAATGAGGAAGGGTATGGAGTAGGGATGAGGCCAAAACCCATCTGAAGGAAAGTGGACATCCCCTTTCAGAACGGTTGTGGGAAGAGAAGAGGTGTTCAGGGTGCAGTGGAGCAACAATGAAACATACAGCTTTGCTCTAGTTATTTTCTATTTGTTTATGTATTTGTTTGTATCATTTTATCAGGAGCTTGCACATCTCTTATCACAACCCATACATACATTGTGTCGAGCACATTTCTACATTTGTTGCCATCATTATTCTCAAAACCTTTGCTTTCTACTTGAGCCCTTGGTATCAACTCCTCATTTTCTCCAACCCTCCCCGCTACCCCCTCCCTCATGAACCCTTGATAATTTATAAATTATTATTTTGTCATATCTTACACTGTCCGACATCTCCCTTCACCCACTTTTCTGTTGTCCTTCCCCCAGGGTGGAGGTTATGTAGGTCCTTGTAATCGGTCCCCCCTTAATACCCCACTTTCCCTCCACCCTCACGGTATAGCCATTCTTAGCACTGGTCCTAAAGAGAGCGTCTGACCTGGATTCCCTGTGTTTCAAGTTCCTGTCTGTACCAGTGTACATCCTCTGGTCTAGCCAGATTTGTGCGGCAGAATTGGGATCATGATACAGGAGGGGGTTGGGAGAGGAAGCATTTAGGAATTAGAGGAAAGTTGTATGTTTCATCATTGCTACACTGCACCGACTGGATCATCTCCCGACAACCCTTCTGAAAGGGGATGACCACTTGCCTACACATGGTTCTTGGGTTCCCAATCTTCACTGCCCTCATTCACAATGATATAAATTTTTTGTTCTTTGATGCCTGATACCTGATCCCTTTGAAACATCATGATCACACAGGCTGGTGTGCTTCTTCCATGTTGCCTTTGTTGCTTCTGAGCTAGATGGCTGCTTGTTTACCTTCAAGTCTTTAAGAGCCCAGACGCTATCTCTTTTGACAGCCAGGATTTGTTTCACCACATTTGTTTATGCGCCCATTTGTCTTCAGCAATCATATCGGGAAGGTGAGCACACAATTATATGACTTTTTTTGTTCTTTGATGCCTGATAACTGATCCCTTTGGCACCTCATGATCACACAGGCTGGTGTGCTTCTTCCATGTGGGTTTTCTTGTTTCTGAGCTAGACAGCTGCTTATTTACTTTGAAGTCTCTAAGACCCTATATCTTTTGATAGCCATTTGTCTTCAGTGATCACATCATTACACACCTCTTTTTAACAAGTTTAAACTATTGTATTATATGACATCTGAATTATATGTCAATAAAACTGAAAAAAATTTAAAGATTAAAGGAATATATGGAGTCGCTATACTAAAAAGAACTAGTCAATATTGCATCATGTTAAGAGGTATCATATAAGAACCAAAGGTACTGAAAGAAGAAGTCCAAGTTGCACTGAAAGCATTAGTCAAAAACAAGGCTCCAGGAATTGTTGGAAAACCCACTGTAGGCAGTTACATAATCTAATAACTTGAGAAAGGGTAAAGTCTAGCCTGTCAATAGGGTCACAGCGAATGAGGCCTCTGTGGGGCCTGGCTTTCTCCAGAGGATTTTGGGTATTCCTGTATTGCTATCTTGTGGTGGAACACACTGTCTCTTTTCTACACAATCCTGTTGACAAACCACATGGAGACACACTGAGAGAGCCAGAGCCCTGGAGCTGGAGGAGCCACATAGTGACCCCTGCCAGCACCAAGATCCTTCACCGCTACTGGATCTACATGACTTTCCACCCACTGGTCTGTGATATTCTTGCATTTGGCATTATTGCATGGCTACATGAGTCTAAAGAGGAATTTATTGACCAGTATTGGACATAGGGGATAATATTGGACTTACGGACTTGATCTGGACTGGGCTGGGATGTTTCTCAATATACAATTGCTCTTTTATACAAAGCTCTTTCTTATACACATGAGTGTCTGTGAATTTGTTTCTCTGGTCTACCTGGACTAACACATTATGCTACCTGGAGTGGTGTACTAGAGAAACAAATCACAAAGATGGAGAGTGGATGCTTGTTTGACGTCTGCTCATGGTAGTACTTTTTTGGCTAGCCAGAGGTTAGATCTGGCCATTCAGTTTGCTGGGTTGTTTTATGGAAAAAATACAGGAAGTTAAACTTTTTATGATTTCCTTTGATTGCTGTCTTTGGTGATTCCTGTACTAACTGGTAAAAATGAATGTGATTAATGCATATTTAGAGCTCAGGGGTAGAAATCCAGATTGGAGACTGGAAAGTCAACTCGGTGCTCCTCAAGGGGACAGGCACTCCCCTCTCTGGATCTCACTTTTAACATCGATACACAAAGGTCGATTCTGTGAGGGTCACAGACTGGGGACTCCCATGGCCAAATGAGGACCTGTGTGGACTCTGGTTGGCCTGCTTATTCACTGCCATCTAGAAGATTCCAACTCACAGTGACCCTGTAAGACCGAGCGGAACTGCCCCTGTGGGTTTCCGAGGCTGAAATTCTATATGGACTAGAAGGTCTCATCTCTGCACAGCCCCCCACCCTATCCCCCAACCCCCGCTCCCCCAGTGTGACTGGTGGTTTCAAACTACTGACCTTCTAGTTAGCTGCCCAACACATAACCCACTGTGCCATCAGGGCTCTTTGGCCTACTTGGCTTCTATCCAATGTTATTGAATCGCCTTTGAAAAAATCAGGAGGTTTTTAAGAAAACAGGAATTTTGACTTTCTCTAGAAAAATCGATCTGGCATCACTGGAACCTAAACTAGAGGATCCACAATTCCACGTGGCTCTGGGAATCTCAACATTTCTTCCTCCTGCTCAAAGTAAAATGGTTTAAGGGGACCTTTCACAGCTGGTGGGCTGGTCTCCTTTCTAGAAAGTTGCCTCTGTAAAGAAAATGCATCTTTCTTCCCTTTTACCTAGTTGGGGGTGGTGAGGGTAGCAGGAGCTATTGGGTTAAGAAAAAACAGTCCAGGTAGCTTCAGTCTGCCCTGCCAGGGCTTTAGAGGCCAAGCCTTTTTTGCTCCAGCTGACTGACCTGCTGTTTCCAGGGCAGCCCCACCATCTGTTCCCAGATGCAGGGAGGGAGCCGACTTTCCTCCATCACACCTGCCCCAAACTCAGGCCCAGAACTACTGTCTAAACACAGAACAACTTTTGTCTGTGGCCAAATGTGGGACCCCAAATTTCTTCCCTCTTTCCCGATACTCCTTCAGTGACTTGATGACCTGGGCCAGGCTGAGATGAATTAGCTTGCTCCTCACAGCTGGCTGCTGGGTTCCACTCAACTCCCAGAGGCCACTGGCTGTGCCCATCAGTAGAAGTGGGAGTTGAGAACCCTCAGCTCTTGGCTGAGCAGCTCTGTCAGTCTGTAGCTGTTGACTGTAGCTGCTTCTGACAGCCAGTCTAGCTGGTGCTTTAAGTCATTTCAGTCGCTCCACCTCAGCTGTGATTAGTCTAGTCTCTGTAGCCTCAGAGGGAGGGGAAAACAAAACACCTCAATGACTTTGAATCAGAGTGGGTTATCCTCTTTTAAAAGGCAGAAAGTCTGAATTGGAGGATATTTTTGGGGGGTCTCTTTTATGCATTTCACATTTATGAAATAAGAACTAACAGTATTTGTTCCAGTAAGTGGATCAGAACCACCTAAGGGCACACTCCTCCCACCAGGCCACGCCTCACTAAGAATAGAGGTCCATCACTTGTCTGGCATTTTGTGGTACTGTGGTGACTTTTGTTTTGTGAGATACTGGGAGCTATGTGATTGGCATTTCATATACCAGCAGGGTCACCCAAAGAGCTTCCAGACAAAGAACAGACAATGAAGAAGGAATTGGCTGCCTGCATGGGAAGAATGAGCCATTGAAAACCCTATGGATAGCAGCAACACTGTCAGTTACTAGACCCCCCATGAACAACAGAAGAACATTGTCAGAACGTGTGCCAGAAGATGAGCTCTTCAACTTGGAAAGTACTCAAAATACGGCTGAGGAAGAGGAAGAGCTGACTTTTCATAGGCAAGTCGACCATAATGATGCAAATCGAGTATAGCCATCAGGACCTTCATTTGCTGATGGGGCACAACTCAAAATGAGGAGAAACAGTTCAAATCGTCATTAATAATTGAAACTTGGGATGTATGAAATATGAATCTAGGGACATTGGAAGTCATTAAAAATGAAATGGAATACATAAAGATTGATATTGTAAGCATTAGTTAGCTGAAATGGACTGATATTGACCATTTTGAAACAGAAAATCTTACGGTTTACTCTGCTGGAAATGACACAATCAAGAGAAACAACATTGCATTCATCATCAAAAGGACATTTTAAGATCTATTTTAATGTACAATGCTATCTTTGATAGGATGCTATCTATGCCCCTTCAAGGAGAACCAATCAATACAACTATTGTTCAAATTTATGCACCAACCACCCAAAGCTGGTGATGCAGAAATTGAATAATTCTACCACCATATTCAGTCCCAAATTTGTCAGACTTGCTATCAAAATGCTATTGGAATGCAAAAGTTGAAAACAAAGAGGAAGGATCAGTAGTTGAAAAATATGGTCTTGGTGATAGAAACCAAGCTGGAGATCGCATGACAGAGTTTGCAAGACCAATAAATTGCTGATAGCATATACTATATTTTCCAACTTCTGTTCTTTCCTCTTTGGTTCCAACATTTGCACTCCAATCACCAATAATTACCAATTTATCTTGATTGGATGTTAGAATTTTGCATGATTAATGATTTCTTCAAACATTTGATCAACAACAAAAAAGGTGACCATAAATGTGGACTTCTCCAGATGGAATACACGGAAATCAAATTGACTACACCTGTGGGAAGAGACCATAAAAGAAGCTCAATATCAGCAACTGAAACCAGTCCAGGGACTGATTGTGGAACAGATCAGCAATTGTTCATATGTGAGCTCAAGTTGAAGTTCAAGAAAATGCAAACAAGTACACGAGAGTCGATATACAACCTTGATAATAACCAACCAAATTTTGAGAACATCTCTGAATAAAGCACAGTGTCATTATAAAAAAAAGGAAATAAAGAAAAGATACAAGTGCATGTCCAAAGAGACTCTGAAACTTACTCTTAATCAGAGAGTAGCTAAAGCAAAAGGAAGAAATGATGAAGTAAAGAGCTAAATAGAAAATTTCAAAGGACAACTCGAGAATACAAAGTAAAATATTATCACAAAATGTGCGAAAGCCTAGAGTTAGAAAACCAAAACAGAACATATTCAGCATATCTTAAACTGAAAGAACTGAAGAAAAATGTCAAGTCTTGAGGTGCAATATTAAAAAATTCTATGGGCAAAATATTGAATGATGAAGGAAACATCTGAGGAAGATGGAAACAATATGGAGTCACTGTATCAAAAAGAATAGACCAACATTCAACCATTTCAGGAGGTAACATATGAGCAAGAACCAATGGTCAGGAAAGAAGAAATTCAAGATGCATGGAAAGCACTAGCCCAAAACAAGATGCCAGGAATTGCTGGAATATCTATTGAAATGTTTCCACAAGCTGATAAAGCACTGGCAGCACTCACTCATCTATGTCAGGAAATTTGGAATACAGCTACTTGGCTGACGGACTGGAAAAGATCCATATGTGTATACATACCAAAGAAGGGAGACCAACAGAATGGTCAAATTATGTAACACTATCATTGGCATCACATGTGAGTCAAATTGTACTGAAGCTAATACAACAACAGTTGCATTGATTCATTGACAGAAAGTTACCATATTCAGCATTCAAGAGCCATCGTGGCACAGTGGTTACAGGTTGGATTGCAAACCCCAAGGTCAGCAGTTCAAAACCACCAGTCACTCCGTGGGAGAAAGGCAAGGTTTTCTACTCCCATAATGAGTTACAGTCTCAGAAACTCACAGGGGCAGTTAGTTCTACCCTATACTATAGGGTCAGGATGAGTTGTCATCAACTACAAGGCAGTGAGTTTGGTTTCCCAGAGATTTAAGCCAGATTCAGAAGAGGATGTGGAACAAAGGATATCAGATGGATCTTGCCTGAAAGCAGTGAATACCCTAAAGATGGTTACTTATGTTTTATTAACACCCAAGCTATCTGACTGTGTGGATCATAAGAAAACATGGATAGTTTTGAGAAGAGAATTCCAGAACACTTATAGAACAAGGGTAGATTGCATGGTTTAAGAACCAAGAAAGGTGTGCATCCTGGTTGCACCCACTTATTATACTTTTTCAATTGTATGGTGAGCAAATAATCAGAGAAGCCAAATTATATGAAGAAGAACACAGAATCAGATTTGGAGGAAATATTATTAACTACCTGCTATATGCAGACGACACAGTTTGGCTTGCTGACAAGGATGGGGGACTTGAAGCACTTGCTGGTGAAGATCAAGGATTGCAGCCTTCAATGTGGGATACAACTCAACACAAAGAAAACCAAAATCCTCACAACTGAACCAATAGGTAACATGATGATAAATCGAGAAAAACCTGAAGTTGTCAAGGATTTTGTCTTGTCTGGATCCACAAGCAATGCTCCTGGAAGCAGCAGTCAAGAGATGAAAAGATACATTGCACTGGGTAGATCTGCTGCATAAGAGCTCTTTAGAATGTTGAAAAGTTAGGATGTTACTTTAAGCAGGAAGTACACCTGATCCAAACCATAGTATTTTCATTTGCCTCATCTGCATGTGAAAAGCTTGCCATTGAGTGAAGAAGACCCAGGTAAACTGTATGAATTTGAACCATGGTACTGGCAAAGAATATTGACAGTACCATGGACTGCCAAAAGAACAAACAAAATCTGTCTTGGAAGTACGGCCAGAATTCCCATTAGAAGTAAGGATGGTGAGACTTTGGACATGTTGTCAGTGGAGACCAGTCCCTGGAGAGGCATCATGCTTAGAAAAATGGAAGGGCTGTGAAAAAAGGTTGAAGGCCCTTGAAGAGCTGGATTGACACAGTGACGACAACAAGAGGACTGAGCATAGGAACACTTGGGTGGATGGAGGAGGAGCTGTTATTGTTACATTCTGCTGTGAATAGGTTTGCCATGGACCAGAACCAACTGGATGGCAAACTAACAACAACAACAACAACAACAGGGAGAGCCATTAAAAAGCCAAACTCACTGCCATTGAGTTGACCTTGATTCAGAGCAACCCTGGAGGACAGGGTAGGACTGGCACCCGTGAGTTTCCCGAGAGTGTAACTTTTCACAGGAGGGGAAAGCCCCTTTAACCTACTACTTAGCAGCCCAGCCCATCACCAGGGCTCCACAAGGATAGAGAGAAACACAGTTAGGGCTGGATAGGGCAGAGGCTGTACACTGGTACAAATGAGGGCTGGAGGTACAGGGAATCCTTGGTGGACGATACCTTCAGGACCAAGGGTGTGAGGGGCGATGCTGGGAGAGTGGAGGGTGAGTGGGTTGGAAAGGGGGAACTGATTACAGGATCCACATGTGACCTCTTCCCTGGGAGAGGGACAGCAGAGAACCGGGGAAGGGAGACTCCGGATAGGGCAAGATATGACAAAATAACGATGTATAAATTACCAAGGGCACATGAGGGAGGGGGGGAAGGGGAGGGAGGGGAAAAAAAGAGGACCTGATGCAAAGGGCTTAAGTGGAGAGCAAATGCTTTGAGAATGATTGGGGTAGGGAATGTATGGATGTGCTTTATACAATTGATGTATGAATATGTATGGATTGTGATAAGAGTTGTATGAGTCCCTAATAAAATGTAAAAAAGGAAAAGAGGAGAAAAAAATTATTAGGGCAAAGACTGTACAGATGTGCTTTACACAATTGATGTATGTATATGTATGAACTGTGATAAGAGTTGTATGAGCCCCTAATAAATTGTTAAAAAAAATGATCCTCAATTCTATCTGAATCCTTGCCAGAGCTGCAAGTTGCCTTAATAAACACGTGCAAAAAAAGTACCTCTGGCAGCAGACCGCTCAGGTTCAAATCCAGGCTCTCTAACTTATTGACTATGTGACCTTGGGCAAACCTGGACCTCTCTGTGCTTCCAAAGACTCACTTTCCAAAAGGGAAGTCATAAGCCAACTTTTCTTATTCCTCACTGGGTTGCTTTGAAGATGAAATGAGACATCTGTCTAAAAATGCTTCTGACCATCCCTTGGTTCTCACAGCTCCACAAATGCTATGGATTATTGTTATAAGATTATGAATGATTTTTTCCAAGGGTAGTGCAAAGATTAACATCAGTGCTACTTCTCTCTGACAAAATATAAATCCAAATTTCTAAATAGCAGGGTCTGAACGGATGCGCTGTTAACAGCATCTTGCTTTTCTCCCATCACTTGTCACAGTAAATCTGATAAGAAATGCTGGGCTAGGGCCTGCAGCCAAGCCCCTCACTGGCAGCGTGCAGGAGCTCAGGTTGTTGCCAGGCCAAGGGACATCACAATGGCAAGAGGAGACTCCACAAAGGGCCCCTGCTTCCTCCCCCACGCCACCCTTCCCCACATTCAGGGTGAAACGTCAAAATACAATTTTTTTTGTCACCTGGTGAAATAATGAGCCCCCATTCCCGTTGCCTTGGTATCATCAGAGCGCAACAGCCACGTGGGGTAATCGCTGTCTCCGTGTTAATGCTGCTCAGTTCAAACATTTTCACAGGCCCTGGCGAAATGAAACCCGTGCTTTCTACCTAGGTAGAGTTTGAGGCGATTCAGCCCATTTGCTTCTGCTGAAGAGGCTACCTCAGAAAAACAGGAAATAAAAACATAGAGGGTGCCATTGACATTAGGTTTCTCGTTTTCTTCCTTTCTTCCCTACCTTCCTTTCTTCTTGCCCTTCTCTTTCTCTTTTCTTCCTTCCCTCCCTTTGCTCACGTCTTCCTGCCTGCCTTCACTTTCCATCTTCCCTCCCAAACTCCTCCATTTCTTCTTCGCTCCTCTCTCCCCACCGCCACCTTTCTCCTTTCCTTCCCTGCCTTTTCCCTTCAGCCTCCCAGTTTCCCTCCTTCACTCTCTCCTTTGCTCCTTCCTTCCCCCACCTTGTTTTGATCCAGTGATTTGTACTCCTTTCTTCCTCTCATCCCACCCCTCCCCATTGCTGGAGAAACATCAGTTCCTTGTGGTGCTGGTTTCTTGGTGCCAGACCCTGTTCTTTGGGTGTTCACAAGTCTGTGTCCTGTGTGCAAACATAAGACAGACATATGATCAGGATTGGACAGAAGATGGGATTTGACAGGTGTTCTGCATCCCAAATCTCCAGGAGGCAAAGGTAAAGTCAGGCTCCTGCCTTTAAGGTTATGTCTCCCATTGTAACTGCATCCCACAAAGGCTCCTGCCTCCTGGCCACCTGAGCCTGCTGCCTGCCTTCCTCTAGCTCCTGGGGAATTGGGGCAGCAGTGGCAAGAACAACAAAAATCCCCAGGAGTTGACAAGAAGGGAAGCTGCCTTGCTCGAGAGACGGCCCCTCACCCACCTGCATGATGTTGAGATACAGGTTCTCATCCCTGTGACTGGGCAAGAAACACCCCCTCCCCAAACGCAGTGGCTTCAAACAAGGACCATCATCGTGTGGTTGCTGGGAGGCCACTGGGTCGTGCTTGGAGTCTCCCATGAGTTGGCAGTCTCATGGGAGCTGGGGCACTCAGAGGGCTGGCAGCTGAAGCTGGCCGTTAGCTGGGTGCTTAGCTGGGTTGTTGGTTGGAGTGTCTCCACGTGGCCTTTCCAGGCAGCTCAGGCTTCTTTCAGCATAGTGTCCGGGTTCTGAGAAGTGTCCTGAGAGGTAGCACGTGGAGGCTGGACATTCTAAGGGTGAGCACTCAAGAAGAAGTCTTTGAAGGGATTTTTCAGAAGCTGTGAAGCACTTTGTGGGAGGGAAGGGGGTTGCCCAAACTAGATGTCACAATGTCATCTTCTCCATAATCTATTGGTCACAGAGGTCATGAAACATCCCAATTTAAGGGGAAAGGGCATAGACTCTACCTTCCTATAGGTAGCCTGTCAAGGAATTTGGGGGTCACATACGAAGACTGGGAGACCCTGGGTGGCACAAATGGTTAAGGACTCAATGTATCAAGAGGTGGGCAGCTGCACCCCTCAGAAGAAATAACTAATGGCCTGCTTCTAGAAGCCCACAGGCTTGAGAATCCTGTGATGTGTAGTTTCTCCCTGGCACCCAGGGGGTCCTCGGGAACCAGAACCAACATAACAGCAATGGGTTGGGTTTTTGTTGGTTTTGTTTGGGCTAATATTAAAACGATTAGTATGAAATTATATATGTATTGTGTTTAACTCTCAGGACTCTGATTATGCTGAAGTTGAACAAAACCGTCTGCCTCTTCTATGAACGCCAGCCGATGGAGGCAAAGGGTGAGGGTCTAGAGGAAGAATGAATGTCCCATTCCCGTCCTTATGTTTCAGTTGTCCTTAAAGGGCACAGGGGACAAACCAGACGTCTTTGATATGATATTAGCCTAATGATGTGCTAGTATGATGATGAGCAGCCTGAAAAGTGGTTTTAACTAATGTGATCCAATATTTGAAAAGTTGACGATTTCACATCGAATTTTATATTCTCAGCATCTCAGTTACAAACAGAAAATCAGGCCTTAAAATCCTTGCATTTCCCCAAGGCAACAACAGTCTGGAGCTAGAATTTGAATGTCCCCTGTCGATGAGCTGACACGTGCCTGTTAACCACAGTCTCCATCCATCCCTATTGCCCCCAAAACAGAGGTTGGCTACAAGTATCCTTTATCTATATGGCTAAATAGGTTAGTTAGTTTGGATTGGGTTGCTAGTTTTTCCTGTTTTGTTTTGCTTACTTTTGATTTTTGGGGGGGCTAGGAAATGGTGTGTATTTTGGTACCATGTCTTCCAAAGCGAGAAAACCAAACCCAGTAAGCCAAGAAGGTCAAACAGTCTAGATTAATGATGAAAGGAGGAGCCCTGTTGGTGAGGTAGATTATGAGTTGGACTTCTAACTGCAAGATTAGAAGTTCGAAACTCCCCCCACCCCCACTCCACAAGAGAAAGATGAGATTTTCTACTCCTGTAAAGATTTACAGCCTTGGAAACCCACAGGGGCAGTTCTATACTCTGTCCAAAGGGTTGCTATATGTCAGAATTGATTCCAGGGTAGTGAGGTTTTCTTGATTGATATAAATAATTTTTGGTGAGTATTGAAAAAACCAGTCAATATTATTTTTAATACACATCAAAAAGGTCCACATTAATTGTTCCCACAACCCTGCCACCTTCTTTCTTTATTCCCTTGCCTCCCACTCTCCTTTCTTCCTCCCTATGGTCTTTTATCTCATTCGTTTTCTTTCAAGGGTTAGCCTAGGAGTGGGAAAGTCTGACTAATTCTTAACCAAAAGACTAAATTGGTGTTATTACTTGGGTTAAATTTTTTTCTTTTCTCTTCTTCTATTGGTTTGTGTCATGTAACCCAGAAAATGGGGAAACATTTGGAACATCAAAACACTATCCTTTCTCAGTAGACTACAAGCATTAAAGGCAACAGAGATAAATACTCCAATAATAACAATAACATACAAGGATAGCTAGAGAGATAAATAGATAGATAGAAAAACCACAAAATCTGAGCAGTTGTGGGAAGGAGAATGGGAATAGCCCCATGAATAAATATAGGTTTGCCAGAGAATAGTTCTATATACATATTAGCATATACTACAAATATGACCATGAATATAATAGTGCATCCAGGAGGCATAGTTAGGAAATGTCTTAGCTAGAACAAAACCCCTTGAGGGAGCGTGTCCTAAATATCGGGGATCAGGAACATAGCTCTGAGAGACCTCAAGATCAATTGGTACAAACTAGCTCACAAAGACAATGTTCTGTATCCATCAGGGAAGTGACTGGGGTCTTCAAAAGCTAGTGAGTAGCAAACTAAAAGTCGGTTCTTGGTCTCACCCTATGTGTTGGACAGGGTTCTCTAGAGAGACAAAACCATATTGCTAGTAATTATATATAAATATATTTATAAAGCTAGATATGCAATACAAGAAATGAACCACTAAATTATATACAGATAGATAACACAAGAAACTAACAGTTAAATTATAAAACAGTGAGACACTAGCAGTCCTTTAAGGCTTGAGAGCCGCCAGTTGCCAGTCCCATTCTGTAGAGAGAGCTGGGCTATATATACCCAGGCAGCAAACAGCAAGGCAATTCACCAACTGTCACCAACTGTCGGTCCCCAGCTCCAGAGACGAACATTCCAATCCTGTGGGATTAAATGGACCTCAACTTATAGCGACAGAGTCCACAAGCTAGGCATCCCACAGGTAGTGTACCCCTTTAAATTGAGGCACAGAACAAGCAAGGCGAGGCTCACGAAGCCATTTATCCCTCTGCCCTTCGATTAATCCTACTTGTGTTTATCGGCCAGGCTGGCACAATAAACTATTGCACCCTGTCTGGAGCAAATACCATTGAAGAAGCTCAAGATGCCTGGCAACAATTAGTCCAAATCAGTAATGGACTATGCGTACCTCAGCCTCTATGATGCTAAGGTCAGAAGAACTAAATGGTGCCTGCCTATCACAAACAGCTGCTCTGAAAGGGATCATGGTACATGATCCTAGATAGAGTGGGGAGTAATGTGTAAGAAAACTGAAAGTCATACTACTACTACCAATAGTAATAATAATAATGATAAAAGATGAGGTTTATTGGTTAGATAGACTAGTGAGATCCCCACTACTATGGTCCTTCATCA
Organism: Tenrec ecaudatus; assembly: GCF_050624435.1. Lineage (NCBI taxonomy): Eukaryota > Metazoa > Chordata > Mammalia > Afrosoricida > Tenrecidae > Tenrec > Tenrec ecaudatus. The sequence continues at coordinate 1,356,054 of NW_027459465.1, forward strand.
CCCTTCAGGTCTGGAACTGAATTCAACCCCCTGAAAAATAGACAGGTTTATAAAGTGAACCTTATGAGAAAAGATTGCAGCCCTCAGTATGGATTACAACTCAATGTCAAGAAGACACACATCCTCACAACTTGATCAATAGGTACCATGATAAATGGAGAAGTTTGTTGTTTTTTTTTACTTGGTGTTATTTGTTGAAGTTGTCACGGATTTTTTGTCTTGATGAGGTCTATAATCAATGCTGTTGGAAGCTGCAATCATGAGATCAAATGATGCATTCCATATGGATACATTTGGTGCACAATACGTCTGTAGAGTGCTAAAAAGCAAGGATGTTACTTTGAGGACTAAGGTGCACCTTACCCAAGCCATAGTAATTTAAATTGCCTCATAAGTATGTGAAAGTCAGACATTGAATAAGGAAGGCTGAAGAAGAATTGATATGTCTGAATTGTGGTGCTGGTGAAGAATATTGAAAGTAACATGGACTGCCAAGGGAACAAACAGATCTGTCTTAGAAGAAGTATGGTCAGAGGGCTCCTTAAAGGCAAGGATGGTGAGACTTCCTCTCACATACTTTGGTCATGTTATTAAGAGAGACTAGTCCCTGGAGAAGGACATCATGCCAGGTAAAGTAGAGGGACAGTGAAAGAGAGGAAGCCCCTTAAGGAGATGGATTGACAGTGACTGAAACAAGGGGCTCAAGCTTGGGAACAATTAGGAGAATTATTCAGGGCTAGGTAGTGTTTCTGTCTGTTTGGCATAGGGTCAATGTGGGTTGCAACTGGCTCAATGGCACCTGATAAGAACAACTACACCAAAATGAATCATAGCACTGAGGAGCACACATTCCTCAGAACCATCAAACATTCAAAAGCAAATAGGCAGTATTTTCCCAAGGCCAAATTCAAAAGGCAGGCAAGGTTAGGGGAGAAGGGTGAATGAAAACAGGAAGCAGAGTTTCAATGGCATGAGTGATATTACATTGCAGGAGATTGTCATCAATGTCACATAACAAAACGTGTATAAATTGTTACGTGCAAAGCTGATTTTCTCTGTAAACCTTAACCCACCTTACAATAAAAACTTTCTTTTTTTAAAACAAAGACACCATCGTTCATATTATAGACACAGCCAAAGAAAGATCTCCTGGACAATCCTAAAAGGATCTCCCAAATGATTTGGGTAGTTAGCCCTCCCCAGGGAGTTCTACCCATTGAAACGCTGGGCGGTTATGGCTGCAATTATATTTCAGGCCAGAAGAGGCAGCAGAGGCCTGGTTGTTCAAATGCTACAAAACTACCAGACAATGGGCAAACAGTTTCTTTCCACGGACGACTAGCGGCTCTGTCATATCCATGTCTGGTGTTCAACACTTGGCGACAGAATCCAGCCCGCTGGGTTTGGGTGGGGTCTGTTTCTCACCCATGCTTGGCTTGGGATTGTTCTATGGCATCCACAAAGTGGAGTCCTTTCCTTTCTGATGTCCCGAGAAAGCTGTTTTCTCCTTTTTCTCTCTCTGGCCCTCTTCCCAAGAACCCTGGGGTTCACTCTGCTTTCCTCTGGTTGATGTTTCTCAGGCAGTTACTTGACCTCGGTTCATCTACTGCAGGTGACCATTAGCAAGTAACTGTACCGTCCTTGGATGGTATTGTTCATGAGCTAGGCTGCGAACTACGGGTTAAAGGTTTGAGTTCACCCAGAGGTGCCTTCCAAGAAGGGCCTGGTGCTATGCCTCTGGAAAAAAACCCACCCCAGCCATGGAAAATTCTAGGGACCGGACTTCTCTACCACACTTGGGCTCTCCATGAGTCCGAGTTGACTCAATGGCAATTGGTTGCTGGTATTCCTGTAAGTAGAAGACAACAATCTTTAAGCAGTCCCTCTTGGATTCATGGGAGGAGGATGGCTTCCTCTGAGAGAACTTCTCAGGGCTCCAAGGGCTCAATGATCTTACAAAAAATGAGAGAAATGATGAGCCTGATGACAGATGATATTGCTATGCAGGCCTCGTTTCAGGATGCTCAAGTTTCCAGGTCTTTCCCTGACTCACAGTGTAGCCCTGTGAGGTTCCAAATAGAAGGGCACCCTTGCTCCCAGGACCTGGAGCCTTGTAGCTGAGCAGAGCAGTCATGATGAGAAAGAGGACCCAAGGGGGAAGTCAGGGGGCTGCTTCACTTGTCTCAGTGTCAGGCAAACAAATGTTTTGGCAGGAAATTTCTCTTCAAGAGTGTTCTGATTTCTTGAAGGAAATATTTTTCTGAACCATTTCCTCAGGGGAAAACCACTCAACTACCTCGGGAAGGAAGATTTTTCTCCTTCCAAGCTTACCAGGCTGTGCTAACTCACAGAGGAGGTGTGACTAGCAGGCAATGAAACTGATTTCCAGACTCCTATGAAAATCAGCAAGTGCTCGGCTGCTAAGTGAAAGGTCGGCAGTTGGAAAACCCCAGCTGCTCTGCAGGAGAAAGTGGTGGCTGACTGTGTCTGACAAGATGACAGCTTTGGAAACCCAATGGGGCAGTTCTCCTCTGTGTTCTACAGTTGCTTTGAGTTGGAGTGGACTTGACAGTGATAGATCTGATCTTTTTCCCCATGAAAATCAACTTTCACGAATACATGTGCAATCATGGATGTCTGTGTCTGCTTTGGCATGCATGTGCACATATGTGCCTATTTACACGTGGATGAATACGTCTGTGAATGTGGGCGTCTCTGTTTACTTTGCCGTGTGTGCACATGTCTGCCTTTGTCAGTATGCATGCGGGCTCAGGCAGCATAAAGAGATCACAGAGAAACTTGGAGAGAAAGAGAAAAGTAACCTATTTTCTCATGGGTCTCCCATACCTGACGGTCTACTGGCATCCACCGCCACGAAGACCAGAGGTCACTTCATGCCATGTGTCCAGCTGCACATTGCTGGTTGAGGTCAGTCACCAGGGAGGCAAGTGAGACTGGCCTCGCCAACCTACCACCCACCTGCAGGAGTGATTCCCACCATCTGTCCTGGAGCCCCTCCCACCTTACTCAGCCTCCCTAGACCTTGAGTGAAAGGCGTTTCCAACGTTTTTACATAAAGATTTCTGAGATTGACTGAAGAAATGATTTCATTTGACAAAACAAGAAGCTTTGAATTTAAAGATTTGAGGCAAGTGCCCTTCAGAGAGGGGCCACAGGACGGGGCCATGCTCCCTTCCGGTATGCACAGGGGTTGCTATGAGTTGGAACCAACTTGATGAGCACCTGCCAGCAACAACAACAACCAGAAGTTGTCCAAACTTCTGTGGCCTCAACTCGGAAATGAGAATATTATTATTGCCTCCTAGAAAGAACTCAAGGTATGTACAATTGGTTAATAGGCGTTTGGAAAGTGAGTACATTAAGTGGACTGATGACATTGATAAGGCAATAAGAAACTGAGAAGGCTTCACTAACAGGTGCTTTCACATCTGTAACCAGTAGATTCCTTCCTTCTTCATCTCTTGCCATCTTAATCAGCTCCCACACTTTCCAGGCAGCTTGAGGGATTAAATGTTCAGTCTGATCCTATTATAAGCCTCAGCCTCAGCATCAGAGGCTTTACCTGAGGTTTGAGGAGCTATACTGGGAATGAGGGAGAGTAACCTGTCTTTTCTATTGCTCTCCTATCGCTCCCTCTTCCCTAGCCCTTCCCTGTCTCTGGGCCTGCCTTTCCTCCCTAGAGCATTGGCTTCCGGGAGAAGGGGATGGAAACAATGAGCACAATGAGCACATTCCTGACCAGGCCTCTTACCATGCTATGTTCCAACCCTCTCTTGGAAGGGCCTCCACGAAGTCCTCTTATGTCATCTCACAATAACTTGTTAGATACCATTGCGTGAGCTCCTGACTCATAGCAAAAGTACACACAAGAGATTGAAGCACCACCTGGTCCTGCACCGTCCTCACAATGGTCCTTGTGTGTGAGCCCATGGTTGCAGCAGTGTGGAGGAGATCCTGTCCAAGAAGGCTGCCAGTGGGTGGGAGGGGCTGCAGCTTTCAGAGACTTTGGAGGATGCCAAGGTGGATAGTTCACGGCGTATCATATGAGGTCAGCCAGCGGGCCTTGGGGCCCCTTCCCATTATCCATAGATATATGAAATAAATGGAGGCCCTCAGCAAGATGGGCTGCAGACACCTCCAGGACTCACTTGATCCTTGGCAAGCTCCCTTAGCCTTAGGACACCACCTGCTGGAACTGTGGCTTTGCTGCCTCTCCTGGCTCTCAACTTCCCTCCTAGAGGACTCCAGCCACCCTTCTCCTTCCAGATCCTTCCAGCAGGTGGCAGATATTGGTCTCTATGCTTTTGCATGTGGCCAGTTTTCTAGGGACAGATCAGCCTCTCCCAAGAATTTGGGTTCACCAGAGTGAGCGTGCCCACAAGTCTGCAGAGCGTACGGCCAGGCCTCTGAAGAGAGAACTGCTGGAAGATTTGCCCGTTTTCAAAAGCGCTAATTCCACAGTTGAGAGCTCGTCTCCTGGGGACTCAGCTTGAGTCTCAAGGAGCACATCCCCTTTGACACTGCTGGCAACTCGAGGTACTGTGGGTCATTTTCTTGCCTTTGAGGAGTGCAAGGGAAATGCTACAATATGTCCCTTCACATGAACCACCAATCCTTATTTGGAGAACTCTCTGAGATGACAGGGATGAGAGGGAGATGTTCCTGGGGCACGCTTTCACCTGCACATCTCTCAGGTGAGTCAAACATTTGACCCCCAAAAGTTGAGTATGATGGTGAGAGTTCAGGCTGGGAGATAGAGTGTCTGGGTTCAAATCAAGAGACTGCACATCTCAACTCCCATGGTTCTCCTGCATAAAACCCAAGCCAAGCAGTTTATCACTTCCCGGCTGAGTATCCTACTGAGGCCAGCTAAACTCATTCTTTGCTGATGACAACGTTGCTTGTACCAAATGGCTTTGCCATGTAGCCCTTAGCAATGGCCAGAAGGGCTGCTCATCAAACCGCAGAGCAGGGCTTCTGGCGCACACATTAAGAAGGGGGCTATTCACAACAAGGTCAGTAGTTCAGAACCCACTAGCTGTTTCTCTGGAGAAAAACTGTGGCTGTGTGCTTCCATAAAGATGCCCAGCCATGGAACCCCCCTGGAGAGGGCCATGATGAGCTGGAGTGAGCTCTACAGGAGTGGGATTTTTTACTGTGGATGTAATCCCACCTGGGCAGAGATTTTCTTTGTGACTTAAAGAGGCTGTACCTTACACCAATGACTTGGCTGATACAAAAGGATTCAATTCAACACTGAAGCAAACCAACTCCAAAGGAAGAAGGCAGCTGCCATGCAGAGAGCTCCAAGGACCACCAACCATGGAGGTTATGGAAGCCAAAACAAGAATACCGCCCACCAGCCCTAAGCCCCCAGGGATGGACAAAGAGAGCATGCCCATCAAGCTGGTGCACTGGCATGATGCTGTCAGCCTCCGGTGCTGTGAGAACATTGACTTTGGTGTGTTAAAGGCACCCACTTGCGGTATGTTTGTGATGTCAACGTGTGGAAACTATGGCAAGCCCCCCTCCCTGCCTCACCGCAGCAAAGCCTCGGCATTAAAACCCCGTGCCTTCTGTGGCGCTTGCCAGCTGTGAGAGGGCAGAAAATGCCCTTGGCTTTTCTGCTCCTTGTTGCGACCTCCCTCTGAGGCAGGGAGCAGAGGATGTGAGGTTGGAATCTGTTTTGTTTCATCACTACCCTTTGTCATCTCTCTGAACACTGTCATGTGCTCCTCACCAGTGCTTCGCCCTCTCTATCACCAAGCCATGTGCTCTTTAAAACATGCACACACACACACACACACACACACACACACCTAATGTTCACATTTTGAGGCACATTTGTCTTTAATTCACTAATAATAACAATAATTATTCAAAGTCACTTTACCATCTGAAAAGAAATCACTATGCATACACATAGATCATGGATGCCAACTGCCTTCTTAACAACATTTCCCAATGAAATATTCAGCAGCGATTATTTTAAGCCTGAAGCTGTTCATCCAGTTTGTGTTAATCAAAACAAAAACAAGAGACGAAGGGATCCAAAAGGACATGTAAGATCATAGACTGAAAGTAGCCCCATCGAGCACCAAAGGCTTGTCCAGAAGGGCAGAGCCACAGGTAAAAGCTATGTCTCTCTGGAGTTGCTGGCATTTAACTAGATGCAAAATGTCAGCGCAGGAAATGGCTTGCCCAATGCAAATACTAACAAGGGAGGCATGTGTTCCTGTGTAAATGGAGCTTTAGCCAATCCGGGCCTTCAGGATCCAGCTCCCATCGCAGCATCCACGGGAAGCACCCTCTCTTTGCTAAGAAGAAAAAGAGCCTTTGTGGCCTAGTGGCTACAAGTTGGGCAGCTAATTGCTATATCAGCAGTTTGAAACTACCAGCTGCTTTGTGGGAGAAAGATAAGGCATTCTGCTCCCATAAAGAGTTCGAGTCTCAGACACTCACAGGGGCAGTTCTACGTTGCTCTATAAGTTGGCTGTGAGTCAGCATGGATTCGATGGCAGTGAGTTTTCTAAGAGTAAGAAGTATCTAGGGGTGTAAACAGTTAATGAGCTCTGCTATTAAGGGAAAAGTTGTCATTCCCAACCCACTTAGAGGAGCTGTGAAAGAGAAGCCTGGCAATCTTCTTCAGAATCCTCGGCCATTGAAAAGTTTATAGAATGTATTGACCTTGGTTGTTAAATAGATCCAGGTATATGGTGGAGCATACAGGGACCAATGTCATAAAACGGGGTGGGGGTGGAAAAAATCTCTGAGACAGATGCAAAAACTGTGAGGGAATGAGTTGTGAGGCTGGGGGATCAGGACCATCGTCTCTGGGATTTTCAAAGTTCCTGAGCAATCAGGAAAGGGGCAACAGTTGGTCTCTCCCCATCCAGAGGACAGCAGAAGAGGAGAACTGATTGGGCACAATGAATCAATGACTAGTGACTCAAGCAACGATCACCCTCCACCACTGGAGACCAGAAGAACTAGATGGTGCCTAGCTCTCACTATCGACTGCTATGAAAGAGATCACATTAGAAGGGCTTGATTAGAGTAGAAGGGAAATGTGGGGCAAAACTCAAAATCATGATTGTCGCGTGCCAGGTCTCGCCAGCAAGAAAAGACGCACCACAACAGGATTCTTCCACAAGCATTTAATTTTTCATAATGCGGTAAAAGACCCCGAAACCCCAAACTACTGCTGCTTATATATGCTCTATTGGGACGTGCTGTGCCCTGATTGGTGCATTTGCCAAAACCTCATGCATTGATTGGTGAGTTCGCCAGAACCTTCGTTTGCATACTCCAGGGTGGAGTTATGACTACGTCATCTCAGCATCGCGCATGCGCTAAGTGGTTGTTTATCACTTAGTTGGACCACCGCCCTGACTGCCCGGCGCCATCTAGTAATGGCAGCGAGAGCTGTGGCTTCCCACATCTCGCGAGAGCTACGGCTTCCCACACATGATAAAACACCAAGCTTACTGTTTGGTTAAAGGCTGGTGAAATTGCAAGACTATGGTGCTTAGTTACCCTGCAGGTCTAGAACTGAACTCATCATGGCTCGATGTTCAACCAAACAATAGACAGGTCTATAATGGGAACAATGACATTAGAGACATACAAATACCGTAGAATAATAGATCACATGAGATCAAAAGACAGCATTCCCCCAAGAACGAAGTTCAAAAAAGTTGAGAATGAAGGAAGCTTGGAGACAAGAAACAAGAAGATGTGGGGGAAGTGATGGTACATTGTGGGAATTGCTATCAATGACATGAAACAAAATGTGTATGCGTTGCTCAATGGACAGCTGAGCTGCTCTTAAACCTTCACCCAAATCACAATAAAAATGTTTTTAATCAAAGAAAACTTCATGGTTCACTTCTACTCTGACACACACGGGGTGATGAGGAAATAGTGTCAACCGGGTTTGCTGTGGTCCAACCACCAGACATGTGCTTATGGGAGAAAGAGCATGCTGACGCTGGCAATACCGAGCAGGACCAAGATGGTTTTATTTGCCTGCATCATGAAGATGGTAGCCCTGGTGGTGAGATGATTCAGAGCTCAAGTGCTAACCAAGAAGCCACCCAGTTTAAACTCACCCAGCCCTACTGAAGGAGATTTCCCTCCTCAAAGGTGTTGTTGGTTGTTATGTGCCATTGAGGCGATTCTGACTCCCTGTGACGGGAAGGAAAGACACACTGTGCTATAGTGTAAGGGTTTTCAGCGGCTACTTCCTCTGAAGTGGGCAGTGGAAACCTTCTTTGTATTCTGTTCATAGCCTGGAAGTTTCCCTGACCCCTCTTCACTTGAGGTAACCCTGCTGGCATTTGAAATACCAGTCACGTGGCTTCCAGCATCACAGTAACACACAACTCACCACAGCACCACAAATGGACAGACAACAACAGGATAGGAGTCTTCATGGGAGCAGGCAGTCACGTCTTCACTCTCTCGATGGGGATCAGTGAGTTCAAACTGCCAGTCTCTCTGTTACAGCCGCACATGCAACCACTGTGCTGCTAGGTACATTTCCTTAAAATTCTGCCTAGAAAAATCTGTGGAACAGTTCTTCTCTGTCACAGAGGGTCACTGTGAGCCAGGATGGGCTCTGAGACACACAAATGCAACACCATGAAGCCACCTTACTCTGTCCTGCTCTTATTTAACTCTATTCTTTTCTGAGCTATCTTTTCCATATATTGACAAGAGACTAGCACTGAGCAGTGTTAATTCCACCAAGGCCAGGAAGGAGGTCAAAGAGTCACAAAGGACTATCTCTTTGCTCTCATGCCACTGCACTAAGGAGGCTTGGGTGGCAGCTGGAAGCTGCACATTTCACTCCCTGTCCCTACACTCCTGGCTGAGTCTCCTCAGAGTGAGACTGCCCCTTTACCCAGCTCACTGCATTGGCTGTCTTGCTCTGAAAAGAGAATTCGCACATGTGAGTCTGACGGGGTGACAGATGGGAATCTTAATGCTGCTCTTTGGAATATGAAAGGCCTCGGATCAGAGTGCTGCAGGGGAGTGATGTCTGCAGAAGACCTGCTGGTCTCCCAGTTAGAAAGAAGCCTTCCCCTTTGCCTCAGAGGTGCGTTCACTGTGGGTGGCAAGTCAGATCCTTGGGCTGGCACTCTCAGTAAACAGATCATATGGGCACCTTGAGAAGCGCTTGCTCACTGACCCAGCTCCCCAAGGATGTAAATATACCAACCAGGATGACTAAGGACACCAGTGCCAAGAATGATCACATTCTTTGCATGTGTACAAATGAGGTGGGCAGCCACCTTCGCTGATGGTGGCTGCACAGTGAGTGTCTGGAATCACACCTGGCTAGGTGGACCATTGAAAGAGTTGGTGACATGATAATAGGGAGTACACCCCCTTGCCAGTAAAGCTGAGGAAATGGCATTTGAGGAAGCAGGGGCAGCCGGGTCGCCAGCATGAAGTCAGCGAGAACTTTGCTTGTGCCTCCTTTGTTCACTGGTGGCTGCTGGCATCTGGGTAGTGAGGACACCATGGCTACTGCCAGAATTCTCCACGGTCCCTGGTTCCACTCTCAAGTCGCTGGCTTCATCACTACCACTGCCATCGAGTCGATTCTGACTCACAGCAACCCGAAAGGACAGAGTAGAACTGCGGCTGGTGGGTCTGGGGGGCTGTGGATCATTATGAGAGCATTTCTATCTCGCAGTAGCTAAAGGGTCCAAAATGCTGGCCTTACGGTTAGCAGCCCAACATAACCCACTTGGTCATGAACCCTTGCCAGCTGATCCAGGGAGTCCATTCCCAAGTGCATATCTAAAAGAATGAAAGACGAGTACCCAGATGGATGCTGCACTAATCACTATGGGCAAAAGGTAAACAATAAGCCAACAATACCCATCAGTAGAAGAATAGAGAAAATATGATCTACACAGAGTGGGATATACATATAGTCTGCCACAAGAAAACTAAGGCCTTTGATTCGGACAGACTCTGTAACACAGGTGAACGCAAGACATGAAGTGAAAGACGCCAAACACCAAATGCCATGCATTGTGAGTCCATTTAGAGCAAAAATGCTGGACAGGTAAATCCCGTAGAGCCATAGAGTAGATTGGTGGTTTCCCAGGGTGGGGCGGGAGGGGCAATGGGGAATGACTGCTTAATGACTGCAGGGTCGATGAAAATGTTCTGGAACTGGATGGTGGGAAGCTTTCACAGTGTCCTTAAAACTACTCTTAAAAAGGGGAGAGAAAGAATCTGCAGAAAGCACAGTTCTGATTGACTCACATGAATGCGGTCACCAAGAATTGGAATCCACTAGAATTGGAATGGCAGCTAGACTATTGTTTCCTTGGGAGGTGCCTCCAGGAAGGGCCAGTAGAGAAGGGTAATACTGATAGAGCAAAGGGAAGGGGCCGATAAAGAAATGTCATTGAGTAGGTTCCCAGAGACAGTATAAATCCTCTTGTAGTTGTCCCACCCAAAGGCTGAGGGAACTGGAGTGTGGCTCCACCTATCCCCATGTGTCATTGGTTAAAGTGGCATTAAGTTCTGGAGGATGTCAACTCCCCTGTCTGCTCAATGACTGTTCCCTGTGTGGGGAGTTACATGTGCTTCCTGTGAGACCATTGGCATTTATGGGAGTGGTGGGTGCCAAGTGCTAATACATGGGCACATTAGCAGCTGCTACAGCAAGTGCTGTACATTTTTAGCTGCTTGAGTGACAGGTGGGCCTTACCTCCTGCCTATATTCAGTGGTAGGGTGTTCAGATGGGGGCATCCGAAAAATAATAAGGCCCTATTCTTTGCAAATAGACATTATTATTATTTTAATCTGTCCCAACCCCCTTTCTTATCTGTCCCTGTGAACTACCTCACTGGCTGAAACATCAGTTCCCTGGGGAAGACACCACATTTCAATATGGTCACAAGGCTGTTTTCATTGGCCCAGTGGAGACACTTACATAAGATGGGTCAACTAGACGCTTTTTCTGGAGCATTTCCAACCAAAAAACAAAAAAAGATAGTCCCGCTTTTGCAAGTGGCCTGGCATCTAAGAAGCATAATTCAGAAGCACATGTCCCGCCATGTGGAGGAGGCGGTCTATGTTGCGAGATTACAGCATGTGCCCTGAGAGACAGACACAAAGAACACAGGAACATGCCAGTGGTGGTCAGGAACCGTCGACAGAGCCAGCTGTCCTCTTGTTCTCCCCACCTTTCCATTTTCCTAGGATTCTCTCTTCCAAGTATTGGTCTCTTTGCCTGTTTACAACCAAATGAGCCCCAAATAAGATCCAGATCATAGAAATAGAAGGAGGAAGTTGGATGGAGACTGCAGTTCATACTCCCCGGAAGCCATTCAGACTCGCTGGAAGAAGGAGACCCTGTGATGGAATTAGCTCTGGATTCCTGACATTTATTGAGGAATGCTCAGGGAATAAGCACCTGTGGGGGGAATCAAGGAAGGGCACAAGAGGGAAATCTCAACAGAGGTCTCAGCCCTGCCTATGGAGAGTGTCATAGTCAGTGTTCCCTAGAGAAACCAAACCAGTTATATAGCTGTAACTGGAGATATCGATATATCCACCAGGGCTCCTATGGTTAACCACTGCACCGGCCACTCATTGCCATCAAGGTGGACTCAAAGTGACTGTGTAAAACAGTATAGAACTGACCTTTTGGGCGTTGGAGACTGTAACTCTTCAGGAGATTACGAAGCTTCATCTTTCCCTCAAGGAGCCCTTGGTGTTTTCAAACTGATGTCCTTGCTGTTGGATGCCCAAAGGGCCACCCACTACGACACCAGAGCCCCAGAGAGTGAGGCTTATTTCTAGCAATTGGCTCACATAGGGGAATGGCAAGTTCCAAATTCATAGGTCAGGCAACAGCCTAAAGAGCTCTGTAGATGTTCATCCTAAAATCCATAGGTTAGGTGATGGGAAAAGACAAGAATAAGAATGGTCAGAACACACCCTAGGGTGTGCTGAAGGCCTTTGGCTGATAGGTTTACCCCTTCCCACATTATGGAAGGTATTCTATTTTGCTTGAGACCCACTCCTTCATAGGAGCAAATAGATGAGGTGAACAAGCGGCCATCTAGCTCAGAAGCAATAAAGCCCACCTGGAAGAAGCACACCAGCCGGTGCGATCATGAGGTGCCAAAGGGACCAGGTATAAGGCATCATGCAAAAAAATAGAATATATATATATCTGTGTGTATATGGATATATATACCATAGAAATGAAGGGGGAAGTGCAGAGTGGAGACCAGAGGCCTAAATGTCGACCACTAGAGATCCCCTCATAGAGGGCTTTAGGAGAGGAGATGGGTCAGTCAGGGTGCGATGTAGTACCAATGAAGAACACAGCTTTCCCCTAGATCCTGGATGCTTCCTCTCCGCAACTACCAGGATCCAAATTCTACCTTGCAGGACTGGATAGGGCAGAGGCTGTACACTGGTGAATATGGGAGCTGGAGGCACAGGGAATCCAGGGTGGATGATACCTTCAGGACCAGGGGTGTGAGGGGTGATACTGGGAGAGTGGAGGGTGAGTGGGTTGGAAAGGGGTAACTGATTACAAGGATCCACATGTGACCTCCTCCCTGGGAGATGGACGGCAGAGAAAGGGGGAAGGGAGACTCCGGAAAGGGCAAGAGATGACAAAATAACAATCTGTGGATTATCAAGAGCTCATGAGGGAGGGGGAGCGGGGAGGGAGGGGACAAAAAAAGAGGACCTGATGCGGAGGGCTTAAGTGGAGAGCAAATGCTTTGAGAATGATTAGGGCAAAGAATGTACAGATGTGCTTTATAAAATTGATGTATGTATATGTATGGATTGTGATAAGAGTTGTATGAGCCCCTAATAAAATGTTTAAAAAACAAGAGCAAATAGATGAATGCTTGTTTGACAAAAAAACTGGGCACCATAGCCTCGCCACATTGCTATGCAAAAGGAGCCATCACAGGGAGCTCTGTAACTGGGACCTGGCCAAGTGGTGACCAGTAGCCTGGGACTTTGTAGCCTAATACGTTGCAGCGAATTGCTTACTAGTTCTCCTCTAGCTATAGTCTTTGTAACTCCTACCAATGACAGGGTGGAACTATGCCACCGAGGGAAGTAGATAGCATGCTAATAATATCAGTAAAGTGCATGGCATCCTCGAAGAGGTGAGACCATTCAAATAAGACCTGTAGACCGCTAATGTGGGGATTGGTCGGTATGGTCATCCTGGGTGAGTTAACTCAGAAACAGAAAGTGGAGTTTCAAGAGCACCGAGAAAAACGAGCCAGCAGTGGAGTGTGCTCTTTGGACCCAGGATTATTACTCTGAGCACCACCTCTGTCCAGGAGACAGAGATCCCTGACACTGGATGCATCAGGAGACAATGAAAAACAGTGGCAGATAAATAGCTCATGGAAGCAGAGGCAGCAGCACCAAGACCCCAGAACAGGGAGCTCGCCAGCACACAGAATGAGAAAGCTGAGTGTCTTTGGGCCAAGGCTTCCAGACAAAGCGGGCTGCCTCAACGCACTTATCAGCAGAGCTGAAAGAACTTTGCACACGGTCCCAAGCAGAGCAGAGGTCAAGGAGCTGCAGGGCAGAGGCCAAGGACCAGAAAAAGTTCTGCCTCTGGGCACCACTTGGAAGAGACTGTCCTGACTGGAAGAACTATATCCCCAGTCATTTCTGATCCTGAATTGTCACCTGCTAGGTCCCCAATTAACCCCAGAAACATAAGTATTGTTTGCGAGTTCTGTGTGGCCATTGCCACTTAAGGATTATCAAACCCAGCAGAGAAGAAGAGAGTGTCATGGTAGGGATGGTTGGTGTCAGAAACTGTGAAAAGAAAGGAGGGCGGAGGCATTTTGATCTCTGTCTCATAGGAATCAGCCTTGGGTTGTTTATCTTGATTTTCCTCCATTGCCTTTTGTGAAGTTACAGGGGGGTCAAATGCCTCCACTATGCCATTTATACCCCTACATTGACAAGTCGTTGGATGAAGGTTAGTTTGGGGAAGGAGCAGACCTTGGATGAGCTCTCATCAGCTGAGGCAATCCTGATAGGGGCCAGACAGCTGGGACCTTTTCTATCAGTGGCTCTCTCGGCAGCTGGGGAAATCAGTCTCTTGGCCCTGAGAGGAATCTGGGTGACACACTCATCTATGACAATACGCTGAAGAACAAGCTCCCACAAAAACCTGGCTGAGAACTCTCGCCTAGATCACAGGAGTGCATGCCTAGCTAATAATAGCCATTTACTGAAGGCCCTATGATTGGAACTATGCCTCATTTACAGATGGAAAACTAGAGGAAGGGATTTAAGGTGGCTAAGTTAATAAGTGACAGAGACAAGATTCAAATACAAGTTTGAAGCTGGTACTGTTAGCCTTTTTTCCAGGGCTGGGTTTTAGATGATGCAAATGAGACACTTGTCAGGCACACAAGGTAAAGAGGCCTTCCCTCTCCAGTGTGACTTTCCCCATAAGTCTGAATCATGGGCCTGGTGTGTCTTATTTGCCTTCCCTGAGTCTCAGAACCTGGTCTAGTCTGATTTGCTACTTTGAGGAATAAGCCAGAATGCTCAAGTACTCTGAGTCAAGACCCAATCTCCCCTGGAATTGTTCAGTGGGACTTACCAGCCTCTTCCTTCATGTTTCACTTTTCTAGAAACCTCCATGGAGGACTAGCTCTCATGAAGAGAGCTTCAAAAAGCTCATGGCAAAATTCCATTATTTTTTCGTATCATTTTCCCACACGCTTTTGGAAGCTCCCTCTTCATCCCTTTCCACAGTCTTTCTCAAGGAAAGAGACTGTTGCTGGTTGATGTCAGATGCCCCTGAGTCTGTTTTCTACTCAGAATGCTCTGCACAAACTCTATCAACAAATGACGTAGAGTCAAACGTGCTGTGTGTCTTTAAGTTGATGTCAGCTCATAGTGACCCTACAGGACAGAGTAGAACTGCCCCCAAAGGTGTCCTAGGCTGAGATCGTTATGGGACCAGCTCGTCAAGTCTTTTCCCCTTTAGAGCCCATGGGTAGGTTCAAACTACCAGCCTTTTGTTTAGCCACCCAGTCCTTAGCCATTGTACCACCAGGGCTCTTTAAAACAGGGATTAGGTTGATTAATTTTATAATCTCCAGGCACATTTGAAAGCTGCTTCCCAGAACACCCTTCCCCAGATTGTTGATTAAGACGGGCATTTGGGGACTCATTTCTTTCTCATTTGTATAAGTGCACTCTATGAGAGGGGTTTCCCTTCATAGATAGGTGATCACATACTATTTTTCCAAATTGAACCACTCTTGGTGGTATATTGGGTTAATAGTTGGGCTGCTGCTAATGGCAAAGTTAATGGTTCAAACCCACCAGCTACTCCTTGGGAGAAAGATGAGGGTTTTCTGCTCCCGTAAAGATGTGCAGTTCTGAAAATCAGCAGAGCCAGTCTATTGTGCCATATATGAGGTCAACCCCATGGCAGTGGATTTGGTTTTGGTTTGGGTCTGTGGGGGAAGTCCTTAAGAAATTCTTTAGTCACATGGAGGAGTCCCTGGGTGGTGCAGTTGGTTAACATACTGGCAACAAAGCCCTGTCACTCCTTACCTTAGGATTTACTCACTCTTTGAAACAGGCATTTATTTACACACAGTTTGACCTCATGATGGTGTTCAGTAGATGTGGATCTTACTTATTTGCATTGTTCTGTGACAGTTGCAAAATTCGTTAGTGGCTCAGGGATCAATCCTCTGTGGACTGCCCCGAAGCTAGATGAAGCAAGCGGGTTCTCCCTGATTCATCCTCCCTCCTTAGCAATGCTTGCTAGTCAGGATAACATAGTGCCCATTAAAGAAACTGCCTGTGTCACTTTAAATTTGTGACCTGGGCGGGAGGGAGGGTCATGATCACAAGTGACAGAAACTGATGCTTGACTAACTTAGGGGAAAAGGCCTAATGGTGGATAAATGTTGGGAAGACAAGAAAATGTGGCAAATGCCTGGGCAATCTCAGGGCTGTGAAGCAGGTAATGGCGAAACACTCCTCCTGAGGCCAAAGCGTGCCCTCTGTAGTACATTAAATCACATTCACACACACCCATTCATGTTCACATGGGACCTGAGGCTATGGCCTTACTTGGAGAGGAGGTCTTGGCAGATGTGCTTAGATAAGTATTTCAAGAGCTCCATCTTTCTGGGTTTAGATTTCAGATGGATACTACATGCACTGATTGGTGTGTTCTTATAAGAAGAGGAGTGGGCACACAGAGACCCCGTGTGAAGACACTGGCAGAGATTGGATCAGTGCATCTATAAGCCAAGAAATATCAAGGATTAGCAGCAGTGACCGGAAGCAGAGAGAGGCTACTTTGATTCTCCTTCAGAGTTCTCAGAAGGAATGAATCTTGCCCACACCTTAATTTTAACCCATTGTCCTTCAGAAAAGTGAGAGAACAAATGCCTGCTGTTTAAGTCACTCGATTGGTAGCCATTTGTTACAGCTACCCAAAAGAACCATTATGGATTGATCTGTAGCCCCCTCAAAATATGTGAGAAATTTGAACCTTGGTGGACATGATCCTGTTTGAAAAGAAGAGAGTTCTTTTGTAATATAAATGAAGCCGTATGGCCACTGGAGATCCCTTCATAGAGGGGTTTAGAAGAGGAGATGGGTCAGTCAGGGTGCGAGGTAATACCGATGAAGAACACAGCTTTCCCCCAGATCCTGTATGCTTCCTCCCCCCAACTACCATGATCCAAATTCTACCTTGCAGGGCTGGATAGGGCAGAGGTTGTACACTGGTGCATATGGGGGCTGGAGGCACAGGGAATCCAGGGTGGATGATACCTTCAGGACCAAAGGTGTGAGGGGCGATGCTGGGAGAGTGGAGGGTGAGTGGGTTGGAAAGGGGGAACTGATTACGAGGATCCACATGTGACCTCCTCCCTGGGAGATGGACAGCAGAGAAGGGGGGGAAGGGAGACTCGGGATAGAGCAAGATATGACAAAATAACAATGTATAAATTACCAAGGGTACATGAGGGAGGGGGGAGCGGGGAGAGAGAGGAAAAAAAAAAGAGGACCTGATGCAAAGTGCATAAGTGGAGAGCAAATGCTTTGAGAATGATTGGGGCAGGGAATGTGCGGATGTGCTTTATATAATTGATGTATGTATATGTATGGATTGTGATAAGAGTTGTATGAGCCCCTAATAAAATGTAAAAAAAAGAAAATGATTAGGGCAAAGAATGTACAGATGTGCTTTATACAATTGATATATGAATATGTATGGATTGTGATAAGAGTTGTATGAGTCCTTATAAAATGTTAAAAAAAATGAGGCCATATGAGAATAGGCTTGAGCCTAAACCTAAACACTTCTGAGTTAAAGGCCAGGATAGACCCAGTAACACACAGTACGGGGAGAAAGATAGCGAGGAATGCCAAGGAACTTTCTGGTATCCACAAAGAAGGACCCTGACCTAGAGTCGCACCCCAAATTTGAACCTGTAAGCTCCAAAGCAGGGGGAAAAGTGTTTTAAGGCTACTGACTTGTTGGATAATTTTTGGTTAAGGAGATTAAGACAGGAACTTAAGACATCCTCCAATCCTTCCTCTGGCTTCGTTCCATTTTTCTCACATTCAAGAGTCCTCCTAGAGGATTCAGTCAGGTTGTTGTTGTTGTTGTTCAGTGTCATAGGGAGGGTTTGGATTCATTGTGACCATGCATACAACAAAGTCATACACTGCCCGGTCCTGTACCATTCTCACCGTTGTTCTTAAGTTTGAGCCCATTGTTGCAGCCACTGTGTCAATCCCATTTGTTGAGGGCCTTCCTCTTTTTCATTGCCCCTCTACTTTCCAGAACACGATGTCCTGCTCCAGGGACTGATCTCTCCGGACAACATGTCAAAGTTAAGGCGAAGTCTCATTATCCTTGCCCTGAGGAACATTCTGGCTGTACTTCATCCAAGTTAGATGGGTTTGTTCTTTTGGCAGTCCATGGTACATTCATTACTCTTTTACATCACTACTAATCAAATATATCTATTCTTCTTTGGTCTTCCTTATTCAGGTTTCAACTTTCACATGAATATGAGACAGTTGAAAATACCATGGCCTGGGTCAACCCGCCCCAGTCCTCAAAGTAATCTCTTGCTTTTCAACACTTTAAAGAGGTCTCGTGTAGCAGATTTGACTAGTGAAATGTGTCATTTGTTCTCTTCTCTGCTGCTTCCATGAGAATTGATTGTGGATTCAAGCAAGACAAAATCCTTGACAATTTCGATCTTTCCTCCATTTATCATGATGTTATCAATAGGTCCAGTTGTGAGGGTCTGGGCTTTCTTTACATTGAGTCATAATCCAAACTGAAGGCTTTAATCCTTCATCTTCATCAGCACGTGAATCAAGTCCTTCTCATTTTCAGCAAAATTGTGTCATCTGTATAATGCAGGTTGTTAATAGGCCTTCCTCCAACCTGATGCTCCATCAGGCACTGCCCCTTAATGAGTTTAGGTCATGAAGGATAGTCCTCCATAGGCACATTGATTATTACACTACCACCCTCACATAATAAATTCAGAGAGAGAAAATTTCCCCAAAGCAATGGAAAGCTTACTAGAGAAGTGGAGGGTGCACAAAGCCAAAGGTGACACAAACTGGAAATCAATACTAGTTTTCAATACCTGCAGTCATCTAATAGTTCACTGCACTATCTAAGGAAAGGTGAGGAGAACTGGGGCAATTCCATTAAAAAAAAGACAATGCAGGGTATATAAGTCCGTCATTCCTCTGGAGAAGAAAAACACATAGTTGGGTTGTAGAGCTTTGTTTGCTAATCAACCGAATGTAGTTGTAAGGCAGGGGTGTGTGTGTGCGCGTGTGTGTGTGTGCGTGCGTGTGTGTGTGTGTTGAAGGGAGGGGCTTGCCATTCTATTTCATAGCCAGGAGAAAGATGAGCCTCTTCCCATATCTTTTGCTCTGTGGCAAGTTACTGATCTACAAGGAACTTTTATTTGACAAGGACATTGCCGAGCAAAAAACGGGAAGCTTGTGTTCATCTCTGCTGAGAGGTGGAGTCAAAGAGATGGGCTTTATGACAGACACCCTGATCGTGCAACCAAACTATGAAATGGCCTCATACATTCAACACACATTTGCTGCACCTTCCCAGTGTGCTGCCCAGATATTACCAGGCAGAGTGTTTTATGGGCAGCATTTTAGAGTTAGGCAGGCAGAGGGAGTGTCTTTGTGGGTGTTGCCTTTACCAGTCCTTGGATTGTTCTGGGACAGGCATGTCTTTTTCCTCTAAAGTAACTGATTGCGTGTAAAGAAGGAGTCTCCTCAGTAAGACGGGTTGAACCAAACCCAACCTATGACAATCATCTCAATTGGAACACATAGCGACCCTATACAAATACCTGTAGGGTTTCCAAGTTTGTAACTCTTTTGGGGGGGTCAACTACCATATCCTTCTCTTGCAGAACCACTACAGAGTTGAGTGTTGTGTTAGCAGCTGAATGCTTAATCACTGTGCCCATTTTGTTTGCTGAGCCGCCCTCAAAACACTGAACAGGTTTTCTGGGTACCAAGCATGTCCACTTCTATATCATGCCTAGGGTGTTTTCTCCAAGTTGATAGGAGGTGCAAATCAGTTACTAGGGGTTTGGCAGAGTCAGTATGGAAACTGGGAGGGTGTGTGAAATTTGAACCAGAGTAGAACAATTCCAAGACACTTCCTAGGGATTCCTGGCATATAATATGCAAATGATAGTCAAGATATATAACTGTGTCTCTGTTCTTGGTTCTGTCAGTACCTGGTGTGGCCACAAAGGAGAAACCTGGTCTCCTGCTATTTTGAGCATCTAGTGTGAATGACAGGAGATAAGTCACATGCTAATGAACCCTGGTGGTGTAGTAGTTAAGCACCATGGTGCCCGGCTATCAAAGCATATAGCATCTGGGGTCTTAAAGGCTGGAAGATAAACAGGGGGCCATGTAGATAAGAAACAACAAAGTCCACATGGAAAAAGCACACCAGCCTACACCAACATGATCGCTGAAGACAAAGCGGGTGCATAAGCACATGTGAGCATGTTTTCTTGATGTGCACTCACCCTTTACATACAACTCTCTTATACATACGTGTTTCTGTGGATTTGTTTCTCGAATGCACCCAGACTAACATAAGCAGCGTGGAACGCATTTTAGAAGCCTAGAAAAGGGCAGGGCAGGATATTCAGAGGGACTGGATCCAGAATTAGAGAGGAAGGAGCCCTGGTGGCAAAACGGGCTGTTAGCTCCCTGTCCCAAGGGGGACAATGAGACTGCTGGCTCCCATGAACATTTACAGTCTTGAAAACTCCATACAGGGTCACTGTGGTTGGAATCCACTGGACGGCAGTGACCTTTTGGGATTGAAGGTGGAAGCCACCAATGACTTCCTGCCATTGAGCCAAGGAGCCTCCGGAGAGTGTGTGAACATCTGGAATGCAGTGAACAACCTCTGCACATCTGCTTTTCGTGCTGCCCAAGTCATGCCCTTGGCCTTTGCTTAAACATATTCATCCAGAAGTGAACCATCACAGCTGCTCCCTCGGGAAGCTGGGGGCTGAGCTCTCTGGTTCCACTCTGTCAGCATTTCTGGTCCGGGTACCTCCCCTCTGCCCCGGCACAGGCAATGTGCTTTTGGAAGCAGTGCTCCCTGGGTAGTGGGTGTGATTTGCCTCCTCTGGCCTAACATGATGAATGCTGAGAGGGGGTGGATACTAGGGGGTTAAACTCCCTGAACTTTACCTAGCCCAGGGGAAAACTTATTATTTAAAGTAAGCTTTAGACAGAATCTTTAGAAAGAGAAATGGTTAACTTTATGTACACAATTACTCCCCAACACATAGGCTCAACCTCATAGGCTGTGGATGACCTTGAGCAGGTGCTCAGTCACAATGGGTTTCTATCAGGATTGAGAGTTCAGCTCTCTCAACTCTCCAACTGGTTATTAGCACCATAGTCTCGTTTCTATTTTTGTATTTACTTTGTTTTGAGGGGGAAAAGACTCCCAATCCAACTATATTTTATTAGGAACTCCTTTGCTAAGTTTTACACAAGAAAAAGGCACAAACTGCTGTTCTGGATGAAGGAGAGCATCCGCATGAGGCCACAATGGTGTCGGAAGGACCCACAGCCACAGTGACTTAAATAAAATGACACCCATTCTGTCCTGCTGACTCTGACTCATAGTGACTCTGTGTAGGGATCCTGAAGTTGCTACCTTTACAGGAAGCAATAACCTCATCTTTCTCCTGTGGAATGACTTGGCTTTGAACCAGCGACCTTGCTCTTAATAGTCCAACACTATCCAGCATTACCACCTGGGCTCCTGAAAACTTAAATAAGACATAGAAAACAAACAACTTTGTCACAAAATTGTGACTGAAGACAGATCAATTCATGGAGTTTCAGGAGGGCCTGTGAGAGCATGAGCGGGACCTTCATTGGGATATGCACACTACCGTATATCGTTGAGTGTGGCCCGGGGAGTGGATGCAAGCACACTGCCTGAGGGACAAGCTTTCCACTGCCAGTCAGCAGTAAGAAAGAACTCAATGGTGGCTGAATCTGTGGCCCCTCAAAATGGATGTAGGGTCTCCACATAGACTCTCACTGTGAGCCACAGCCTATTGCTCAAAATTTAAGCTCAAATACGACTTAAACGTCAAACATTCTGTTTCCTTAAAATAGGGTACTGCCAGGATCAGCTAGAAGTCTGCATGACCTATCAGATCTCAACGCCGATCTCAAATCACTTCACATGATCCATTCTACCAGGCATGTCAAGGACAACTAGAGGTCTGCATGAGCGAGCCCAAATCGCCTCCTCACTTACCCATTCCAGAGGCTGTGCCTGTATAACCTATCGACTAACACATTCCCATATGCCGTGGTTATGAAACCAACCATCATGCTGGAATAAGGACCAATCACGATGCAAGGGTCAGGGTCAGTGGGAAAGCAAAATAGGGGCTGAGGGGAGCCAAGAGGGGTCGCTTCACTCAATCCCTAAACCTGATCTAATGTCACTAGACTGGGGTCTTCCTCACATCTCAAGGGCACCCGATTCATGATTGAAGTGAATTGTGCTTATTCAATCTTTGTTCTGCTTGCTGTTTTGCTGTGCTGCATCCTCTTCTTGCTTTTTTGTGCATGGCTCCCTCTGTTGTGGTGACAAATGGCTTGAGAGGGATTTGACATAGGGAGAAAGCCCACCCACATCAACTGTCACCAGAAGCAGACACTAAGTCCATTTCTCTCACCTCACAGAACTATGCACACCAGACACTGGTAGGGCTGTCTGGGAGGGGAACCCTTAGTGCAGTGGTTCTCAACCTGTGGGTTGCGACCCCTTTGGGAGTCATATGACCCTTTCACAGGGCTCACCCAATTCATAACTGTAGCAAAATTACAGTGATGAAGTAGCAAGAAAATCATTTAATGGTTGGGGGAGGGGGGCATCACCACAACAAGAGGACCTGTATTAGGAAGGTTGAGAACCACTGCCCGAGTGTGTTTAGGACTTTGCTGCCCTCAAGGTCATCAGACATTCCTGAAGGCAGAGCCACTGCAGGAAGCCCTTCTGGGAAATGCCCTGAAGACAGGTCTCAACCAACTCCACCCTCACCCTCTGAGATCCTAATCATAGGACGCATGGAAATGCTCCCTGCCACTTCGAAGACTGTAAGTCCATGGGAGCAGAAAGCCTCCTCTTTCTCCCTTGGAGTGGTGGCTGGTGAGTTCAAACTGCTCACTTTCTGGCTAACATAACCCACAGACCAGCTCCCCCTGAGCTCAGTTTGGTTTGCCGCACAGCACACATTGTTTGGAACCTTCTGAAATAGCTATGCACATGTGCAGGTTGGGGGGATTTCGCACAAGATGCAGTTTTCCACCCTCTCTTGGCAAAAATAATTTTTGCAAAAGGCTTGTATTCTCTTCTGGATCTGAGTAGCAGCTACTCTCATGAAGTCATAGCACATACATCCATGCTACAGTCCTCCCAACTCCCTAATGTCTTACGCCGAGTCTGCTCCATGCTTTTCTGTGTCCTACATGGCAGCTGTAGGCACCCAAGGCATGGGCTCTGCAGCCTGGGTCCAAATCTCTCCTTCCCACTTCCTCACTGTGTGGTCCTAGGCTCATGACTTTATCATCCTGTGCCACTGATTTTTCATCTGTAAAAGGAGGCCAAATAGAGTCCACACATAGGCTTGTTAAGTGGAATAATTGAATTATTATACACAAAAAGCTTAGAACGGTGCTTGGCATCTTGCAAATACTATTAGGTGGTTTAGCATAGGGACTGGGTCATCCATTACATATGCTCAGGTTCAAACTTCTGGCCAGGAAGGGGTGGTACACCTAGGTGGGCATTACACCTGGATTGGCCCATCTGGGCAAGGTGAATTCAATCCAGCCATTGGGGTTGACCATGACCGTCAACCATGCCTCCCTATGGAGGAATTGAAAAGGCAGGATCTTGACCGCTCCGATGTCTCCCTTCACCCACTTTTCTGTTGTCTGTCCCCCAGAGAGGAGGTCACATGTAGATACTTGTAATCAGTTCCCTCTTTCCAATCCACCCTCCCACAACCCTCTCAGTATCACCACTCACAAATTATCAAGGTTTCTTGAGGGATGGGGGAGCGGGGAGGGAGGGGAAAAATGAGGACTTGATGCCAGGGGCTTAAGTGGAGACCAAATGTTTTGAGAATAATGAGGGCAATGAATGTACAAATGTGCTTTACACAATTGATGTATATATGGATTGTGATAAGAGTTGTATGAGCCCCTAATAAAACGATTTTTTTAAAAAGAAAAAAAGGCAGGATCCCGGAGCCCACTGAGTGACTTTCTCTCTAGCAGCTTCTAGGTAGGCTGTGCCCCGTGAGGGGCCCCGAGGTGCCTGTGTAAACCTGAAACTTCTTCTCTCAAAAAACCCACTTGGATCACAATCCAGGCTTCGAATTGAATTCTTTCTCGCGCGAAGCCAAGGCCTGAGGTATATCTCTCCCAGGAGAGATCTAACAATAGTATCTCTTATTATAGCATTAGGAGCCCAGGTGGTGTAGTGGACTGTGCATTAAGCTGCTAATCGCAAGGTCGGGGGTTTGAACTGACTAGCCCGTCCGTGGGAGAAATATGAGATTGTCTATTTCTGTAAGGCAGTGGTTCTCAACCTTCATAATGCCCCCACCACCCTTTAATACAGTTCATGTTGTGGTCACCTGCAACCATAAAATTATTTTCATTGCTACTTCATAACTGTAATTTTGCTATTGTTATGAATTGGTTGACCCCTGTGAAAGGGTTATTTGATCCCCAGAGGGGTCGCGACCCACAGGTTGAGAACCGCTACTGTAAGGATTTAAAGTCTCAAAACCCCAAAGGGGCAGTTCTTTGTCCTATTGGGCCGGTATGAGTGGGAGTCAATAAAATGGTAGTTAGGTTTTTTTCTGCATCAGTATCAGATTCTGGTGGCAATCTCAGTCATCACGCATTGTGGTCTGGTTTGAACTCTGGTAGATCTGTGGGAAATGACTGCCCTGGTTTGAGGTGAGGGTCACGGTGCTTCAGTGGTAGATCTCTCATCGTCTTTCACCGGGAAGACCCGGGTTCGATTTGCAGCCAATGTGCCCCAGACTGTCAGTGAAAGTTTGTGTGTTGCTATGACACTGAGCAGGCTTCAGTGATGTTTCCAGACTGAAATAGAATAAGGACGAAAGACCTGATTATCTCCATCCACACATCGACCTATGGCCCTCCACGGTTGGCTTCCCTTCCCAGCCCTGGTGATAGCACAGACTGGCATAGTTTGCTCCGCTTCCCATGAGGTGCCCATGAGAGGCTGACTTGACAACCACGGTCAAGATCAACAGCTTGAACTCCTTTCTGGGTCTACAGAAACAAGAACAACCTTCTGAAAGGAGGTCGCATTGCTATTTGGGACTGGGAGAATGCCTTTGTGACAAGGATTGTGCTCTGGATCCCAAAGGCGACTTTTAAACACAGCCACATAGCAACTCCGGAAATTGCCATAGTAGAAGCCAGGTTTAAAAAAAAAAAAAGTTCTACTGGCTTGCTCAAAGGAGGCCAGAGTTGGATGGGGGTGGGGTGGGGTGGGGTGGGGTGGGGTGGGAGACTCCTCTAAAAATGAACAAATTTGTTTCCTTACATATTTGTCATGTCCTTTGGGCCTGAAAGAAAGGGGGGAAAAAGCAGAAGAGAGGAGGAAACGGCGACTGACAGTCTCTTGTTGGTATTCCCACAGCATCCCCTCCTTAGAAGCACTTGCTGCCATCTCATCCAACTCCACTCAGTATATTTTCACCCAGCAATGATGCAGAAATGTCTGTGTACTCCAGTGTTATTGTAGTCGGGCAGCGTTTACGGGTTTGACTTTCAACTCAGCATGGCAGGACGTCTAGAAGCAATTATAACCAGCACCTGCTCTGTCTGTGCGGCGGGCAGGCAGTGACGGATCCCCAGCTTCCAGAACACTAGTGCCCCCTCCCAGCTCAGGATAATGACGGTGACACTCGGCCTCCTTGTTGTCTGGGGGAGCTCTAGGAGCTCTCCTCTGAAACCTCATATTATTGGCATTTCTTTGAGTGAGCACATCAAATTAGTGACTGTAAAGGAAGGTGTAGGAGATGATTATTGGTGACAAGACAAGCCTCAACCACCTCCAGAGAGCATGTCTCCTAAGTGCAAAGTATGGAGAGGGAGGAAACAATTGACCACAAATGGAATAGGCTCTGAGTCTCGCCACACAATGTATGTGCATGGTCACTGAGGCGCCAACATTATGGCTGGAGGACGGATATGGTTTGTGCAGCCGTGATTGCCATCCAGAACGTGCCGTGCTATTGTGAAAAACGATTTTTTTATTCTGAGCAAATCTCTGCTTCCACTTGCTTTAATGCTTCGCCAGAGAGCCAGGGACTCTGGGAGGGGTGGGGACGCACAGGGCTGGGCTGACCTCAGGAACTCATGTGTAAAGGGCTTTTTCTCACTTGGAAGCAGGCTGGGTTCACAGCTGTTCTTTCTGGTAAAGCTTGTTTCTGAACCTTGCCACGTCTGAGTCCGAAGAGGGAAATGAAGGTGACAAATGCTGCGAGGAGCCCTGGGCACATCTTGGCTATGGTCCTGCTTAAGTCTGTTTCATTTGAATCCCAGTTTTACCTTTCCTCCTTTCTGGGTTCCGAAGCATCAGATGGGTGCCAAACGCTTCCACGGACAACTAAAGCTGAACAAGGTGCAGGCAGATGAAGAGCAACGGGAGGTTGGTGTTTGGGAGAATGAATACTTGGGCTTCCTAGGCCGGTCCAGCTGGTGGTTAGAGCCCTGTTTCAGATTCCACTGAAATCTCCTAGTGTCCAAGGACCAAGTGGCTCCTAAGTCCAGAATTTCTGTTACATGTCTCACCAAGGAGAAGCTGGGCCCAAATGCATTGAAGAATAAAGCAGGAGCTTGGCTTGTGAATCCACTCTCTGATTCTGAAATTTCAAAGGCTCCGTGCACAGACATTTCAACACTGAAAGCACAGCAGGGAAAATCAAAGACTTGGGCTTCCTCCTTGCCCCTCTTTTAGGGCTTTTATGGTTTTCCAAGGCGCCTCCTAGAGCCGAGTGTTGTATAGGTCATGTTTAAATATGTCGTAGTTCTGAGGGACTTGCTGTTCTGCTTTCTTTTGCAAGGAGACCCGGTTTCTTGTCTTGTGGCCAAACACAGAGCACAGATGTCTGTGGGCCCCCTCCCTTTCCCCTGACCTTTGCTCTCTTCTCTGGATACCCTACTGACCTGTTCTCCCTTACAAGATCTGAACTGCTCACACACTTCGTTAAATTCTCATCCTAGCGAGAAGCATCCGAGCATCTTATTAGAGCCTGTATGAGTTCTGTTCTGGATGCCTATTTGTGTAATTTCAGGTCTCTGGCATGGAAACGTCCCATGCCCACAGACCCACACAGGTAATATAAACTCCAACAGTAGTTTAAGGTTTAAGGTGGTCACAGGGAACACTGGGGCCCGTGTCTCCTGGTGAACCCCTCAGGCTGTCTAAAGGGGCTAGTTCCATCTCAAAGTAGCCATGCAGGAATGTAGACCGGTTAGGTAGCAAGACAAGGGGTTGTTCCTCTCCATGCTTAGGGGGCCCCCTACAGGAGGTTGGAAGCCAATGCGGGCTAAGCCCAAGCCAGGAGAGCTTAATTGACGCCTCCCAGCTGAAAACCCTTAAAAGGCTGGAATCTGGAGACCGCCGCCCCTTCCCTTCAGCTGCTTCTCTGCCTTCCACTCAGCAGGGCTGAGTGTGCAGTGTCATAAGGGTGCCCGTGTTCAGTTTAGTGTAACGCCGGAACCTTCTTCTCTCATGTATATAAACCCACTCGGATTACCAACCAGACTTTGGTGTGAATTTCTTTCCAGTGTGTAGCCAAGGACCGAGACATTTCCCACCCGAGAAACCTAACAGACCCAGACTTACAATAAACCCATATTTTTATTTATAAGGCAAGAGGTGACCAGGTCTAGACAATAATGGTGAAGAGGGCCCTGGGTTTGAGAAAGATTCTGAAGTAGAATCCATAACCCTTAGAAATGTATTGGCCTTAGGGGAGGGGCAAAGAGGGCTGGATTGAGAAAGTCTCTGGCATCCAGTTCTGACTTGACTTCTGGATCCTGAATCCTTCAGGGCCATGACCTTGCCCTCCAGCCAGACCTTCCAATAGCCATCTTCTCAGAGCCTTGTTAAGTTCTCATAATACATTACACCTGCCATCCTGTGAGCAGCTACCAAACCCAGGCACTTTTTTCAAAGACAAGCTCGCTCTCTCTACCCCTAAGAGCAGGTAGTTTGGGGATGATGGATATGAGATACCACAGAAGACAAATCTGTTATCTTCCATGGTGCACAAAACATGCTGTCACAACCAGGACTCGTGACAATCCCTCAGTTTCCTAAATTGCTTCACTGCTACTTTTTAATTAAGCCTCATTAGATTGTCACATATTGATAAGAGGGATGACCCTGAACTAGATGCATAAATTAAAGCTATCCTCATCCTGTGCTTTTATATGAATGTGTTAATTATTTTTGTCATTAGGGAGAATAATGGAGGGATGGAGCAATACCAAACGGAGTTTGACAAAGTGAATCCGTCACCCAGTGAGTCTGCAATTAACACCAAGGGACAAAGGTAGGATTCCCTGTAATAAATAACCTTCCTCCCAGATGCTAATGGAGACCCAGCAGGACCCACTGTTGTGTTGTCGCAGTTGTACACGGGCCCTTAGAGGAGACAGAGCTGGTGTTTCAAACGAGTCTTGTTTGCCCCCAGTTGGCTCACACATTTGTTTTTTAAACGGCATAATCACTAACATTTAAACACAGGGTGATGTCACGTAACAATCTGCAGCTTCTGAGAAATGGAGAGGCCCGACTTTGCTGGTTGACAGTGCAGAGGGACTGGGGGAGCAGTCAGATATGGTGATCAGAGTTTGGAATCCTTGCTTTCCAAGTACATGTGTCAAGGAGTTCAAGGGTTCAGAAATTTAGGAGGGAAGTTCCAGAAGACAAGTTTGTGTGGTCGATAATAAACCAATATAGGGGTTGAGATTTCAATCTGTTGGCTATTTATTTTGTGCGTGGTAGCCAACCAGCCCAGAATTCCTGACCTCGCCGACCTGTGAAACAAGGACCATTCCAGAATGACATAGAAGCAAGCACGGAAGCGAGGGCATCCATTACCCCGAATGCGTAGGGGTCAGGAACTAAGTGCTTTCTGTAGAACAGCTCCAGAAGGCAGACCTTTGGCTGGAAAACCTGTTAGGGAGCTAGCATAGGGACTGGCAGGCCTATTACACATGCTCAGAGGTCCAAGCTACCGGCTCATGAAGCAGTGGCTCACTGCATGCTCAGAAGTTCAGGTTTCCAGCCAGGAGGGGGAGCTATGCCTGGGTGGGCGCTGTACCTGCATTGGCTCACCTAGGCCAGGTGAATTCAATTCAACAATTCAGCCAATGGGGTCGACCCACGTCATCGACCACGCCTCCCTAACCGCTCATAAAACTCACGGGGATCCCAAACCAGGCCTCGGCGTGAGCTGTTTTTCGCGTGGAGCTAAGGACCGAGGCACACCTGTCCCCGGAGAGGTCGAAAAGAAGTGGAGCTGTGTGATTCGGAGCTATGAGGTAAGCCGGCCCCAGGAGTGGGCTCTCCCATGTTGGTCTCACGGATTGGGGGCCCCTCTGGGCTCCTTTTACCTCACCACCCTCGGGAGATTTGTTGGGTTGAATTCACGGTGTCCGTCTTTGCGCCGTTTCTTGCTGGTGTCCGTCTTTGCGCCGTTTCTTGCTGGTGTCCGTCTTTGCGCCGTTTCTTGCTGGTGTCCGTCTTTGTGCCGTTTCTTGCTGGTTTGCGGGACTTGACGTGCCTGCTTTCCCGGGAACTCGCCTGCCTTCCCGGGCTGCATTTGTGAGGGGGCTGGGAGGCTGCTGCCTGGAGGCTGGGAGGATTTTGACTCCCAAAGCCTTCTTGAGGCTCAGTGTATAAGGTTTATTTGGACGTGAAAACGGAATCAAAGATGCAATTAACGAAGTTTTAGAAGCAGGCCTTATTGAGAAGCTTGCGGGCGGGTTCAGCAACTCAGGGTATTGAGCTATTGAAGCCGCGCAGGGGGAAAAAATCCTGGCAGCGTTTTTATGATCACTGCTGGCAGGCACAGCTGGGGAGGATCAAAGCTGGCGAGGATCTGCGCACACAGGTGCTTCAGAAGGGAGAAGGTTGTTAATCTTACCTATATGTCAGGGACGCGTGGAGTGACCATATCTTCAGAAAACATTCTGGCTTTGGGACGAGCTGGTTCCAGGAATTTGGGGTTGAGCAGGGGAGGGGAGGTCGGTTAGGGGTCAGCCTTGAGAGCTAAGATGGAGGTGCAGGACTCAAAATGGAGTCTGTTGTGCCAAGACCGGACATTTTAGACTGTGCCCTATAGGGAAAAGGGATGTAACCATTTCTGTAACTGCTTCCTGTGGGTAGTGGGTAAAAAGCAAGGGGAGGGGCTTTTCAGGCAGAGTACTGACAGTTGCGGCCTAGCACAGGGTGGAGAGGTTGGTATTGCTGGTGAACTGCTATACGGGTAATTTCGCGGAGTCGACTTTGCCGGAGCTGGATGAGACAAGGAGCAATTAAGAGCAAAATTATAACTAAAATTATGGGTCCTAGTATGGGGGCTAGGAAGGAGTACAGAGAAGAGTTCCACCAGGAGGAAGATCCATCTGTTCTGAATCTGTTGTTTTGCAGCTCTCGGTTTAGCTTGTTGAGGATCTGGACTCTAGTTTCCACAATCCCCAGTTTATTGATATAATAACAGCCTTCCTCCTGGAGGAAGAGGCAGGTAAAGCGCGGTGGTTCTGCAAGGCAACTTGGGCAACAGAGGTTATTTGTCTTTGCAGGGAGGCTAGAGACTTGGCAGAGGCATCGACTGCCAGCTGGAAGCATGCGGTAAACTTGTCTGCTGTGATGATAGTGTCCAAGGGCTCCGCCGCTGAGTCCTACTGCAATTGCTGCTGAGGCGAAGGAGATTCTCACTGCTATCGGGAGAAAAACTGCTCTTTTAGTTTGACGACTGTATACTTGGATGTATTTGTCCTGGAACTCAGCCGGAGTGTATATAGGGAGCTGCGGAACCAGAGTGATGGGTAGAGGTAGAATTGATGTTTATATGCATAGTGAGTGTATGGTTGCACCAAAAGAAAATTTTTTCTGGCCCTGTTAGTGGTTTGGAGGGGATTTGAGTGACATTACATGTCTGTGTCGATGGATTGGAGTAGCAAAAGGGCACTTGAGTGTTTTCCGGTTGGATGTACAGAGTGACGTTGGGGATGGTTATGGCTTTTGTGGTCTTTACGTTGGATGAAAATGACAGGGCAGGACCTGGTACTGCTACCAGAGGAGGGCGTTCTAGGGCCGCACACATGAAGCAGGTGGAGAGGTTGCCTAGTCCAGCAAAGTGGCGATGGCCAGTCCCTGCTGTAGCAGGGTGAGCCAGGAGAAGGGAGACTCAGAAGGTTTAGAAATTTAGTTAGTGAGTTGAAGGTCTTGGATCTGAATATTACGGTGGATGGTGGATTGGACCTGGAGTAGCGACCTCCATACATACAGTTTGGCGTCCAGAAATTTCTCTTGGCGAGTGGTGCACTAGGCTCCTGGAACCGGAGACGTCCACCGGCTATCCCAGGGGTCTGGGATTGTGAGAGTGTATTTAGATTGATGGTAGTAGAATCATCCCTGGGGACGAAGGGAAAGGTAATGTATCTGGCAGGAAGACCAAGGACACCCTACATTTTTCTGCGTTCACTTTTTTGCACATTGGGTAGTTGCCTTCTGG
Organism: Tenrec ecaudatus; assembly: GCF_050624435.1. Lineage (NCBI taxonomy): Eukaryota > Metazoa > Chordata > Mammalia > Afrosoricida > Tenrecidae > Tenrec > Tenrec ecaudatus. The sequence goes on from NW_027459465.1 coordinate 1,387,515, forward strand.
TCATACAGGAAGCGTTTTAAAATCAGTGAAATTTAAGTATATGGGTGATCTGCCCCCTGTGGGTGGGCAGTTAGCGGTGGCCAGCAAATAATCATAACACTTAGTGCAGGCGTAATTGGTATAGTTTTCAGTCAAGTAAAATCGCCAGGCAAAAGGGGAAATTATACTACGTTTAGCTGGCTGGCTTGGTGAGGTGAGTGAGGCAGAGAGACATAGGACCAGTAGACTGAGCAGACCACTGGGAGCCATGGTCAGAGTTTACTGCCATCTGGACTCGGGACAAATGTACCCAGGAATCTAGTCAAAGAACCTTGATTGCTGAGGGAGTGGTAAGGGACAGTGTAAGGGCCTTTCCACCGGGGTGCTAAGGGTTTGGGTGCAAGGGATTTAATTAACACAGCATCTCCAGGATGCACTGGTTTTTGGTGATCAGCAGAGGTCAGAGAGGGTTCAGGGATGGCAGAGTTGGCGTGTTGTCTAAGAAGGTTGTGGAGCAAGCACAAGTATGGAAGGTAAAAAGCTAGCAGAGGGCAATCGGTTGCAGGAAGAGGCGAGAAAAGGAAAGGTTGTCTGTAGAGTATTTTGAAAGGACTGAGGCCGGACGGCTCCTGAGGGGCTGCGCCAAGGCGAGTATAAGAGCAAAGGGTAATAGTTGAGGCCAAGAAAGTTGCAGTTCTAGGGAGAGTTTGGTGAGCTGTTGTTTTATGAGACTGTTAGCTCGTTCAACCTTACCAGAAGACTGGGGGTGTAGGCTGCGTGGAGTTTCCAGCAGATGCCCAGTGAGGCGCAAACTGCCTGCTGCACCATAGATATGAAGTCTGGACCATTGTCCGACTGAATTGAAGCAGGCTGGCCAAAACGAGTAATGAAGTCTTGAAGAAGGTGAGTGGCGACTATGCTTGCACTCTCAGAGGAGGTGGGAAAGACTTTGATCCATCCTGAAAATGTGTTCACCATAGTGAGGAGATACTTAAACCGCTTATGCTTTGGCATGTGGGTAACGTTTATCTGCCAGTCCTGTCCCAGTAGGTGCCCTTACATCTGGTGGAGCTGTTTATGAGGGTGTTGAGCTTTCTGGCTATTGGAGAGGGCACCGATGTTGCATTTTGCATGTACTGTGTTGATAGTACTCCATAGTCCAGTGGGGTGAAATATGGGGTTAGAAACGTGTAGAGAGCTTTTGGCCCGATGTGTGGAGAATTGTGAATATTGGTGATGATTGTTTCCTGTTGTAACTTTGGGAGAATGAGTAAGTTCTATTTGTGTACCCACCATTTTTGTTGAGGAAGAGAGCAATACTGGGTGTTTTCCTGTTCAGTGTAAGTTGGAGTGTAAGTGGGAGGTAAAAAGCATACTGAGCTAGGAGCGGGAAAGTTGTTGGGCTAAGTCAGTAACAGGATCTGCAGAGTGGGAGGGAAGGGGAAGTAGGGCCTGAGTGAGAGGGCGAAATGGAGAAGGTAGTCCGCTACCTGGAGCACAACCCTGGGCTCGGCGAGGGTTACCGGAGTCGAGGAGCCAGGGCCTCTTCAGTCCATGAACCCCAGCAGCTCCATACCTTGCAGCTATGTGTCTGGAGTTTCCAGGATCTCGGCACCTCGGCTTTGCAGAGCCGGTGGCAGAGCCAGGGTCGGGCAGTTCGACTTCCAGTGGCCTGGCTGTTTGCACTGCGGGCAAGGCTTGGTAGGAGGCTTGGGATTGGGGCAAACTTTTGCCCAGTGGCCGACCCGGCCACATTTGAAGCAGGCTCCTGGCGGTAGGTGCCGGCTCCCCTGGGGAGCGTGGCGATGGATGGGATTGCCTGCCGGCCTTAGGGCTGCTACCAGGGCTTGGGAATGGAGGCTAACCATCTGTTGGACCCTCACCTGGCAAGTGGCCTCAGCTGGCTCCTCCCAAGCGTTGAAAACTTTAAATGCCATTTTTACCAGATCCTGCATAGGGGTTTCAGGGCCCTCCTCAGCCTTCTTTAGCTTTTCTTTCTGATGTCAGGGGCTGACTGGAAGGTGAAGTGAGAGGCCAAAATAGAGGCCCCACTTTTTAGACCCTGGGTCTAAACGAGTGTACTTTGTGAGTGCCTCCTGGAGGCGGTTAAGAAAAAGAGCAGTAACTTCTCTCAGTTTTTCATAGTTGACAACCTTGTTGGAGACTGTTTCCAGACCTCTAATGAGGTACCTGAGCATGAGGTTTCTATAAGGAAGATCAGACGCCCGGCCGGGCTGGTAACTCCAACTGGGGTCCTCTATTGGGATGGCATGCGCCCCCAAGGGGACATTAGGGTCGATAGCGTGGTTTTTTTCTGTGTACGTTCCTCGGCAGTAAGGGTAGAAGCAAGGATCATTTGGATGCCATGCCAGGTTAAATCATACGTTTGGGAAATGTAGGTAAATTCTTTAATAAACTTAGAGGGCTCTGCTGAGAAAGAGCCCAGGCGGGTCTCTATCTGCGACAGGTCCTTTAAGGAAAAAGGGACGTGGACTTGAATGAGTCCCTATACACCTGCAACCTCTCTTAATGGACAAAGGGCAGCTGGAGGATTGTGGAAGCGGGTATGAAAGGCAAGCGGTGAGGACAGGAGAGAGCGATGGGATGGCGCAGCGGGCGGGGTAGACTGATAGAGCAGCGGAAGAGGCGCACTGAGGAGCTTGGCTGGATCTTCTGGGGTTTGAATGGCAGGTTTTTTCTGCTGAGGAGATAGAGCTAACCGTATTTGGCGGGCGGAACAATGGCTACAGAGGTCAGGGCGGGAACGCAAGTCCCAAAAAGCCTGCACATAGGGGACTTCAGAATCCTTACCAGTCCTCCTGCAGAAATTGTCCAGGTCCTGTAGAACGTTGAAATCAAAAATGCCCGTTGGAAGCCAATGTGCGTGGTTGTTAAGCTGGGACTGGGGCCAGGCAACTTGGGAGAGAAAAACAAGTATTTTCTTTCACAAGGTCTGAGTGAGAGGGAGAGACTCATCAGGGCAGCCATAGACTGATTTTGAACGTAGGCAAGCGCCGTGCCTAAAGGTCCTGGAGATTTGGGTGGCTCTTAGGGGACCCCAAAAGAAGTGGGGAGCCGCACACCTATCCCGGGTTTTTGGCACCAAAACACAAGGTCTATTTGGATGTGAAAACAGAATGAAAGACCCAATTAACGAAGTTTTAGAAGCAGGCTTTATTGAGAAGTTTGCGGGCGGGTTCAGCAACTCAGGATATTGAGCTATTGAAGCTGCGCCGGGGGAAAGAATCCTGGCGGCGTTTTTATGCCCACTGTTGGCAGGCACAGCTGGGGAGGATCATAGCTGGTGAGGTTCTGCACACACAGGTGCTTCAGAAGGGAGAAGGTCGTTAATCTTATCTATATGTCAAGGAAGGATGGAGTGACCATTATCTTCAGAAAACATTCTGGCTTTGGGACGAGCTGGTTCCAGGAATTTGGGGTTGAGCAGGGGAGGGGAGGTTGGTTAGGGTTCAGCCTTGAGAGCTAAGATGGAGGTGCAGGACTCAAAATGGAGTCTGTTGTGCCAAGACTGGGACACAGTGTTGTGCCGCGGCTCCGGCAAGCAGCAGGCCTGGGGGCGCCTGCGTCCACCCCTGTTGGTTTGGGCAGGACTCTGGCTGGGTGGCCGGCTCCAGGCTGGCTTTCGGCTAGGCCGCAACCTGCGGCCTCCATTTTCCCAGCCACGTGACTCCACTCTCAGGCAGAATGGCACCACCTGTGTCTGTTGTAGCTACACTCCATTCCCAGACAGCAAACCGCCCAGACTGCCGGAAAGTTCAGCAGAACAAGTTTCATTTCCTGCGCAGGGACCAGACCATCAGCTCTCTTGAGGGGAGACTGAGCGGCCCCCCAGTCTAATTTTCCAAAGGTTTTTATACTTTTGCAATGTGCAGGTGTGCAAGCAGGCAGAGCTCAGGAGCGGGGTATTGTGGTTAGCCATTCTTAGTTGAACCAAAACTGCTCTGGTCCTTCTCGCAAGCCTTCTGAACATCCATTTCCTTCTGTACGTTCCCTTGGGCTACGTCTGCACAGCCTAACTCCCCAGTATCAGCTAGTTCATTGGCAGTTCATAGCTAGTTTATTTACCATTCATAATGGCTTCTGAAAGCTCAAAATGACTTCTCTTGTCAAGGCTATTTAAGCTTTGCCCAGAGCTGCTATATTCTCTCCTGTTCTTAGCCAAGTTCAAATCATTGAATCTTCGGTAGCCAGCCCAGTGTATGGTGGGCTCAGCACTAAGAGTTTTGTGGCTTGTACTTTCTGTGTAAGGAATGCCACTAGCTTATTGGTTATTACTGGGCCAAATGTGAGGCTTAGCAGGAGGAGGATTAGGGGCCGGCTAGGGCCGTTCATAGGGTAGTTAGCCAGGCTGACCAATTAAGTAGCTTTTCAAACCAATTGGTTACTCCATTTCTTTTCTTGACTCTTTGTTCTAATCCTTTCCTAACCAGGGCTCATCTATCTTTATTGATTCCCGAATGCTTTGCATAGAATTAGTTTCTCCCAATGCTGTGCACAGCATTCCTTGTTTCCAAAAGAGCAAGTCAAGCCCTCGGCGGGTTTGCAACACAACTGCCACAAGGGAGTCTAGGGATCTTTCTAAATGGGAGACAGGTTTTTTTTAATCCCTGTAGATCTAAAGCAATTTGCTGACTAAGAATCTGATAGTTTAAGTTTCCTTGTATTAAAGCAACTGACCCGACTGCAGCTAATCCCATAATCCCAAGCCCTGTTACCAGTGGGACCAATACTGGGGCTCTTTGAACTCATCCGGAAATTCCAAAGTTATCCCTACACCTCCTTCACCAGAACACAGGTACACTTGAGGACTAACATGCACTAGTACACAAATACCCGGGTCTGCTACTAATACTGGGGAAAAGAGACAGGGTGTTCGTCCTGTGGAACAAGTAAAGCAAGTACTCATTGGAGCAGATAACAAATTAGGATCAACATTTGGTTCAATGGGAACAGCTTGAAGGCAAAAATCTCGATATCTTGATATATTAAAGGGATACTTAGATGAATAAAAACACAGTCCTTGCCCTTGCAAATCTTTTAAAGGGAGCTTAGACTTGAGTCCATACTAACATCACCTATAGACTGCCGCTTTGTGTAATCCTTTTTACTAACATTTCTAATTGGATTACACTCTGTACCAATAGTGCTATTTGTACCTGTGCCTACATAGTAAAGGGAAGCAGGGTTCAGACAAAGCCAACAATCAGCTGTGAGGTGAGGATCTGAGTTCATAAATTGGAATACAGCATCCCGAGAATCAAACACAGAACCTTGAGGTGGCTCCTGAATGAGAAGGGCCCTGTGAGTTGGGCTGGCAGTGAACGGGAAAGTTACTGGAGAGTCTGGAGGGTGCGGCAAAGGAATCTTAATGACACCAGCTGTGGCTCTTCAGGATTTATCCCGAGGTTTGGGCCTTTGTACGGATGGCAGGTTGCCATATTTTACTTTGCTGGATAGAAAAGGTTTTCCCGGGATCTCTATCATTTACATAATGTTGAATTCCCCATGTTTTCCCAGGGAACCCAATAACGCTTGAATCCAATTCTTATTGGGTTACATTTGGAAACCATACACGTAGTGGGATCAAACCCTTCCAACGTGAGTCTCATTCTTGTAAAAATAATAGGGTCATCTTTAACAAGTTTCCACCCTGAAAATGATAGTTTCACAACCCCAAGCTGCACAATGATAATGTCCCTCCCCTTGGCAGTTAGGGAGTCCATGAGCCGGGCATATATAGACATGGTTTGTTTGGAGCCTTCTTTCTATAGAGGGTATTCCGCACCCATAGGACGGGATTCCAGTATAGGTCCCATTGTGCCCTTTACCTTTAAAGGATCCAGAATGCCAATTCTTTCCTAGCAAATCAAACAAATCAAAATGAAAACAGGGGGTCATACCCAGTATAAGAGGTTACATATTCACTGCTGGAGGTTAGAATAGCAGTCCACAGATGTGTTTCTGCTTGGGGGAAACACTGGGTGCTGTCAGCAATACTCGGAGAAAAACAATTAAGTTCTGTAAAGCCTTAATTTTGAGGGATTTTCCGTCTTTCTGGGTGTCCATCTTTTCAGGATATGCTCAGGGTGGGCTTTTTTTTTTTTTTTTTACTTATGACTGATGAATCCACGGCCCCCTCCCCACTATTTTAACAGCAGTTGGTGTTGTAAGTATCACTTGGTATGGGCCAGTCCACCTAGGTTCTAAGGTGTCAGGTTGGTGTTTCTTTACCCATGTCCAGTTTCCTGGTTGCACGTTGTTGGCTGCCTGTTCCCTTTCCCTTGGTTAGGCCCAAAATGAAGGTGTCAGAGCAGATGATTTGTCTCTCACCTGTTGCACAGCCTGCAGGCACTCGATGAGGGAACGATTAGTGACTTCCATTATTTCTACTTCTTTCAATCTTGGGAGGATTTGGGGAAGGTCTGCCAAACATAAATTCAAATGGGGACATGCTTTTCACATAGGGAGTGCTTCAGACTTGAAGTAGGGCAAAAGGTAAAGTAAGGATCAACCCAGTTCTCGCCAGGTCCTAAATGCAACTTAACGAACAATTCCTTTAGGGTTCTGTTTATTTTTTCTACTTGCCCTGAAGAGCTTCCAGTTAATATTTAGAAGCATTGCTAAGACTTTAGTAATTTGAGCAATAAATGTTGGGCCATTGTTGGACCCCAAGGTGGTGGGAAGGCCAAATCTAGGGACAATTTTAGTTACTAATAATTTACACACAGTGGCAGCAGTTTCCTTCTTTGTTGGGAAGGCTTCCACCCATCCAGAACAGGTGTCTACGAACACCAGCAAATATCGGTAGCCATACTTTCTAAGTTTGATATACATAAAGTCCACCTCCCAGAATTCTCCAGGACTACTACCTCGAGCTCGTGGTTGGGGTTGCTCCTTTTCTTTTTGGGGTTGTTTACCCGAGCACAGTGCAATCAACGGTGGGTGACATCTGCCACCCAGTGTCCAAGCCTGGGTATGTAAAAGTGCCTGAGAAGCAACTGAGACAGTTTAGAGAGGATCCCAAATGCATACCTTCATGTAGTCCTTGAATCAGATCTCTCCCAGAGCTTCTGGCATGAATCTTCTTCCATCAGGATGGAGCAGCCACCCTGGATGCTCCCAGTCTTTTTGGCAGGCCAGCTCTTGGCTTATCTTTAGATCATTTTCTGAGTATGTAGGTTGTGGCTGTAACACTGGGGATGGCATGGTCACAGCCACTACCTTGGGGATTTGTGGCATAGTCCTGGCATTCGAGATCCACCGGTCCGGGGGACTGGTTAGGAGTGGTTCAACCATAGGTCCCCCTGCCACAGCAATATCCTGTCCCAGTGTAAGCTTCCTAGCTTCTATGACTAGGATGGCCGTGGCAGCCTCAGCTCGCATGCAGCTCAGCCATCCTGCAGCTACAGAGTCCAGTTTCTTTGAAAGATAGGCCACAGGTTTCTTCCATGGCCGCAAGTTCTCAGTTAGCACTTCTTTTGCTGTGCCTCTGGCCTCACATAGACAATTGGAAGGGCTTTACTCTGTCTAGTAGGGCAAGAGAGGTTGCCCATATGAGCGACTTTTTAAAGGATTCAAACGCTTGTTGTTCTACTTCAGTCCATTTAAGTTCTTTTTCCTTTCCCCAGTACTTGCATATAAGGGTTTCGTTGTTTTTGCAAATCCCAAATTCCACAATGGACAGTACCCCACAGCTCCTAGAAACTCTTGCAACTGCCTCTTAGTCTCAGGGACTGGGATTTTGAGGATCGCCTCAGTGCGGCTGGGGGACAAGGTCCGTTTTCCCTCCTCCAGTTGGTAGCCTAGGTATACAGCTTTATGGACACACAGTTGAGCCTTTCTTGCAGATACCCTGTACCCCAATGGGCCAAGGACTATTATCAGGTCCTTGGTAGCCCGTTGGCATTCCTCCAGGGTTTCGGAGGCCAGGAGGAGGTCATCTGCATACTGGAGCAAGGTGGTTTGGGGGTGTTCCTCCTTGTGTCCCTGTAAGTCTTCACTGGGTTGATGTGCAGGGGACACGGGTATGGAGAACAAAGCATCCTTTAAGTCCAAAACAGTATAACAAATTCAGTTTGACGGGATAGTACTCAGGAGGGTCTCGGGGTTTGGCACGTGGGGTGGCCCGTTTCTATCCTCTCATTTGCCTCTCTGAGATCCTGCACCGGTTGGAAGTCCTCAGTTCCCGGCTTCCGCATGGGCAGCAGGGGAGCATTCCATGTGGACTTGCAGAGGACCCAAATGCCTGTCCTCTTTAGTCTGCAAATGGGAACAGAAATACCCACTTTTGCTATCCAGGGAGTAGGGTTAGCTTGACACACCGGTGTAGCTGAGCTCAGAAGTTGTACGACCCCAGGCACCTGAAGTTCAGAAAGGTCTGGCAGGTTGTTCTCTGCCCAAACAAAAGGAATATCTTTTAGCGATTTATCAAGAAGTTCCTTTGAGCAGGTCTCTTCTGCTCCTTGATAAAACACATATCACTCTGACATTGGAGCGGTGAGCAAAACTTTTGGCTTTTCAAGTTCAAGGGTTAAGGTGGTTGTAGCAGATGAGAAAGTAATTATGGCTGCCATTTTTCATAATAAGTCACGATCAATTAGGGGAAAGGGGCATTGAGGCATTACCAGGAAGGAGAGTGTGTGTAACTAACTGTCTCTTGTGCTAAATCTGTTATTCTGGCCGTTGTCCATGGGTGTGCTTGGGTCTGCCCTGGGGCCCCTGTAATGAAAGCCTTTCCTTTTGACAAGGCACCTGTAGTCTTTTCTGAAACCAAGAAGGTGACCCCTTTGTCCACCTAGAAATTTACTGGCTGGCTCCCTACATGGAGAGTGAGCATGGGCTCTTTGGGGTCAAGTGAAACAGAGCCTGGACACCTTTATTCAGCTTCGAGCATTATTGTCTGTAGCTTCGATTTTTCTAGGCGAGGACTAGGCCCGTTCCCTCTAGTGGTGGCTCGTCTGCCTCTCCTGGGCTTTTCAAGGCACTGATTTTTCCAATGTCACTGTTTTGTATAGTAGGTACATGGATACTTCCTCAGGACTAGGCGAGTGAGAAGCGGGGTATTAGGGTTAGCCATTCTTAGTTGAACCAAAACTGCTCTGGTCGTTCTCGCAAGCCTTCTGAACACCCATTTCCTTCATGACATTCCCTTGGGCGACGTCTGCACAGCCTACCTCCCCAATATCAGCTAGTTCATTTACACTTCCTAGCTACTTTATTTTCTTTTCATGGTGGCTTCTGTCAGCCCCAAATGGCTTCACTCTTGTCAAAGCTGTTTCAGCTTTTCCCAGAGATCCTACACAGTCGCCATTGTAGCCGAGAGGTAACAGGGTCTGTGACCATGGCCAAGATGGCACCCACCAGTCCAAACATGTGGAAGGGCGCTGCCTAGGGAGCTGGGTGAAGAGGCCTGGGAGTTAGCCCTGCCTGGTCCCGGGAGCCAAAAGTTTCCCTTATCCCCTCCATTCCCTTTGCCTTTCTCCTGGTTTTTCAAACAAGCTGCTCTAGCCCTATAACGCCAAGCACAAAATTGTCATAATTCTTAATGAAAACGTATCTGGTACCCAAATTATAGATGTGACAATTTGGTCACATTTCAAAAACACTGAAAATTTTATGCTTTTAAAATATATTTTGAATGCCATATATATTGATAACTATGAAAGTAAAGAATAGAAACCAAAAAAAAAAATTTTCCTAAATTTAAAACTTGAGGCGTTATAGGGCTAGTGTTCTTCCAGATTTGGTTTGTTCCTTCTTACAGGCTGGTTTTCCGTGGCCCAGGCTTAGGCCAATGGCGTTCGGAAGCCTAGGCGGAGTCACTGTTACCTTTAGGCTTTCAGTGATGCTGCTTCAGGCACTTTTGGGGACAGCTCTTACTTAATACACAGCTCCTCTGCCATGATGTTCCAGCCAGAAATTCCAATTTCCCTTAAGGTTCCCTGAGCTGCCACGTGTCCCTTCCCTTCAGAGATTTGAGCATCAGCCCCGCCAGCAGGCGTCTTGGAGGGCCTTGGAGCCATCCCAAGCAATGGTCCTCCTAGCCTGTTGTCCAGAAAAATGGTTGGACCTAAAGGTCGCCCTCGGCGACTAGTCCTTGACCCCTTCCCTCGGGCTGAGGCATGAGATTCAGGGCAACCCAGGGGTGCGCTCTCAAAGTGGGGGTTATTGACCTGGAGGCAGCAAGCTGTCAATCGCCTCCTTGTTTTGTGCTTTCTAGATGGGACTTAGCAGCTTGATGCTCAAGAATTGCCCCCTTGCATGAATCGTGTCCAATTGGGATAGAGTTGATACAGAGACCCTGGGCAAACAAAAGCTGATAGATTCACTTTGCAACTCTATTTGGCCACAGTATCGTTTTGAGAAAGGAGAATGGTGGGCAGAGAATGGTACGCTTTCCCTTCCAACCGTGATTCACCGGGAACAGTTCGGTAGAGTGCCGGGAAAGTGGGCGGAGATGCCAGGACTTAGAGCATTTCTCCTCTCGAGGAGCAGTAGGAGACCTTCATCCCCAGTGCACCCAGGAACCCCTAAGGCAGGCGTCCTCAAACTGTGGTCCATGGGGCACATGTGGCGCCATGCCATTTATCCCACACTCGGGGTGTTTTTGCTGCCACTGCCTGTCCTGCTTAGCAGCCGACTCGTGCAGTGTGCATAGGAATTTGTCCATAGGTTTTTTGAAAACCATAGTCTGGCCCTCCAACGGTCGGAGAGACAATGAACTGGCCCCCTGTGTAAACAATTTGAGGACCCCTGCCCTAAGGGATCCTGGACTTCAGGTCACTATTGTCCCAGCCCTGAACCCTCCCTGAACATTCTACCCCTAGTAGAGGCACCAGGGGCATTTGGTCCCAGGGTAACTTACAAGCCTTTTACTCAAATGGAACCCGAGAAAATTAAAAATGACACAGGCAGTTACTCTACTTTTGATCCCTGTTGAATCCGCCTGTAGCATCCCAATATTACAATTTAACCCTATAACGCCGAGCATGACCTTTCCCTAACATTTAATGAAATGAATATAAATGTATATATATTGATAACTATGAAAGTAATGATTCAAAACGAATTTTTTTTTGCCCAAAAATTTAAAAGTGAGGCGTTATAGGGTGAAAAAGAAGGATGGTTCTTATCAGAGGGGCCAATGCCTTAGGATCATAAGTGAAGCGGTGATCCCACTGCACCCAGTAGTGCCCAAACCCTGGACCCCACTAGGGGAAATTGTGAATGCTTTTACCCCCGTGCCGGTACTTAGAATGAGCAAACACACACGCCTGATAATCCTAAGATTTTTACTTACTTCCTGTGATACTCACCTACTTTCAAGGGCACTCCCACCTCACAATCCTAGCCTTGTCTCAGTTAAACTGTTCACCCTTTTGTGCGTTTGTTGTTTTTTCCAGAAGTTCTCAAGTTACCAAAGCCCCTAATCCAAGTGTGCCAGCTCCAGGACCACCATCTCCTGGACCACTTCAACCTTATCCATCCTAGCGCTGAATGGACAACCCCTCCCAGCAGAGCAGGAAGGGTGTGGACCCAAAGCCCCACTTCGCCCCTTTGCCAGCAGGAAGTAGCTAGAGATGTCGTCGCCCAGTACCCCAAAGATTTGGGTCCACATCTCTTCAGGGTGGAAATATTAGGTAGCTAGCATAGGGACTGGGGTGTCCATTACACATGCTCAGAGGGCCCAGTTAGTGGCCCAGGAAGGAGTGGCACACTGTGCGTGCTCAGAGGTCCAGGTTTCCGGCCAGGAAGGGCAGGTCCACCTGGGTGGGCGCTGCACCTGCATCGACCCACCTAGGCCAAGTATATTCAATTCAGCCACTAGGATCGACCAGGGTTGCCCACCACACCTCCCTAACTCTCCTAAACCTCACTTGGATCACAAACCAGGCTTTGGCGTGAATTCTTTCTCACGCAGAACCAAGGCCCGAGGGATATCTGTCCCCAGAGAGATCTGACCAACCCAGGAAAGCTCTTTGGAGGCAGCAGGAGTAGACGTGAGTGGCTGGTGGATACTGTTCAGATGCATGGCTTTCTGCTTGGAAGGGTTTTTAGTCTCGGCTGACAGGATCAGAGGAGGTAGTATGTCTGGATCACATAGTATCCATGTCCACAAATGAGCTGCCCATTCCAAAGTCCTGACAGTGCTTTTGGAAAACACTGTGCTTTGGAATGTCACCCCTTGCAGAGGGCAGTGGGAGGGGCTGGGACCCAGGTATGCTGCCCCTTGCTCCCAGTTGCCGGTTTCTGGATCCTGATTATATCTCTCACAGGATCAGTTAGTGGGCTTGTTGTCTGCCTCAGGCTTTGTTCACCGAGGTCCTCCAGCTAGGTGGTGGTGTGTGTGCATGAGCAGAGGCTTCCTGCTAATCCCCCATGAGTTGAAGAGCTCCCCTGGTGTGGGCTCCGTGAAAGAGGTGCCCCAGACAGCAGGACTACCCAGGAGGGTGGGCCCTACAGGAACCGGAGGGCCATTCCCCCTGTGGAATGACCTCAGAGCCCCGCCTCTCTCACTGTCCAGCTGCCGGGGCTGTGGACCCTAAGCTTCATGCCTCACATAGGAATAGACACAGGGTGAGGCGACTGCAGCACCTGCTTTTGCTGGTCTAATCCAGCCTGAGATCATCCTAGCATCAGCCCTCTGCCAGGGTCCTTTTTTTCTCTCCTTTTATAGGGGCTCATACAACAATAACCACAATACGTGCAAACATCACTGATATAAGGCACATTTGTACATTCATTGCCCTCATTATTCTCAAAATATCTTCTCTCCACCCAAGCCCCTGGCCTCAGCTCCTCATTCCCCCCGCCCCCATTCTCACTACCCCTCCTCATAAATCCTTCATCATTTACTAATTATTATTTTGTCATATCTTGCACTGTCTGATGTCCCCCTTCACCCCCTTTTCTTTTGAGGTTTTATGTAGATCCTTGTCATCGGTTCCCTGCTGCCAGCCTACCCTCCCTCCACCCTCCCAGCATCCCCATTCATAACACTGGTCCTAAAGGGCTCATCCACCTTGAATTCCCTGTGTTTCTAGGTCCTATCTGTCCCAGTGTACATTCTCTGGTCTAGTCAGATTTGAAAGTTATAATTGGGATCTTGATAGTGAGGGGAGAGGAAGCATTGAGGAGCTAGAGGAAAGTTGTGTTTCACCGTTGCTGTCTAGTACCCTGTGTAGGCTTGTCTCTTCCCCAAGACCTTACTTAAGGGAATGTCCAGTGTATTGCAAATGGGCTTTGGCTCTCTACCCAGCATTCCCTGCTCATTCGCAATGAGAGTTTTTTGTGCTGATGATGCCTGATCCCTTTGATACCTCGTGATCGCACAGGCTGGTATGCTTATTCCATGTGGGCTCTGTTGTTTCTGAGCTACATGGCCGCTTGCTTACCCTTCAGGCCTTTAAGACCTCAGACGCCATATCTTTTGATAGCAGGGCACCATCAGCTTTCTTGACCACATTTGCTTATGCAACCGCTTAGACTTCAGGGAACGTGTCGGGAAGGTGAGCATCATAGAATGCCAATGTAATAGAACAAGGTATTCTTGCAATGAGAGAGTCCTTGAGTGGAGGCCCAAAGGCCATCTGCTACCTTAATAGGACACCTATAAAGATATGGACATAGGTGTATTTCCCCATGCTCACAGATAAATATATTTACATCTGTGCGTGCCTTTCTTTAGACCTCTATAACTGGCCCGTGCTTCCTAGGTCGCTCTGCTATTCCCTTTCATTTCCCTCTTGTGCCCACTGCCATGCTCAGTTTCATTTGGGTTTCAGTAAATCCTCTTGGTTCCTTCACCCTTGATCACGCCCTACCAGGATTCCTACATCGCCCTCATAAACCTATTGTACAGCCCCTTCCTGTTACGCATATGGTTACCTGTCACTAGCGGGCTTGAATGTCCTCAAAATGTATATACAGCATGATTAGAAATATGATACATTTTCTCTCTGTGTGTGGACCTGGCTGTTGAGATCATGGCCGTCCTGAAGGTGAGCAATTGTATACTTTATTTTGTCTGTTGTCTCTTTAATTTTACCCCTCAATTACACAACTGGACCCGTTTGATTGTGGGAGTTGGTACCCCTCAGGAGGTAGGAGTTCATGTGGTCCAATAGTTCTTTAACCTAATTGTTTGGGTCTTTGATTTCAACTCTTTTCCAAATGGAAAGAGACTAACAGTTGGAACTTAACTGGTCACCACGCAAGCTTATAAGACTCCCTATAACTGCTACTCATCCAAATAAAATGCAAAACATTCGGTTTAAAGACTGTTACACCAATTGCCCTAGACAGTCTCCAAACTATGGTCTTTACCCTTCCAGTCCAGTGCCTCAGAACTTGAAGGTGTTTTTGGATATGAATAAGTTTTCATAACTTTGTACCCTGTATGCTCTATCACATACGTGGACATATTGACATATTTACAGTACAAATAAGTATATCAAAATAGTCCCTGCCACACAGGTATACTCCCACAGACCACCGGTTCAACTCATATCTACCTATATATATACATACACTTATAAATTATTATTTGCTTTCACTGTTATTTCAAAATGGTGATTGGTATCTTTAAAAGGCATTTGAATCCAAAAACACAAGTAAATAGATAATGAATGATTGACTACAAGCTAAGCAACTCTAAGAATTGCTGGCAGTTCCCAAAAGCTGAGAAAAACGATATACGGACCTCCCTTATTTCAGAGAGAGAACAAGGTGCTGTCAACACTTGCCTTCAGATTTCTGGCCTCCAGAACCGAGAATAAACTTCCCTTTGTTTTAAGCTACCTTGCTTATGGCATTTAGTTGTTGCTGATGCACAAGTTTATTGATAGTCATGTGCCAGGCTAGCCATTACTGTCTGCCTTCGCAAATCAGATGATAAACAATTGTGGTTACACATTAAATATAGCAAGAGGTCTTACACATCATCGTAACTTGCTTGTGTGAAACATTAATAAATATTCAAGAATCTTGGGCTTCTTGGCTTCACCAGGAATGCTACAGCATCCCTGCCGAATGTAAGACCCATGAGGGTCTGCCTTCTTCTTGTACAGCCAAATGCAACTGTGTTTGGGGGGAAAAGAGGAAAAAGACTCAAAGGTAATTAACAAACCACTAATATAAAATGTTATATATATGGATAGAGATTACTGCAAGGATGAGAATTCTTAGGATTCTAATAAATTCTTAGAAATGAGCACTAAAACTATGTAGTCAAGTAATTCTGGTTTTACATAAAGAATGCCTGTAATTTTAACAATTAAACAGTGGTGTCAGGTAGATGGAAAGATGTACAGATGTCTCCAAGAGCTGGACTCTGTCTAAATGTGAAGCTATGACAGCACATGTTCCAGAATTCCTTGTCTGATTAACTGTTCACACTTCCAACGAAGTAAAAAATGCTGAGGAAAAAAAGGGACACAGAAAAGAAATTATTGGAAAATAACCTCTTGGATTATATTTTACATCAATAAAAAACAAACTAATAGCTTATTTTAAAATTCCAACAGTGATAGATCATAATCAACTCAACAGCAACAAGTAGTTAATAAGGAATTAAGTTAACTTTACTATATTTATTGCTTTATTCAAATTTTGTTAAAGCTATTGGTATTTTAATCAGAATTACTTAAATGAATTGTATAGTTTAAATTAAATTCAATAAGAAACTTGTAAACACTGAAGTGGTTTTTTGCCCAACTTTAATAAACCCTGAATTTTCCAGGAGTGTAACTAGTATATATTTTTTTTAAAAAAAGAAGAACTTATGAATTAAGGACATCAGGTATAATGAATAACTATACAGACAACTTACAACAAAGATACAAGAGATCTAGTAAAACTAGGTAACCTTGGAACCTTGAGCTTCAGAAGAAATTATAGAAAAGTGGACTGAAAACTAACTAGAAGATGAAGGGAAACAAAAGTGGTGCAAGAACAGACAGGTGAATTGTCAGCTAGCCTGACGCATTCCATCCAGACAGAAGCCTGGCACATTGGTAGCTGGCACTAAGAAAGGATCCTCACTTGTTTCCCACACCCTCCTGATATCACAATTGCCAGCCCCTACCTTCACCCATACACCAGACAGAGATATCCTTGTAAGTCCATTTCTGCTTGAAGACAAAGCTCTGCCCTCATGGTTTAACATCCCCATGCCTAGAGATGGATTATCACCCCCATGCCCAGAAATGCTTGAGATTCTCCTCAAAGCACTAGCAAAAAATACAATGCTGGATCCCTCGCTGCTCTTGGACACGTGGAAAGTTCCCCCATGATTAGCCATTCTGACCCAGCTGCTTCTCTACCAGAAAGAATCCCCTCAGCTATCACCTAAGCTGTAAAAACACCCTACTGGATCAGGTGCGTGGACCACAGAAAACAGATAGGCCTGCCAAGCTCCATCTGGAATCAATATTCAACCCCCTAGAGGCTGTGACCTATACAAAAAGGTCCTCACCCCAAGTTTTCTCTTTGTTTTTCCTTTTCCTTCACTTCCTTTTATTTATTTTAATCACGTCTGCACTCTGCTTTCTTCTTTATTTCTGCTTCTACTTCTATTCTTTCCATTTTAATTTACTTTTCCAGTTCCCTTCCTTTCCTTTTTTATGTTTTGATTAGCTTCTCTTCTATTTTTCTCTACCTTGGTTTTTGACACACACACACACACACACACACACACACACACACACACACTTCTAGTTATTAAATTCCTTTCACTTGCTCTTGTTTGTCCGCTGTCTCTTGCTGGTTTCTTTTTCAAAAATTATTTCTTCGTTGGCAATTTTTTTTGTCCCTTCCTGTTCTACCTGACAGTGGACAGCAATCGCAGGCCTAGCCACCTCTATGACTGTAGTCATACCTATACAGTGACAGACACTACATACTCCTGTACCACCTGATCATCTTTACGTAAGTGAGACCACCAAACAAACCATTGCTAACTGTGCTATAATAACAACAAACAGTACTACACACATTCTCAAATTATCCTTTACAACAACCAGTAGATAGGTGGAGTGTCTGCAGTCTCAAGATACTAAGATCAATTAAACACAAAAACACTAATACTACAACATCTCAGTGGCAAAGACAATTTAAGTTTATATGAAGAAACAAGACAGAACAGCTGAAGCACATGACCAATATAGAGCTAGAAGACCTTTTTTCAGGAAGAAAAGGCATTGAAATTACCTGATAAACTATTAAAAATTATACTTTTATACTATCAATGAACCGGGAGAAAGGAAAGATTGCGAAGCTAAAGAAAAATTGAACACACACACACACACTAGAGTAATTCAGGAAAGCACTAAAATAACACATCAATTGAAACTAGAAACCGTATACCACAGCAAAGAGAAATTCAGAAGATTAATACTAAGATGAGAGAAACAGATAACGCATTAGAAGAGCAAAGGACTTTGCGAGTAGAAGGAGGCAGGGGAAGGGAGTGGTAAGCAAACAACGCCAAAGACGGGAATAACTAAGGAATTAAAATCAACAATGAGGAGGACATAGAGATCCTGGTGGTGTTGGGGTAACAGCAATTTAGCTGAGAAGAACTACTAAGGTGGAAGAAGGGTGAGTGTGATGGTGAGGTAGAAGAAAGGTAAAAAGAAACAGGAAAGATCTAGGAAGCAAAGCTATAGATAGAGGTATAAGCATAAGTGTGTACCTATGTAAATACATTAATTCATAAAAATAGAGGTATTGGTCTATGTACATCATATATGGCAAGACATTGGTGTAGTAGATGGACGTTAGGTCTCTGCTCAGGGCCTGCCTTCAATACAAGAATACTTTGTTCTAAGAACCTGGCATGTTGTGATGCTCACCCTCCTGGCATGATCGGTGAAGACAAAATGGGTGCACAAGCAAATGTGGTAAAGAAAGCTGATGGATTGCCTGCAACAATGATGCAAAAATAGAGCGATACTGGGGATGGTTCAGGACTGGATGGGGTGTGCTCTCTTGTCTAGAGGGTCACTGTGAGGTGGAGCTGGTTCGACAGCACCCGACCACAACAACAACAGAAAACTAAGACTGGCTCTGACAAGTGTCAGATGCTGCTCACCCAGGCTTGGACATTAACTTTCCATCGCATTAAATGTAATCGCTTGGTGTCAGAGTTGGAGAAGCTGCTATTCATACTCTAGTGATCAAGTGTTATGTGAGAAAATTACTTGTACATTTACTAGTTTGCTATTCATACCTTATTTCAGTTTAGCTTAATAACCCATTCCCTTGTTTTCTTTATCTCTGGGGAAAATAAGTATCACTAATTGGAGCAGGATATGTGAAAGTACTGCAAAAATAAAACACACCATGCTAATATTAAAAAAAAAAAGAAAGCTGATGGTACCTCTTCTATCAAAAGATATAGCATCTGGGATCTAAAAGGCTTGAGGTTAAACAAGCAGCTGTCTAGCTGATAAACAAACACACATGGAAGAAGCACACCAGCCTGTGTGATCATGAGATGGGATCAGGTAACAGGCATCAGAAGACCCAAAACACACACACACACACCCCACACCCCCCCCCCCAAATCCATCTGTAGATAATGGAACATCTCCTTGCAAAAGGGTCACAAGGGATGAGTCAACTAGGATGCAGTATAACACCAATGAAATATACAATATTCCTCTGGTTCCTTGAGGTTCCTCACCCCCCACTACCATGACTCCAGTCCTGCCTTTCACTGAGGGCTAGACCAGAACATGTACACAGATACAGATAAGAGCTCGAGACACACACTGAATCAAGGAATAACAATGGAAGTAGTGATACCAGGAGGGCAGGAGAAAGGTGACTCCAATGATTGACACATAACCACACCCCCACCCCAGGGGGACGATCAACAGAAACCAAGGGTGACGGGAGAGAGTGGTTGGTTAAGATATGAAAATAATAATAATTTATAATTTATCAAGGGGTCAAGGTGGGGTGGGGAGGGAGGGGAAAAAGAGGGACTGATATTTTGACCCTGGCCTCTAAACCCCTGATAAGGCCTGACCGTGGCAGCCTGCTCTCTGCTGGCTCCTCTAAGCCCCATGTCCATCACATGGCTGGTTCATTTTCTGTCAGCGCCCACGTAACTGACATATCTCCCCCACTTGCCTGAAAAGACAGCCAGGAGATCACCTCGCTAGGGTTTGGGATCAACGGTGGCCCTCTCTCCTTTGGGGACTGCCTACACCAGCGGAGCTCTTAACACTGGTCTCACTTCATGCCCTGCCTTGCCCTAGGGGCTAACTGACCCTGGGGCACAGCAAGGCCAGTATCATCACAAGGGCATAAGGACTGCACCTCTTGGCCTCCTAGTACAATCCTGCCCCTTGAGAGTCCCTGGGGTCTAATAGTAAGGGCTCAAATAGAAAGTAAATGTTTAGAAAATAATCTTGGCAACATATGTACAAATATGCTTGATACAATTGATGTATTGATTGTTATAAGAGCTCTAAGAGCCCCTTTATTAGTCTAGGTACTTTGGAGAAGTAAATCTACAGCAACTTGTGTATAAGAGAGAGTTGTATGTAAAGGTTAAGTGCGCATCAAGAAAATATCCCAACCCAGTGCTGCCCAAGCCCACAAGTCCAACATTAACCCATTAGTCCAATAACAGTCCACAAAGTCCTGCTCCATCTCACAAAACAGACACAATGATGTCGACTGCAGAGGAAAGCTGAGTCAATGAATATGTAAGCATCTCAGCGCTGGCAGGGGTCTCCACGTGGGTGCTCCAGCACCCAGGGCTGCATCGGGGTACGTTCATGTGGCTTCTCCCTGGGGATGTCTTGCAGGAAGTCTGTCTTGCAAGCTGAAGCAGGGAACTGCGAAAGCAGTTGCACCCTGGTGTGACCACAAAGCAAGAGACCCGAGAACTAGAAAGGTGAGGCTCACTGAGCCATTTATCCCTCTGCCCTTCAATTAACCCCACATGTGTTTATCGGCCAGGTTGGCACAATAAACTAACTGAGTCCCCAGTAGTATGATCTTTTAATTTTAAAAAAGAGCAAATGGACTAGAATTGAATCAGAGAGAGTTCATCAGTGAGATTAAAGAAAATCTCTCAACCTAATTTGGTAAAGGAATAATTTTTAAAATAGACAAGAAAATCTAGAGAAAATCACAGAATTCTGTGGGACAACATCAAGTACATTATGTGTGATTGGACAAAAAAACAGGAAGAAACAAACAAAACAATCAAAAGAGCAGAGAGAAGGAAACTTCCTTAATATATCATGACATGGTAACAAATGTACTCATGAAGCTAAACAAACCAAAAGCAGGGCTGACTGAAATAAAATAATCATGACATATCATGATGAAAGTTACAAATGACAGGAATCCTGACAGCAATTGAGGAAAAATAAGTTACTTAAAAAGAGGAACTGAAAACAAAAATTGTCTTAGAAAAAGTGCATCCAGAAGGCTCTGTAGCAGAAAATGACGAGACTTGGTTTAATGTACTTTGGACATGTTGTCCAGGGAGACAGACCTTGGAGACGTGTCCCACGCATGATAAAAGTACCGGGTTTTAGAACCGAGGAAAACCTTCAACAAGATGGATTGACACAGTAGCTGCATCACTGGGCTCAAAGATAAGAACAATAGTGAGGACTGCACAGTATGGGGCAGGGTTTTGCTCTATTGTCCATAGGAACACTGAGTTGGAATAACTCCACAGCACCTTCCAATAACAGCAACAACACCACCATCTATCATACACGAACACACTGAAGCAGGAAAAGTAAACATACATATTGAAAAGAGAAACAAGTCATGCAATTAAAAACTCCCAATACATTCAAAGAAGAGTTGACACCAATTTTATTCAAACCATTGTAGGACATAATAAAAATGGAAAGTCCCCAAATTCATTTTATGAAACTTGTAAAATCATTATACCCAAATCAGACAGAAACATAGCCAGGAAAGAAAATAATACAGCAATATCCCTTATGAACATAAATGTAAAAATATCTCAACAAAACCCTACCTAATAAAGCCAACAATAAATATCTCAGTAAAGTAAATCATCATGACCAACATGAATTCATAACAAGGGTGCAATGATGGTTACATATTAGAAAAACAATCAATGTTATCCACTATATAAACAAAACAACAGGAAAGAACTTTATAACCATATTAGAAAAATTCAAATCCTACAATCCTGAGAAGAAAATGGGACCAACGGTTCCAGGGGATAATAGAAAGGGAGAGCTAGGGAAGGGGGAGGGGAGCCAACAGACCCACGGACAGGGAACAACAAGAGATCTAAAATTGATGGAGAGGAAGGTGTAGAATGCCTGGTGGGGTTAGATCAAGTGCAATGTAGCTGAAAGAGGAATTACTGAGAGCCAAATGAAGGTCAAACATGATAGTGGGACAGGAGGAAAGTAAAGGGAAATAGAGGAGGAAAGGAGGCAAAAGACATTTTTTTTTACATTTTATTAGGGGCTCATACAACTCTTATCACAATCCATACAAATACATACATAAATTGTATAAAGCACACCCCTACATTCTTTGCCCTAATCATTTTCAAAGCATTTGCTCTCCACTTAAGCCCTTTGCATCAGGTCCTCTTTTTTTCCCCCTCCCTCCCCGGTCCCCCTCCCTCATGAGCCTTTGATAATTTATAGATTGTTATTTTGTCATATCTTTCCCTATCCGGAGGCTCCCTTCCTCCCTTTCTCTGCCGTCCATCTCCCAGGGAGGAGGTCACATGTGGATCCTTGTAATCGGTTCCCCCTTTCCAACCCACTCACCCTCACTCTCCTAGTATCACCCCTCAGACCCCTGGTCCTGAAGGTATCATCCACCCTGGATTCCCTGTGTCTCCAGCTCCCATATGCACCAGTGTACATACAACCTCTGCCCTATCCAGTCCTGCAAGGTAGAATTCGGATCATGGTAGTTGGGGGAAGGAAGTATCCAGGATCTGGGGGAAAGCTGTGTTCTTCATCGGTACTACATCGCACCCTGACTGACCCATCTCCTCTCCTAAACCCCTCTATGAGGGGATCTCCAGTGGTTGACAAATGGGCTTTGGGTCTCCACTCTGCACTTCCCCCTTCATTCACTACGGTATGTATATATATATATATATATATATATATATATATATATATATATATATATATATATATATATATATATATATATTTGCATGATGCCTTTGGCACCTCGTGATTGCACAGGCTGGTGTGCTTCTTCCATGTGGGCTTTATTGCTTCTGAGCTAGATGGCCGCTTGTTCACCTTCAAGCCTTTAAGACCCCAGACACTATCTCTTTTGATGGCCGGGTACCATCAGCTTTCTTCGCCACATTTGCTTATGCACCCGTTTGTCATTGGTGATCGTATCATGGAGGTGTGCACCCAATGATATGATTTTTTTGTTCTTTGATACCTGATAACTGATCCCTTCAGGACCACGCGATCACACAGGCTGGTGTGTTCTTCCATGTGGGCTTTGTGCCTTCTGAGTTAGATGGCCGCTTGTTTATCTTCAAGCCTTTAAGACCCCAGACACTATCTCGTTTGATAGCCGGGCACCATCAGCTTTCTTCACTACATTTACTTGTTCACGCACTTTGGCTTCAGCAGTTGTGTAGGGAGGGTGAGCATCGTAGAGTGCCAACTTAATAAAAGAAAGTATTCATGCATTGAGGGAGTGCTTGAGTAGAGGTCCAAGGTCCTTCTGCCACCTTAAAACTAAACCTATAAATACAGAAACATAGATCTATTTCCCCATCCTCATATATATATTTGCATGTACATGTCTTTGTCTAGACCTCTATAAATGCCCTTTGACTCCTAGCTCTTTCCTCCATCTCCCTTGACTTTCCTCCTGCCCTACTACCAAGCTCCATCCCCACCTGGGTTACAGCTATACCTCTTCTTTATGTAACCTTACCCTTGATCATTCCCTACCAGGCCTGCCACTCCCTCCTCACTACCATTTTGGGTCCCATGTTGTTCCCTTGTCCCTGGGTTTGTTAACACCACTTCCTTACCCCCCCACTTCCCCTATCCCAAGCCCCCCCCGGAACTGTCGGTCCATTGTTTTTCCTCCAGATAGTTCATCCAGCCTGTCTTATTTAGACAGACCTGTGGAGACAATAACATGCACGAAAATAAGACAGAGGAAAACAAAGCAACAGTATATAACCAGACAACAAAACAACAACAAATCACTGAAAAAGAACAAAACAAAACACATCAAGAAAGAAAACTTGTAGTTAGTTCAAGGATCGTTTGTTGGAGGCAAAAGACATTTATAGAGGTGTAAATATACACACATATATAAAAATATACTTATATAATGATAGGGATATGGGTCTATGTTCATATATTTATGTTTAATATCAAGGTTGCAGATGAATATTGGTTCTCTATTCAAGTCCTCCCGCAACGCAAGAACACTTCCTTCTAATAACCTGGCATTCTGTGATGCTCACCTTCCTGACATGATAGCTAAAGTCAAATGGGTGCATTAGCAAATGTGGTGAAGAAAGCTGATGGTGCCTAGCTATGAAAAGATACAGTGTTTGGGGTCTTAAAGGCTTGAAGTTAAACAAGCGGCCATCTAGCAGGGAAGCAATAAAACCCACATGAAAGAAGCACACAGCCTGTGTGATCACAAGGTGTCAACAGGATCAGGTATCAGATGACCCAAAACAAACCATCATATAGATATAAATTGGGGGGGGGGGTGGAGTGGAGACCCAGGGCCCATTTGTAAACAATTGGACATCTCTTCACAGAAGGGTCAAGTCAGTCAGGGTGAAGTTTAGCACCAACAAAATACACACTACTCTAGCTCTTTAATTGACCTTGGCACCCCACTATCCTGACCCCAGTTCTAGCTTACAAATCTGGCTTGACAGGAACATGTACCCTAGTACATATCAGAGCTCTTGGTACACGGAATCCAGGACAGATAAATCCATCAGGAACAGTAATGGGAGTAGCAATACCATGAGGGGAAGGGGAAGATGGGAGAGGAAGGGGAGAAAAGGAAAACCAGTCACAATGATCGACATATAAGCCACTCCCCACCTGCAGGGGACAAGCAACAGAGTAAAGGGAGACTGCAGACAGTGTAAAATATGAAAATAATAATAATTTATAATTTAACAAGGAGTCATGAGGGTGAGGGAGGGAAGGAGGGAAATAAAACAGGAGCTGATACCAAGGCCTCAATTAGAAAATGTTTTGAAAATAATGGTGACAACATATGTACAAATGTGCTTGATACAATTGATATATGGGTTGCTATAAGAGGTGTAAGAGCCCCTAGTAAAATGATATTAAAAAATACATCTACCTCTCCGTCTCTCTGCCACCCCGAGTGTGGTGGTGCTCCGACTTCACCATGTCATCTCATAAGACTTTCAGGATCAAGAGATTCCTGGCCAAGAAACAGAAGCAGAATCTGCCCATTCCCCAATGGATTCGAATGAAAACCGGTAATAAAATCAGGTACAACTCCAAGAGAAGACATTGGAGAAGAACCAAGCTGGGTCTGTAAGGAGCCCCTTGAAGGATGGCACGCATGGCCGCATTTTCCCAGGCTCAAATCATGAATTAAGATTTTTGTCCCCATCTGATGAATTGAACTTCAATCGGCAAATAATCTGGTTTATTCCTTGTTTTTTTACTTCCTAATCAAGTTTAACAATAAATAATGTAAGGTTGTTGTGAGAATAAAAATACATCTATACTACTATAATACCTCAAGTAGAAAAAGACAGAAAATGGGGTAAGATGGCCACCATATAACAAGCCCGGGAAGATGTGCTCAGCAACTACCAAAGAGTTTCCACTATGAGAGAGATTCTGCACTTCCTGGTAGCAAGAAATTCAACTTAAAAGCCAAGTTGACCCAAGTTTCTCAAAGTGGAAAGCAGCAAGGCCTGCCGACAGACTCCCCTTTACGGATGAGCAGCAACATGAGTTGCTTCTACAAGCATCGTGATTCTTCGTGGCCCCTGAGAAAAGACAGTCAGCCAGCCAACCCTCTACCTCCCTGGCCTCTAGGGACACAGATAGCTAGCAGATCACTTGGGCAGCTTGGTACACACATGCTCAGTACCCAAGGTACGCTTTGTACCATTTCCCCATCTTCCTCCTCTTTTCCTGCTTTGTTCTACAAGGCATTCCATCCCGTGTGCCAGCGCCGTGATACCGCATACATGTACACACAGACTACTAAAAGAGCAGGAATCCCCACCCACAAGGTAGCTTTATTATATATAATTTTGGATTTTGTACTTTTGTTCTATTTTAATACTCTCTCTCTCTCTTTTTTGATCTCCTACTTCCTCTTCTGGAGTGACTCCACCCTCTTGAGAATCCACATTCCTCCCAGGAAGAGACAGGTCTGTGTATCCCAGCATACCCACTCTAGCATGGGCTTTCCAGGACCTCCTACGTGCACAGATATGCTCACATTCATTCACATTGCCACAATAGCAGAATCTGGTACCCACAACCATACCCAAGTCTTTTTTTTTTTTTGATCCTTGTACTTCTATCAATTATCTTTCTATTTTCTTGCTGTTCTCTCGTTAAATATCTTTCCATGAAACCTATTAATTGAGATTAACTCTCTGCCCGCAAGTGTCAACTCACAGTGATCCTATAGGACAGGGTAAAACTGTCCGGTGAGTTTCTGAGACTGTAACTGTTTATGGGAATAGAAAGTCTCCTTTTTTTGGCGGAGCAGCTGGTGGTTTTAAAATGTTGACCTTTCGGATTACAACTCAATACATAACCATTATATGACCAGAGCTCCTTATTGTGATTACCCCTCTGAAAATATTTTCCCATTATTTTTGCAAGTCTGTTGGCTTATTCACAGTCACTTATTACTATCATTACTTTATTCTTATCATTACTTTTATTTTATTCTATTTTTCCCAGCCACTATCCCCACTTAGGCACCTTTCCCCTTCTTTTCATTTCACCACTGTATGTTTTCCAGCTCCTATTAGAACTCACCTGTGTCACTAGACAAACTCTACCTCTGTATGACCAGCAGCTCACACACCACAATGCTGAAGAAACAGCAGTCAAGCACAGAAAGCTTCCAAATTCAAGAAAAACAAACATGAACCACCAAGTAGCACTCAAACCAATGGAATAGTCTGAAGATGTGATTGTGAACCACCAGTAACAGAATTCAGAAGAATGATGCTTAGGTCAAGAGATCTGGGGAATGTTCATGAGAAAAACAGAAGAAATTGAGAAACTAAAATCCTTAAACCAAAGGATTCTAGAAGACAAGCAATGAGATAACTGAATTAGGCAACATAGTAAAAGGCTAGAGGAATAAAATGGAAAAGGAAAATAAAATAAATGAGCTTGAAGACAATTACCCTCACGACAGTAGACAAGAGAAGCAATCAACAAAAAAACCCGGAAGCATCCAAATAAATCCTGTAGGACACTATCATAAGAACCCATCTAAGAAAAGAAAAAAGAAAAGAAATGCTGGGAAAAGAACACCACCAAAAAAAAAAAATCTACAGAGAATAGTACAAGAAACCATGGAAGAAAATTTCAACATACTATTCAACAAGCTGAGAAGAATGGACAACCAAAGAGAAAACATCAAGACATAAAGAAAAAGGAGAGAATCTGAGGGCAGCTAGAGAAAAAGGAAACGTCATCTACAAAGGAAAGTTGAAAAGGATAAATTCAGACTTCTCAGCAAAAGACCTGCAGGCAAGAAGACAATGGAATGACATATATACAATTGTGACGGGTGGAAGGGGGGGTGGGGCGGAAGGAAGCCAGCCAAGAATATTATACTGAACAAAAATATCCCTCAAATACAAGGGAGAAATAAAGGTTATTTCCTGAGGAGGAAAAAATAAAGGAATTTTGAATTCAACAATTCATTTTCTCAGATCACAATGTTATAAAACTGGAAATCTACAACAGAAAGAAAAGGAACAAAAAGACAAACACATGGAGACTGAACAACATACCATTTCAAAATGACTGGACACTAGAGTAAACGAAAACGAGAAATTAAGAAACTCCTTAAAACAAGCAAACCTATAACACATCATACCAAAAACTCGGATACAACAAATGCAGTTATCTGAAGTCAATTTATAGCAATCAATACACACACGAAATATGAGAGAAATCCAAAACCAATACTAATAAAACACTTCCAAGAAGTAGAAAGAGGGAAACCACATAAGTCCTTCAACAATAAAGGGAAAGAACTAATAAAAATTGAAGCAGAAATAAATGAACTGAAAAATGGGGGGGAAATCAACAAGACAAAAAGTTGGTTATGAAAAGATTAACAAAATCGACAAACTGCTAGAAAACTTAACAAAGGAAAAGAAAGATGCAAATATCTAGAATTTGAGATGAAAAGGGTGCCATCACAAAAGATCCAAATGAAATAAAAAGATACATGTAGAGCAAAAGAAGAATTAGAGGTCACCAAGAGACTTCCAACCAAGAAAGATTCTAAAGAAGTATGTATGTTGCCTTCACAGGAGAATGCTAGCAAGTATTCAGGGAAGAGCCATAACTAATTCTGTGCAGACTATTCCAAAATATAGAAACTGACAGCAAACTCCCACACGCATTCTATGAAATGAGCATAATCCTCAAAACCTGATCACGATCATTTAGAAAAAATGAAAACAGGAAGTAGATAAGAGTGTCCCTCATCAATATTCTTATTCAACATTGTACTACAATAAACATCTTAGCCAGACAGACAGCAAAAAAATTTTAAAATAAAAGGAATATAATTGGGCAAAAAATAGGTCAAGCTGTCACTATTTGCAGATAGTATGATTTTACATAGTGAGAGCCCCAAGGACTCCACAGAAAGATTGTTGGAAAGTACTAACGAATCTGTTAAAGTAATGGCATACAAGATTAATAAGCAGAAATCAATTTTAATATGCTATTGAAGAGCTCCAAAATAAAAACATCAAGAAAAAAAATTAAAAAAGAGAAAACAATATCATTTATAATATCCATACAAAAGATGAATACCTGGGAATAAACTTAACCAAAGAAACAAAAGACCTGTACAAAGGAAACTACAGAAAAATCAAAATGTGAATATTACTGAAAGCAATAAATCTATAGATAGAACACAATTCTGATCAAAATCATTTTCTTGGGGGCTCATACAGCTCTTATCACAATCTATGCATCCATCCATTGTGTCTAGCACATTTGTTCATTGTTGCCATCATCATTTTCAAAACAATTTCATTCTACTTGAGCCCTTGGCATGGGCTCCTCATTTTTCCCTCTTCCCTTCTTCACGAACTCTTAATAATTCATAAATTGTTATTAATTTTTCATGTCTTACACTGTCCGAGGTCTCTCTTTACCCTCTTTTCTACTGCCCATGCCCAAGGAGGGGTTACATTGTGATCAGTGCCCCCTCTTGTTACCACTACTCTCACAGCTGTCTACAAATGGGTTTGGGGTCTCCAGTCCACCCTCCCCCTCAATCACATCAATAAGGCTTTTTGTTCTGGGTCTTTGATGCCAGATACCTGATCCCTTCGACACCTCTTTATCACACAAGCTGGTGTGCTTCTTCCATGTGGGCTTTGTTGCTTCTTAGAGAGAGTCACTTGTTCATCTTCAAGCCTGTAAGACCCCAGATGCTATATCTTTGCATTGCTGGACACCATCACCTTTCTTCATTACATTTGCTTATGCACCCATTTGTCTTCAGCAATTCTGGCGGGAAGGTTATCACAGAATGCCAGGTGACTAGAACAAAGTGTTCTTGCGTTGAGGGAGTACTTGAGTAGAGGCCCACTTAATTGGACCTTTTGGACCTACTTTCTATCCAGCTCTTGGTAATCCAGGGTGTGTGCTACAGACTCGTGGACTTAATATTGTTCTTTGGAGGCACACAATATCTTTCATAGGCCACACCAGAAAGAATCCATGTGGAAGCTACATTCACGGGAGTTTGTAAACTGGGCTTTCATTCAAACTCATCAGGAGCCCTTTGATTTAAGACTGAAATTCATCAGTGTGAGAAGATGATGACTGCTATCCCAAGTTATGGAATTGGCAGTTATTGGACTTTGGTTTGACTCTCTGGCCTTCAGGGTGCCTAATGAATGGTGATCCAGGAATACCAAATATTTACTACTTTAATGCTCTTCTTATTTTGTTATGACATGTATTAGTCAGGTATGCATGTTGCTACCTTTTGGAATGAATTTTGTTGAAAGTTTTGTTCCAACATCAACCCTAATTATTTGTGTAAATAGTGTCCAGCCCAGCCTGTGTGATCACGAGGTGTCAATGGGATCAGGTATCAGGCATCAAAAAACAAAAAGTCCTATCACTGTGATGAGTGGGAGTGCGAAATGGGGACACAAAACCCATCTATAGGCAACTGGACATACCCTTACAGAAGGGCCTTGGGGAGGAGACAAACCAGTCAGGGTATAGTATAGTAAAGATAAAACATACAGCTTTCCTCTAGTTCTTTAATGCTTCCTCCCTCCCACTATCATGATCCCAATTCTACCTTACAAATACGGGTAGACCAGAGGATGTACACTGGTACAGACAGGAACTAGAAACAGAGGCAATCCAGGACAGATGACCCTCTGAGGACTAGTAGTGAGAGTGGCGATACCGGGAGGGTGGAGGGAAGGTAGGGTAGAAAGGGGCAAGGGATTATAAAGATCTACATATAAACTCCTCCATGGGGGACAGACAACAGAAAAGTGGGTGAAGGGAGACGTTGGACAGTGTGAGATATGCCAAAATAATAATAATTTAGAAATAATCAAGGGTTCGTGAGGGAGGGTGGGGGAAGGAGGGTGAAAATGAGGAGCTGATACCAAGGGCTCAAGTAGAAAGAAAATGTTTTGAAAATTATATGGCAACAAATGTACAAATGTGCTTGACACAATGTATGTATGGATGAATTGTAATAAGAGCTGTATGAGTCCACCCAGAAAAGATTTTTTAATAAATTGTTCAGAAACTTGAATTTAATCTATATAAGTCAACAATTCGAGCATGAATTGATGTCTGAAACCAGCCTATACTTCTATATGCTTTTCTCAACCGTGTTTTAAATTCTGTATCATTAGCTAAATGAATCACACTATCGTTACCTTATGTCCCAGGAAGATGGTTTGAAAAGTTTTCGTTATCATAAAATGATAATGTTGTTTCTAAAGTGAACCAGAGACATATATAAACCACAGATATGTGGATGGATTTTGTGCTCCCATTTAAATCTAGCCCCAAACTAAGAACTATGAGTTCTTAGGATGTGGCCCTCTTTAATGCTTAAAGAAGTCACTAAAGATATAGGTGCTATAGAAAAAACAAAACAAAAGAGAATGAAAAAACAACAAACAAAGCCCAAGTAATATACTCATAAAAATTATATCTGTTTGTAATTAATAGATAAAAATTTTACTAGTACATTGCTTAGAACACATGGTAGATAAATGGAATCACAGAATGGAATTTTCCCACTTTTTGCAGTCCATTGTATATTCAATATTTGTAAGTCTTAACATTTACAAAAAGTACAAAACAAGGTGATCTATATTAAACATAATGCCTGTGCTATAAATTGTCATCACAAGGTAATTATTTTACTATTGATTCGAACATTTTCTTCATTCAATACTTTTATTGAAGTTCAAAGTATACATTCTTAAGACAATAAATACCTGGCTGTTTTTTCTTAGTATCACAGAGGTACCATCATCAACTTCAAATTCTCCGTAGTCTCTTAGACACCGTACCTGAAAAGAAAATCAGATATTTTATCCAAATTACCTTTTAAAATATGCAGTGATCATAACATGAAGTGGGATTATATAAATGCCCGAACAGTAAAAGTACTGTATTTTATGTGTCTGTTTCCTCCTCTGTGTACTTAGGACCCTTACTATTCCCAGATATTTACTGTGGTCCTAAACCTAAAGATCTCAATTTCCTACGTCACCGGGAAGGGAAACATAAGCTTTGCAAATGTATACATGGATGGTATTACCAATAAGGAAACCAGGGATTTAGATAAAAGGAGACTACATAGTTGGACGTTTTCCTCTCAAACAATGCACTATATTAATCAGAAGGAATAAAAATGAGGGACATAACAGTGGCAAACAAGAAAGAAAAGAGCATTTTACCTCAACTAGATTGACCAGATCCTTCCCATAATCCATCAGGATAAAAGAACATACACCTAAAAACAAACTGTTTTTCTTTTTAACAATTTATTGGGGCTCATACAATTCTTATCACAGTTCATACATATACATACATCAATTGTATAAAGCACATCTGTACAGTCTTTGCCCTAATCATATTTTTCTCTTTTCCTTTTTTACATTTTATTAGGGACTCATACAACTCTTATCACAATCCATACATATACATACATCAATTGTATAAAGCACATCCATACATTCCCTGCCCCAATCATTCTCAAGGCATTTGCTCTCCACTTAAGCCCCTTGCATCAGGTCCTCTTTTTTATTTTTTCCCCCTCCCTCCCCTTTCCCCCCTCCCTCGTGTGCACTTGGTAATTTATACATCGTTATTTTGTCATATCTTGCCCTATCCGGAGTCTCCCTTACCCCCCTTCTCTGCTGTCCCTCTCCCAGGGAAGAGGTCACATGTGGATCCTTGTAATCAGTACCCCCTTTCCAACCCACTCACCCTCCACTCTCCCAGCATCGTCCCTCACACCCTTGGTCCTGAAGGTATCATCCACCTTGGATTCCCTGTACCTCCAGCCCTCATATGTACCAGTGTACAGCCTCTGCCCTATCCAGCCCTGCAAGGTAGAATTCGTATCATGGTAGTTGGGGGGAGGAAGCATCCAGGATCTGGAGGAAAGTTGTGTTCTTCATCGGTACTACCTCGCACCCTAATTAACCCATCTCCTCTCCTAAACCCCTCTATGAGGGGATCTCCATTGGCCGACACTTGGGCCTTGGGTCTCCACTCTGCACTTCCCACTTCATTAAATATGGTATATATATACATATACATATATACATATACACACATGTACACATACATACACACATATCTTTTTTTTTTTTTGCATGATGCCTTATACCTGGTCCCTTGGCACCTCGTGATCGCACTGGCCGGTGTGCTTCTTCCATGTGGGCTTTTTTGCTTCTGAGCTAGATGGCCGCTTTTTCACCTTCAAGTCTTTAAGACCCCAGACACTATCTCTTTTGATAGTCAGGCACCATCAGCTTTCTTCACCACATTTGCTTATGCACCCATTTGTCTTCAGCGATCCTATCATGGAGGTGTGCAGTCAATGATATGATTTTTTGTTCTTTGATGCCTGGTAACTGATCCCTTTGGGACCACTCGATCACACAGGCTGGTGTGTTCTTCCATGTGGACTTTGTTGCTTCTGAGCTAGATGGCCGCGTGTTTATCTTCAAGCCTTTAAGACCCCAGTCACTACCTCTTTTGATAGCCGGGCACCATCAGCTTTCTTCACCACATTTACTTGTTCACCCACTTTGGCTCCAGCCGTTGTGTCGGGAGAGTGAGCATCATAGAGTTCCAATTTAATAAAAGGAGATATTCATGCATTGAGTGAGTGAACAAACTGTTTTTCAAAGGAAATCAAGTCTTCCAATCTCTTGTTTCTCAGGAATACTTAAAAATACATTTAAAAGATTCAGTTTCATGCTCTTTCATTTTGCTTACACAGTAACTTAGCAATCAATTAATTTTCATTTAGTATTTTAAAAATAAAACAAAATTTATGGAAGATGGAATGTTAGATTACATTAAGATGCTTGAAATTAAATGCCAACATCCAATCATTTTTGACCTATAAAATGTAAGCTTAATATAGTTCAGCTCACACATCACTATTACCTTAAAACTGTGAATCAAAGTTTGTTGCAGAGAGGGCACTATAAGCATTTCCATACTCCTGTCCCTCTATAGCAGTGTTTCCCAAAGTGGGGATACTGCAATGATCCAGGAGGAGTATAAAGCAGATAGCTACACTTTATCCTGGAGTATAGGCTATTGTATAAAAGTTTTTAATTTTACACACACACACACACACACACACACACACACACACCATAGTGAATGAAGGGGTAAGTGCAGCGTGGAGACTCAAAGCCCATTTGTCGGCCACTGGAGATCCCCTCATAGAGGGGTTTAGGAGAGGAGATGGGTCAGTCAGGGTGCGATGGAGTACCGATGAAGAACACAGCTTTCTCCCAGATCCTGGATGCTTCCTCCCCCAACTACCATGATCCGAATTCTACCTTGCAGGACTGGATAGGGCAGAGGTTGTACACTGGTGCATATGGGAGCTGGAGGCACAGGGAATCCAGGGTGGATGATAACTTCAGGACCAATGGTATGAGGGGCAATGCTGGGAGAGTGGAGGGTGAGTGGGTTGGAAAGGGGGAACTGATTACAAGGATCCACATGTGACCTCCTCCCTGGGAGATGGACGGCAGAGAAGGGTGAGGGGGGGGGGGTAAGGGAGACTCCGGATAGGGAAAGATATGACAAAATAACAATGTATAAATTACCAAGGGCACATGAGGGAGGGGAGAAAAAAAAGAGGACCTGATGCAAAGGTAAAGTGAAGAGCAAATGCTTTGAGAGTGATTAGGGCAAAGAATGTAGGGATGTGCTTTATACAATTGATGTATGTATATGTGTTGATTGTGATAAGAGTTGTATGAGCCACTAATGAAATGTAAAAAAAGAAAGAAAAAAAAAAGAACACAGCTTTCCCCCGGATCCTGGATGCTTCCTCCCCCCAACTACCATGATCCTAATTCTACACTGGTGCATATGGGAGCTGAAAGCACAGGGAATCCAGGGTGGATGATAACTTCAGGACCAATGGTATGAGGGGCAATGCTGGGAGAGTGGAGGGTGAGTGGGTTGGAAAGGGGGAACTGATTACAAGGATCCACATGTGACCTCCTCTCTGGGAGACGGATGGCAGAGAAGGGTGGGGGGGCGGGGGGTAAGGGAGACTCCGGATAGGGAAAGATATGACAAAATATCAATCTATAAATTATCAAGGGCTCATGAGGGAGGGGGGCAAGGGAGGGAGGGGGGAAAAAAAGAGGACCTAATGCAAAGGGCTTAAGTGGAGAGCAAATGCTTTCAAAATGATTAGGGCAAAGAATGTAGGAATGTGCTTTACACAATTGATGTATGTATATGTGTGGATTGTGATAAGAATTTATGAGCCCCTAATAAAATGTAAAAAAATGATTAGGGCAAAGAATGTACAGATGTGCTTTATACAATTGATGTACGTGTATATATATGGATTGTGATAAGAGTTCTATGAGCCCCTAATAAAACAATTAGGAAAAAAAACAGGCCCAAAGAACAAAAGAAAACTGGGTTAGCAATATATATACATAAATTAAAATATCTATAAAGAGATTCTATCACCGCCCTCTAGTTGATTCTAACTCACAATGACCCTATATTGGTTTTCCAAGGCTGTAAATCCTTACAGAAACTAAGAGTCTCATCTTTCTCCTGAGCAACAGTTGGTAAATTTGAACCTTAAGAACCTCAGAACCCTGGTGGTACAGCAGTTAATCACTGGGTTGCAATCTGCATGGTCGACAGTATAAAACTACCAGTACCAGTAGGAGAAAGCCTGGGCTTTCTACTCAGAAACCCATAGGGGATCCCTAGGAATCAGCATTGACTCAATACCAGAGAGTTTGGTTCTGGAACCTTATGGTTAGCAGTCCAATCAATGCCTATCCTACAATGTCAGCAGGGATCCTAAGAAAGAGATGAAGAGATGTAGTCAATGAATAAGGCCCATCTAGCCATCATCTCTTATGCATTGTATTATCAATTCTAGCCTATATGGCTATGGTTAAAATCCCATTTTGGAGGGATGGTTATGTGGAAAAGCCATCTCAGAAGCAGGAACACAGAGAAATGCTGGACCATCAAGGTGTAAGAGGCCCTAGTGGGACATACTTGAGATCTTTGTCTGAAGTGGTAGAGACTGAGATGGAGGCATCAAAGGCTGCAGCACAGAGACCATGGGACAGAACAGAGGGACTAGGCCAAGACCAGAGGCTGAGGCAAGCGTCCATGACATAAAACAGAGGAGCAATACTGAGACTATGATACTTTGAGGCAGAGCAGTGGGCTGCCTTTCTGGCCCAAAGAGGCAAAGGGACTATGTGACTGAGAGGCTAAGGACTAAAGACTGACATGACTGCTGGATGACAGGAGAGGTACACTTACTGTTTCCTGATGCTGACTTGTGGTAACTAGTTACCTTCCTTAATAAGCCCACTAAATTGTGAATATTGTCTGTGAGTTCTGTGAGGCCAACTGGGACCGATAATTGAACCCGACAGAAAGGCAGTGTGTGAGGGAGGAGTGGGTGGTGTCAGAATAGATATTGAAGGATGAAGGATGGAGGCATGTCTGAACTCTGCTTCATGGAAACAGTGAAGCCAGAGAAAGTCAAATATGGCCCTCTGATATGTCTTCCTACATTTAAAGAAGCCAATCCAATTACTAGCACTAACAAATAAGAGAAACAACGTTACTGGATAACTCAACAGGATATTTGAGTTGGCAGAAGAACAGAACAGCTTATTGAGTCTGAGGAACAAAAGTAAAGAAACATGATCCCAAGGAACACCATCAAGCAAATCAATGCAAATATTATGGAAGTCCCAGAAGAGGGCAAAGGGTAACTAAATAAAACTTAATAGACAACAGCAGAACATTACCAAAACTTGACAAAGGACAAGAATGTACATATCAATGACACTTAAGAATTTCCAAATCAGAAGAAATCCTGAGAGATCCACACCAAAATATCTTATCATCAAACTCTTTAAAAAAAAGATAAAATCTTGACAATATCAAATAAAATGAAGTACCAATTTACATATATAGAAACCCTGGAAACCAGGAGGTAATAGAGTCACATATTTAAAATAATGAAAGAAATGAACAGCCATCCAAGATTCCTATAGCCAGCAAAACTTTCCTTTATAAATGAGGATAAAATTCAAGAAAACAAATAAAACCTGAGGGAATGTTGAGACATTCCTTTAGATTGAAATACAAGGATAGTAGATTGCAAGATGAAGCAATATAGAGAAAAAGGTGTTAGGTTCCTGGATTCAGGTACCTGAAAGAATTCACACAGCAGAAGCAGGTTTGTAATCCAAGTGATTTTATGGGGAAAAGGGAAGTTTCAGGTATTACAGCCTCAAAAAATACACATTGTTTTAAGAAAGCATACAAGGATCCGCAGAACTGCACATGGGTTCACTGCTGAATGGGAAAAAAACACATAGAAAGAACAGGAACACGTAACCCAGCACGTGGAACCAGGAAATCCCAGGGGCCAAAAGGGCTCCCACCCCCCACTTGTGGAGAATGCTGGAATGGAAGGAAGTCAAGGCAGGGTCTTTATTCCCTCCTTTCCACAACGGCTGGGGGAAGCATGGTTGAAGGTATTGGTTGGTTCCACTGGCTTGAGTTTAGGCCCACCTGTGTGAGGTAATGTAACTGAGCCTAATCTGTGTGCCCTGGTGGACCTCCCCTCGGGGCGGAGGGAGCTCTTGTCTGAGCATGCTCAGTTTGATTGTTCTAAAATTTAACGGATGCCTGATTTCTTCCAATCCTTTTGCTTTAGCCTTATGCAGTTAGTGCGGAGACAACCCCCTTGTGGTGCTTATGTAATCTGATGTCAATTTGGGACTTGAGAGGATTAAGAGTGAAGTGGTGGAGTCTAGTTGGTCAATCAGGATAGCCAGTGAGGCCTCTGTGTGGGCATTGCCTTCGCCTGAGAATTCTGGGAACTCCAGTATTTCCTCCTTAAACAGGAGACGCTTCTCTCTCTCAGCTCACTTCCTTGGAGATGCTCTACTGGCAAGACACATGGCACTACGTCCTGGTAGCTGGGAAAGCCACACGGACCTACCCTGATGCAACAGACCTCTGGAGCCAGAGAAGCTACATAGAGAAGAACCCTGCCAGCGCTGAGATGTTTACAATGCTACTGGATCCAAAAACTTTCTACTCGCTGGTTCAAGATCGTCCTGCAATCGGAGTCATTGCATGTTTCGTGAGTCTGACGAGGCCTTTACAGATTGGTATCAGACATATGGGCTAATATTGGGCTCACGGACTTGACCTGGACTGGGCTGGGATTTTTTCGCAATATTCAGTTGTTCTTCTATATAAACCTCTTTCTTATAAACATGAGTTTCTATGAATTTGTTTCTCTTGTCTACCCAGACTAACACTCCCCCTTTATGGCCCCTATTCTGGCTACCTAACATATTTAGCCAACACCTAAGTTGAATGCAAACATTTTTCTTTGGTCTTCTTTATTCAATATTCAAAAGTATACAAAAGAGGATAATAAAGATGGTTCAAAATCCAAAAATTAACTAAGCGCCAAAGTACGTGGTACTACTGGAAGAAATGAGGAGCAAAGAGAGGATAACCCACTTAACAAGTAACAAAATGACAACTATATGACAGGGACTTCAAGTGTGTGCAAATATGGAATTTAAAAACTGAAAAAAGTCCCAGAAACATTTGAAGCTCCTTGGTAAGTACTTCCTTAGTGGTAGTAACTTTCAATATGAAAGTATTAAAATGTCCAGTGTAAAAGCAGAGACCTTGTGATATGCATATGATACAACTTTGCTTATGGAAAGCTAAGAGGATTCAACACATTAATGAAGAACTGAGACTAAAGCTTTCTGTAGGGATTATGGCTCGATGGAAAAAAAAAAGCCTCATGCTCGGGCCAATAAACACAATGATAAAAAGAGAAAAAAATAAATTGACACGGATTTCATTTATTTCAATGCATAATCAACATTCATGGAATTAGTGAAGAAATCAAGCCATGAGATAAATGCTGCAAAAGACTTCTTTAAAGTGTTAAAGAGCAGCAGAGTCAGCAAAATGACTGTCAGACAACAAACTCGGACAACTCTCAGCAATTATAGAGAAGGTCCACTAGGAGCGATATCCTAAACTTCATGGAAGAGAATCTCAATATGAAGTACATCCAAGCTTCTTAAACTGAGAGAGCAGTAGCAACTACTAACAGATTCCCCTCTTTGTTATAGGCTGTCCACACGCTGGGGAAGCTTCCCTCCTGCCTGGCATAGCCAATTTTTTCTGGTCCCTGAGCTAACCCAGCTGACCAAGCCTCTTGGCTTGCTGTCCTCTGGTGAAGAACAGCTTTGCAGAGTCAGCTTGGTGCAGACAGTCACTAGCCAAGCTTAACTTTTGCTTTGTTCTACAGTTCCACCAGCCCTTGCTCAACATTCCTCACCTTGCCACCCCCAAGCAGGAAATGTGTTAGCAAAACAACACAATTAGGGGGCAAGGGGGAAAGAGAAGCCTAGCACTTCCCGCACCAATCTCAAAGTAGACTTGAGAGGTTTAATTTAACCCCCCCCCCATTGGGTGAGAAATCCACACACCTGGCCTCTAGACCTGGCAGGAACCCCATCTTATCCCTCAAGGGGTGGAGTCAAGGGACAGAGTTTTTGTGGGTTTTGAACTGCGGACCATGCTGATCGCAACCCAATGTGTAACCACTGTACCACCAGGGGTCCTTTTATCTCAGTAAAACTATGAAAACTAGTCCTCGGTTTATCTGACCCCAGCCATGCTATTTTTTAATCACCTAATATGTATATGAAAGGTGAACAATGAATAAGACAGAGGTGAATTGATAACTATGAATTATGATATCGCAGAAAAGCACTGACAAAACATCAACAGCCAGAAGAGCAAACAAAGCTATGCTGGAAGAGCTACAGCGGGAGTGCCCCTTAAAGAGGCCGACTCCGTGTATATGTCATCTGGATGGCAAGTCCCTGGATGGTCAAAAAGAGGAAGCCTCTCAGTGGTACACATTGACACCATGACTGCAATAATGGGCTCAAACAGCAATGTTTGAGAAGAGGGTGCGGGGCAAGGCAGTGTTTCATTCTGTTGTACATCTAGTTACTATGAATAGGACTTGGTGGCACCTAACAAAACTATATTCATATCTCCTTCTTACATAATAGGAGCATAATCCACACATTCAATAAAATCCATTCTCAAGAGGTAAAACTTACTTCAATATATAAGCTTTTGGGAGGCTTCATATCCTGTGTTATGTCCAAACCTTCATTTCCTCCCAATGACCTCATGTAAGTAGCAAGGGACTTCTTATAACAATTGAACCATTCTATCTGAAAACAGAAAAATGGTCTTTTTACCAAGTGACAAAGAAAACAAGCTTGCCAACATTGTGTAATCGTGACTTCAAACAGCACATACGCCCATGTAGATCATGAGTGTGGCATTCCTGTATTTATATAGCGAACATTAATGGTTGTCTTCTACGAGTCAGGAACTGTCTGTGCACTTAGGATGGAGCATTCAACCAAAACAGACAAAATTCTTGTTATCACATAGCTTACAAACCAGTAGACCTAAGCACAGATCTAAAAAAACCATTCAACCAGAAACAACACTACGAAAAACACATGATTCAGTTATGGTCGCATTAAATACTGCACGGACTCTTTTTATAAGAATGGAACAACATGCTTGAGCAGACAATGCAAATGTCCCCAAAGAGAAGGAAGGACAAGCAAAATGAGGAGTGCACACAATAGAAGATAGTGAGGCTTACTTTGGAATTCAGTTCTAAGTTGTATCTGACAAGGGTAAACCTTTATCACACGTAAAGTGGCGCAAGAGGTCACATTATTTTACGACTGCATTTGTAGGAAAGTCAGTCATCGGAATTCTATAAATGTAAAAAAGTAGATTAAGAGTTGCCAAAGGGCTGGGGGAAGGAAATAATAATAAAAGGCATTTGTTATTTTTTAAAGTCTATTATGGTTAGGGTGAAAGTTTACAGAGAAAACTCATGTTTTATACAGTAATTTATATATATTTTGTTTTGTGACATTAGTTGCAATCTCCTCAGAATCTTATTTATGTATAATTACAGAAAGGTAGGCAAAACAAAGATGTACAGGTTAATGACATTATTAAGAAACAGCCTGGTCAAGGAGTAACACATCCTCAGCCCCAAAATGGAGACTTATCATTTTGTTCCATTCTGAAAATTTTACATTATCACCCAAGAATGCATCCCTAAAACACTAGTTTAGTGCTGTTCATTATTTGTACTTTAAATAGATCCACACAGTATTTATTATTTTGTGACAAATTTCTTTCACTAAACATATTTTGGATTTCTGAAATTCTACTTTAAAGTGATGAAGAGCAAGGATGTCACACTTTGAGGACTGAGCAATGCCATGGGATTTTCCATTGACCTTAGCCATGGGATTTTCCATTGCCTCATAAGCATATGAAAGTTGGACAACAATTAATAAAGACCAAAGAATAGATGCCTTTGAATTAGCATGTTGGCAAAGAACACCGAAAGTACCATGGACTGCTAACTGAACAAACAAATCTGTCTCGGAAGATCACAGCCAGACTGATCCTTAGAGATGAGTATGGCAAGACTTGTCTCACAAGTTTTGGGCATGTTTTCAGGAGACCAGTCCTTAGAAAACGACACAATACTTGGTACAGTGCAAAGTCAGTGGGAAAAACAAAAACAACTCAAGGAGATGAATTGATACAGTAACTCAACAATGGGTTCAAACATAACAATTGTGAGGATGCAGAGTCCAGTAGTACTTCATGCTGATCTAGACAGGGCCACTATGAGGCGGAACTGACGAGAAGGCACCCACCACTACTATGTTGGTTAGTATTGGGTTATGTGTTGGCTAAAGCCAAGGTCAACAGTTTGACTCAACCAGTTACACCTAGGGAGAAAGGGGATTTCTGCTCCTATAAAGAAATACAGCTTCAGAAACCTAAAGAGCCAGTTCTACTTTGCTCATCCTTAAGGATTGTTAAAAGTCAATGGCAGTGGGTGTTTTACACAATTAATGTATGTATGTATGGATTGTGATAATAGTTGTATGAGCCCCAATAAAATGATTTTTAAAAAAGAAATTATGACATAAGATTATCTCTCTCTAAAGTGTCTTGGAGTCTCTAACTTGTAAACTACTATTTGTCTACCTTCATGGAAAAAAATAATACACTAATCTTTGTTAAAGATGGCATCACCTATCCCTTATCGGTGAGTTCAAAGTGAAATGTTCACATATAGAAACTGAATTTCGGTTTATGCTCTGAGAAGGAAAAGGCAGAGGCAGTGATTCTCTCCATAGACTAGACCTTGTAGAGACTCTATTAACACCGAATTTGGACCCCAGCTATAAGGGATTTCCATTGAACTCAAGGTCAAAATGAAGTCTAAAGTATGGAAATCTAATCTCAAGACTAACATTATAATTCTTAATTATAATTTTCTGGTTCGAAAATCAGCATCTTGAAGTCTTACTTGTGTGCCTTGTCATGACTACCTTGTACTAAACTAAAAAAGTTTATGCACGACAAGTTCATGTATTTATGTTTAAAATAAAATCCTCATCTATTGGTTACTTAAATTTTAAGATAAAATCCTACAAGAACTATTACTCTTAAACACTCTATGTTTTTAAAAAAATACTATAGCTATTGTTATTAGAGAAAGAACATGTTCTGTTCATTTCACCATAATAAAGAGGCACCCCTCAAGTCCACTTAATGTAAGATTCCGGCACAAAGACCATGGAAAAAGAACCTGAAAAATTAACTGGTAACGTAATTATTTAGTAGTTCCCTCAAGAAGCTGAGGTACTTTGTTTCTTTCTCCAGAACATGAACAGAATAAAAATAAAGCATGGAAATGTACTTAGCAATCCAAGATCAGAGGAGGCAATGGTATTAGAGATTAAAACCTGAGCAGACTGCGGATGACAGTGGAAGCCCAAACTCCATTTGCACAGTTCCCACACAGATTAAGCCTCCAGTGAATCTCCTTAGACCATGAACAAAGAATGGAAATAGTCTTGTTATACACTGAGTGCATTGGAAAGTAGATTAACACAGATAATTTTTAACGTTATTGTTTTTCTCTCTTTTGGTCCCTTTTAAATTTGTTCTAGTTTTTATATTTTCTTTTGGATTGAGGGCTGTTTTTTTTGCATATGATTTTCTTTCTTTTTTTTGGAGTTTTCAGTGGTTTATTGAGCATTCAATATTTTGCCATGATGACTTAGGATAGTTAGGTGTTTTTTTTTATTTTGTGTTTTACATTTTATTAGGGGCTCATACAACTCTTATCACAATCCATACGCATATGATTTTCTTTAAATAAAATCTAGGATAGGACTTAGTTACTGTGAAGACTATAAATGGATTAAGTTTCTTTGGGTTAGGACAGGGCAGGCTGGGGCAAATGGTGAGTTTAAGACTGAAGAAAATGTTCTAAAATTGATGGAGATCATAACTGCACAGCTCTTTTTAATATATTTAAACCACTGGGTTGTGTGGTATATGAATTATGTCAATTAAACTCAAGTTAAATTTTTTAAATGCAGTTAGCAAGTAAATTGTTTATAAAACTCATGGCAAATTTACTGAATACATGCCGTGGCAATTACATTATATCCTGTCAGCCTGTCAATAAAATTGCAGCTTGATGACCTCATTTTGAGGCATGACAGAAATAAGTAGCTCAATGGAGATCAAACCCAGTCTCTCTGCCTTCCTTTTCTGCGCTGAGACAGTCAGAGAGCTGGAGGAGACCCGTGCCAACACTGAAATGCATACACTGCCACTGGATCCACAAGACCTTCTACCCACTGGCCTGCGATATTCCTGCATTTGGCATCATTACATATACTGTGAATCTAAAGAGGAATTTATCAACTAGTACCGAACATATAGGCTAATATCGGACTTAGGAACTTGATCTGAACTGGGCTGAGATGTTTTCTCAATATATAATTGCTCTTTTATATAAAGTTCTTATACACATGAGTGTATGACTGTTCCTCTAGTCAACCCAGACTAACACTTTCTTTCATAAGTGATATACTATACCAAACTCACACAATAACAGCATTGATCACATTCCGTTCTATGCTATGTTCCAAATGGGCAGCCTTAATCATCCTGTAACAACCCTGTTAATACAGCAGTTCTCAACCTGTGGGTTACGACCTCTTTTGGGGTCAAAGGACCCTTTCACAGGAGTCACTTAAGACCATTGGAAAACATGTATTTCCAATGGTCTTAGGAACCAAGTCACTGCTCCTCTATCCATCTCCAGGAGGGTCTGCCCACATACGAGGACGCAGCGTAATGACATAATCAGACAACCCCATCACATTCAACTTGTACAAATAAAGGTGGATGTGACAGGGTTGGCACCACAATGTGTTTATGTGGACAAGTCACACATGCGTAGAGAGCAGCTGCTGTGTTAAAAGCAGCGACAGTGTTAAAAGCAGCAGTATTGGTGGTAAATGACACTTCATGAATTATTATTTCTGGGTAAAATCATAAACTACTGCAAAAAATCGATATCTGTACCATGGGAACTTTATCTGGATGCTGATTGGTCTTTTTATATTCAGCTGTGGTTGATGTGAATACTGCTCCTTGTGATAGTAACAGGTATGTAAAAACACAACATAGAGAATGTTAAATCATAGGAAATTTTAATAAACTGTATTGACTAAATTGTGCCATGTATCATCTTTAGTACTATTTTTTTTTTAAATAAGAAATTTAAACAAGACGCTTGACTTGAAGGGAAAACTATCTAGGCTTCATTGAGAGTAATTTACGCCTACTTAAAGACAGATTGCCCTACATGTAATAGCTACATACAAAAATGTTATAAAACTGTCCTTGGTTTTACAATGATAAATGAAAAACATAAAAATTCTTCAATCGAACAAGGCATGCAAGGATTTTTTTCATGTCATTTTTTTTGTTTTTGTTAAACAGTGAGAGCAAAATAACCTACTGAAATACAAAGAGAGAAGCTGAATGAGCAAGCCACTGATGGAGAAGGGGAGCTTTCACAGAACCAGTGTTTTCCCCATCCCATCTCCACCTGATGTTGATCAAAACATACCATTGGTGATTTAGTAAACGAATAAATAAACAAAGGGAAAAATTTAATATGCTTGTGTACATGCACCAGTTACTTTGTGTACAATAAAGGAATGAGGAAGGGGAAATGAAATAAAGAGAAAACTATACTGTAGTTGTCAGGAGGTGGTGGAATCAAACTGTGGTTTTCTAATCGAGAATGGATTCTTGGTCGGCTGGAAGAGAGTTCTGGAGGAAAGGAGCAGGCTCCCTTAGAAGATGCCTCCTGTCTGCTGCTGGAACACATCAATTGTATCTTCATCCTCCATTTCCAACTGTGCAGGTGTGTCTGTTTCATTGATTGGCTGTCTGTCGAATCAAATCAGATCTGACTCATTGACAAACCCTGTTCACAATAGGCTTCCATTAGCTTACTAAGTGGGTGTGCCTCTGAATCTTAAACTGCACCACAGAACCATCCTGCCCTACCACCTTCAAGTTAATCTGATCATTGTTCTCAGTCTTGACTCCTCCCTTGAGTTTTTTGTTGGCCAGGGTGAATGCTGAAGTCTTCTCAAAAGAGGTACCAGGTCCGCACCAAACGAGCACACAGGCAGCTGCAGGAACAGCAGGAGGAGGTGGCAGTGGTGGAGGAGGGAGAGCCATCTTTTGTATTATTAAAGCTATGGTTATATATTATTTTCATTAGCCAACCATCCCATGACAATGGAGCATGTAGAAGAACGTTAAGAAAAG
This sequence comes from Tenrec ecaudatus, assembly GCF_050624435.1. NCBI lineage: Eukaryota > Metazoa > Chordata > Mammalia > Afrosoricida > Tenrecidae > Tenrec > Tenrec ecaudatus. The sequence continues at coordinate 1,432,358 of NW_027459465.1, forward strand.
ATAGTGAGGATTTTTTATGGTATGGTTTTACTTCAATGACAGCAGGAACTGAGAAACTACAATGTCTTACTTGTTGTGAAGTTCTATTAGTTGAATCTATGAAGCTGAACAAACTAATATGCCATTTTGATAGCAAATATCCGAGCTTTGCTGGCAAGGATACCAACTATTTTAAAAGCAAAGCTGATGATAAACTCAAGAAAGCCAGACTTGACACTGGTGGCAAGTACCACAAACAAAACGTAGCAGTCATTGAAGTTTCATATTTGGTGGCACTCAGAATCACCAGCGCTATGAAACCCTACACCATTGCTGAGGATTCACTGTTGCCAGGGGCCAGTAAATTGTTCGAGTTATGATCAGAGATGAATTTGTTACAAAATTGAGCGCAATTTTCTTATCAAATGACACTGCCTGCAGAAGAATAGCAGACAAGGCTGCTGATATTCTTGATCAGATAATCCAGGAAAGTAAATCTGCTCCACTTCCAATATTTAGCATCCAGCGTGATGAATCTACAGACGTTGCAAACTGTTCACAGTTACTGTTTACCTGAGGCATATTAATGATGGCGACTTTAAATATGAGTTTCTTTTTTTGCAAACCTCTTAAAATGGCAACTACTACACGTGATGTATTTGATAGTTGGTTCATTCTGAAAGAGCATAAGATCTCTTGGGAAAAGGTTTGTGGTGTTTGCAGATGATGCTCCACTATGCTAGGATGTCAATCTGAATTTCAACGTTTGGTACTGAGTCACCGAAAGTCACCGGAACTCACTGTATAACTACTCAGAAAATATTAGCAACAAATACACGGCCAAAAGAGTTACAAGAAGTAATGAGAAGCATCATAAATTCTGTCAATTTTGTAAAGGCGAGCACTTTAAACAGTCTACTGCTTTCGCAACTGAAGTGAGACGGTTGTCCAGAGGAAAAGTTTTAAAAGGTGTTTTTGAGCATGGTGATGAACTCAAAACGTTTTTTATCAGAAAACATGACCGCAGTTCAAAGCATTTTGCAGCGATAAAAGTGAGATACAGAAAATAGTTTGATTGCCATCTTTGCCATCTTGAATGAGTTACAATTTATTACTGCAAGGACAAAATGCAACATGCCTTGATTTATCTGAAAATATCTGATCATTCTAAAGGAAACATCAGCTTTGGGGGAAAAAATTGGATGAAAATAAAATTTACCAAAAAAATAATAAAAAGAAAATAAAATTTACATGCCTACCCTATCTGTTTTCTTTGAAGAACATGACACTGAACCAGACAAAAGGATTACAATTTCTGTGAAAGAACAATTGCATATGCTTGCAGATGAAATTTCATCGTACTTTCCAAATCTACCCGACACCTCATTTGCACTTGCCAGAAGCCCATTTGCAGTCAAAGTTGAAGATGTTCCTGAGATAGCACAAGAGACGTTTATTGAACTAACAGCGATGCAGCGAGAACTGATTTCTCTACAATGCCAGTTACAAAATTCTGGATCAAGTGTTTGCAGTCAGGTCCTGTTCTGTCGGAGACTGTGTTGCACCTTTTTCTTCCATTTCCAAGAACTTATCTTTGTGAAACAGGGTTTTCCAGCTTGTTTGTTATCAAGTCTAAATAAAGAAGTAGATTTGTTGTGGAAGATGATCTTGTGCTCTTGCAAAGACTGTCTGGAGAATTTCTGATCTAGTGAGAAAGAAACTATCTCAACCTTCTGGTTTTTTACGCACACTGTCGCAAAATGTAGCAATGTAGTTCACTATTGTTATATTAAGACTGTTACTCATGCCACACCATGCTGCAAGACAAAATTTCATTTATTTATAATTAGAAATCAGTATTTCACAAGATATAATTACCTATTTTTGTGATTAATCACTATGCTTTAAATATGTTCAATTTGTAAACTAAAATATATCCTACATATCAGATGTTTACATTATAATTCACAACAGTAGCAAAATTACAGTTATGAAGTAGCAACAAAAATGATTTTAAGATTGGGGATCACCACAACATGAGGAACTCTATTCAAGGGTCGTGGCATTAGGAAGGTTGAGAACCAAGGCTGTAGTAGGACACACTATGACCCCATTTTGTAAATAAAGGAGTGAACACAGAGCAATGAGGTTACTTGCCCAAGATTAGAAAGCAGTGTCAGGAGTTGAAACCAAGTGTTCTGACTCTAATGTTCTATCTTGAAATACTGGTCTAGCACCCTACCTTCTGTGACAAATACTCATCTTATTCTGAATATTTATTCATGCTGACTAGAAAACTACATATCTCCTAAGAATAATGTCGGCTTTTCAACTCCACTGATGAATCACTAATAAATAAAAGAAACTCCTTTTTTTATTGTTTGTCAGTTTTCCCTGTAGCACTAGAATTACTTACTACTACTCCCTTCCAGGAGGGTACCCCAGTGGCAGTTGCTACATTTGTCACTATTAATGGAAAGGTTGGCAATTTGAATCCACTTAGCTACTCTGTAAGAGAAAAATATGGCAGTTGGTTTCCATAAAGATTGATAGTGTATATGGATTATGTGCCAAATAAGACAGTTCAAAACAAAAATAATGTATAGCCTTATAAACCTCTGAGGCAGTTTTAGTCACAATCGACTTGAGAGTAATGAGTTTGGTTTTATACTTCCCATGCCTATCGCAGTAAGTACTAACTGCTTAAAAAACGCTGAAAACTTATTGCTGAAAAGGTGATCAAATCATGGATCAAATGATAGCAACTCAAAAGATTAGCTAGGAATCTTGGAGTAGTAAGCTTATGCTAGTGAGGAATAACTCAGAAAAGTATGGTAAGAATGGTTGCTTAATTCAAAAAGTATGTGTCAATAAATTATATATACAAACTGCTGAGTTAGTAGTTTATATTTACCTCTACACATTCTCACAAACAAAATATAGAAAATTTACAGAAAACAGAGAAATACCAGTAAACATCATTGTAGAAAAAAAAAGCCAGGATCTCAGTATTTTCCCAAAATCATTAACTTGAAAAAGTGCTAACTTACTTCTTCAGCAGACATGTGAAATCGTAAAGCATTAGGCAACACACTGCCATATTCCCACCTAAGTGCACGAATCCACAGTAACCGGTCATACCTAGGACATTGAGAGAGTATTAGCATACAAACAAGCAGGAAATCAGACACTGTTCTATCAGTAAGGACTCAAGGATCTTATCAACTAAACTGTCATTTGTGGATTTTTTTTTTTAAGATTCTGATGCAAATAGATCTACTCTAAGAAGACATCTTTGGGACTACCAGAAATCAGGAATAGGAACTGGGCTGATGCCCCTAGCACTGTTCATTGTCGTAACTGTGATGGTGACACAGCAGTAATGTGGAAAAAGATCAGAAAGGCCCTTATTTCTTAGAGATGTATCCTAAAGTATATAGTGGTAAAATGTTATCTGATGTTTAGTACTTAGTTTTAAGTAGCCTAACATACATATGTCACAAATTATGGAAAATGTATTGTTAAATTTATAAGACAACTCCAGGAGCTTCACTATATTATTCTCTCTGCTTTCAAGAATAGTGCAATCTTTTACAATACAAATTTTAAACTGGAAAAACGAAATTAAAATGCTTACATTAAATCAAACTTAAAAGAAATAACTCACTGCCACATGGAGTTGTTTGACTCATACTGACACTGTAAGGACAGGATAGAAGTGCACCAGTGAGTTTCCGAGATTGTAACTCTTTTTTAAGAGTAGAAAGCCTCATCTTTTCCCCGCAGAACAGCTGGTGGTTTTGAAATGCTGTTTCTGGTTAACAGTCCAGCGCATAAACACTGAAAACACTCTCACTTCCATCAAGCCAATGCTGACTCATAGCAAACCCCTGTGGGTTTCCGAGATTGTAATTATTTACAGGAATAGAAACACGGCCTTTTCCCCTCGGAACTACTAGTGGTTTTGAACTGTGGACCATGTAGATCACAGCCCAACAAGTAACCATGCTACCAGGGCTCCATGCATAACCACAGAGATAAATAAATCTGAGATCTGTTGCTATCAACCAGAAACTTAATTGAGAAACCCCATGGAAAACTCTTCTTTGTTTCCTGCTACTACAAGTAAAATCACAGCAGCTTACAAGTACGCAATAGTGCAGCGTCGATTTCTTAACAAAGAACAGTGCCGAAATTTGATGGTTGGTATCAAATTGCTTCTTCCGTCTGATTTTGCTTCATTACTAGGAAGAGAATTAAAGAGAAAATGGATAAATACACTGCAGAACAACAAAAATTTTTAAGTTTTATTGACATGTAACAATTCACATCAAACAATTCAATAGTTATTAAGAATTGTACAAAAAACTGTACAATTACCACTACAATCAATTTTAGAACATTTTCTTATTTCTTGTACTCATTGTTATTAGCTTCCTCTTTCCCACCAACCACCCCTACAATCCCCACAAGAAACCATTAAATCCAGTTCCTGGCACTACAGAACCAAAAAATTAACTTTTCCATGATATTTTTCAAAGGACTGATACACGTACACATTTTTACCTATTTGTACGTAACAGTTTACCTAAGCAAATTGTGCTGCTTCTACTTCAGAACTTTTATTTACACATTACAAGATTAAATTAAGAAAAAGCCAAGTTAACTAACTTGTCAATGCAATGATACTATAATAATTTAATCTCCTTTAACCATTTGGTATTGTACAGTTTTGCACACTGATTGCTTTCTATTATTTCAAAAGACAAGTGTCCTATTTGTTCACTGAGGTAAGAGAAAACCTGACATCATGGCCCGAAGAAGGTGGTCTTACATGATGTTTCTATTGTATGAGCACTCCGCTTCTAGGAGCACTTCCGAATCCTCACCACACTACTGTAGCTGGACATGGAGTCAGCAGTTTATTCATTCAACAAATATTTGCTATTTCCCCATCTATATTTTTTACTATACTTTAGGGTTTTTTCATATACAGAGGAAGTAGTTTCACCCTATAAAATGCACATCTTCTTAGACACTTGATATGGATCACATTTTAAAACCAGAAGAACAAAAGGAGTAAGTATCTACTTTAGCATTTTAAAGCAATTAGATGAATATAAAAAGGGTCCACCATGCTTTGTTCCACATAATGCACTAGGCCCTGAAAACAGGAAAAATGCACACCCTGTGCTGTTAGGTTTTTCTATCTGCTGTCACTCTATGGGTACCAGATTATGGTCTACATTGTACAAACTAAGCACAAATACACCTAATACCAAGTACTTAAAAACATACATCAAATGTCCTAAAAAAAATCACATTTATAGGTGGGAAAATAAAAAGATTTCTTTTGATATATAATTTAACCAGACATTGCTTACAGTGATTGTTTTCTCAGAAGGACATCAGGAAGATGGGGGACAAATTTTTAAAACAAGAATTTACAAGTGTTATGAATACAAGAAAGTAGTTCAAAGTGGAACACATCCTGGCCCACCAAGCCCTGAGGACGATATTTCCACTCAGAGAAGTCAAAGCACAGAGAGGACCATATGGCCAGTCCACTATGAGACACGATGTACCTCACTGACCCATAGTGCTACCAGGGGACAACACTGGAAACACAGTGTGGGAACTGTGCCCAATCTGACCCCATCACACTGAGGCAAAACACTAAGAGCCATGCAACAGAACAGCAAAGGAAGCAGAGCAAAGAAGTCTTGAGGGAGTACAAAAAATAGACTTTGGGGCCAGAGTGTGCCACCCCATCAGACTCAACTGGAAAACACTCCTAAAGGTCAACAAACAGACCTTGAACTATTTACAGGCTTTTCTTTTTTTTTTTTTTTGTCTTTTTTTGGTTTTCTTTTGTTGCTTCGTTTTGCTCTGTCTTGTTTTTTGTGCATATTATTATCTCTGCAATTCTATCTAGAAAAAATAGGCGGGATAAACAATCTGAAGGAGAAAACAACGGACTGCTGGTTCTGGGGAGATATGGGAGCAGGGGAGGCGGGGGTGGGGGGAAAGGAAGTGGGTGTTAACAAACCTAGGGACAAGGGAACAATAAGTGATTCAAAATCAATGGCCAGGAGGGTGCAGGAGGCCTGGTAGGGCTTGATCAAGAGCAGTATAACCTAGAGGAATTACTGAAATCCAAATGAAGACTGAGCATGATAGTGGGACAAGAAGAAAGCAAAAGGAAATAGAGGAAAGAATTAGGAGTCAAAGAGTATTTAAAGGTCTAAATACAGGTGTGTACATGCCAATATTTATATATGATGATGGAGAAGTAGATCTAATGTGCATGTATTTATAGGTTTAGTATTAAAGGACATTGGGACTCTACTCAAATACTCCCTCAATGCAAGAACACTTTGTTCTATTAAATTGGCATTCCATGATGCTCACCTTCCCTACATGATTGCTGAAGACAAAACAGGTGCATAAGCAAATGTGAAAAAGAAAGCTGATGGTACCAGCTATCAAAAGATATGGCCTCTGGGATCTTAAAGGCTTGAAGATAGAGACCCACATGGATGAAGCACACTAACCTGTGTGATCACGAGGTATCTATAGGAACAGGTACCAGTCATCAAAGAACAAAAAAAATCATCATTGTGAATGAGGGGTAGTGCGGAGTGGAGACTCAAAGTCCATCTGTAGGCAAGTAGACATCCCTTTACAGCAGGGTCACAGGGAGGAGACGAGCCAGTCAGTGTGCAGTATAACACTGATGAAACACGCAACTTTCCTCTAGTTCTTTAATGCTTCCTCCCCCAATTATCATGATCTCAATTCTACCTTACAAATCCGGGTAGACCAGAGGCTGTACACTGATACAGATAAGAGCCGGAAACACAGGGAATCCAGGGCAGATAAACCCTTCAGGATCAATGAGTGCAGCAATACCAGGAGGGTAAGGGGAAGGTGGGGGAGAAAAGAGGAACCAATGATCCACATATAACCCCCTCCCTGGGGGTGGAAAACAGAAAAGTGGGTGAAGGGAGATATTGGACAGTGTAAGACATGAAAAAAATTTTATAAATTATCAAAGTTTTGTGAGGTAGGGAGGGAGGGAGAAGAAGGGTAAAAAATGAGCGGATACCAAAGACTCAAGAAGAAAGAAAATGTTTTGAGAATGATGATGGCAACAAATGTGCTTGACATAATAGATGGATTTATGGATTGTGCAAAGAGTTAGTTATACAAGCCCCCAATAAAATGATTTAATAAAATAAATAAACCTAACCAAACTCACTACCAAAAAAAAAATTTTCCTGTATCCATTGCTGGTAGGAATGTAAAATGGTATCGCTAATGTAGGTAGTAGTGTCGCAGCTCAACAAAAATCTGATCTACTACACCCAGATTTGAAAAGACATGCAAACAGACTTGTACACCAACATTCCTTGCTATACTATTTGCAATGGGTGAAGATAAGAACCACCTAATGCCCATGAATAGGAAAATGTGATATATATGTGTACACACTACTGCTGCTGCTGATGTTACTCAGCCAATCGGGGAAATGAAGAATTGGCACAATCTACAATATGGATGGGACTCGATGTCATTAAACTAGTGAAAGAAGTCAACCACAGCACGGGACTTGGTTTCAATCTCTTGCCACCAAGAACAGTGGCCCAGAACTACCAGTCTGTTTTAATGCTTCTTTGCTTTTTATGGCAGGTGTGGCTCTGCTGTTGTAAATATTATTGGAACGTTTGCCCTATCACCAACTCCTGTTGTTTCTGTAAATAGTGCTCAGTCACTTAAAGGTTTAATTTACACAAGTCAACAATTCATGTATTGCAGTTCACAGCTGGCCCATACTTGTATAATTTCCCTTTCTCGACAATGTTCTAAATTCTGTAACATTGGCTAAACTAATGACACCATCAAAGTGTACCGGCTACACATTAGACTCCTAAGTGAAACATCAGCAGTTTAAAGTCACCAGCCAAGTCTGTGGGGGAAGGATGAGGCTTTTTACTCCTGTGATGATGTGCAGGCTGGGAGACTCACAGGACAGTTCTACCCTGCCCTATAAAGTTGTCATGAGTCAGCAAGGGGATGATAATTGATAATGTTCTGTAACATAAAATGACAATGATGTCTCTTAGGTGAACCAGAGTCATTTATAAACCATGAGTGGATTTTAGGCTTGTACTTAATTCTAGTCCCAATCTAAGAACAGCTAGTTCTTATGACATGGTCCTGCTTGGTGGTTGCCCTCATGAAGAAATCACTGAAGATATGAGTCTACAGCAAAATGTGGTGAAGAACCTAGATGGTGCCCAGCTATTAGAAAAAATAGTGTTGGGGATTTTAAAGGTTTGTTTTCAAACAAGCAGCCATCTAAGTGGGGTGTCACATGGAAGGAGCACATCAGCCTGTGTGAACATAATCCAAATCTAAAGGCTGGAATGATATCAAAGCTTAAATTGTGAACAATTGGTTTGTAGAAGGCTATGGTTGTCAGTGGAAGCCCAAAATCCATTTAGAGGGTCCACAAAGAGATCAAGCCTCTTGTGAATTCCCTCTCGTTATAGCTGAGGGATGTGAAGAGCTCTATTATCAGACACTGTAAATCAATATGTCAGACATAGATCAAAATGCAGTATATCTTATTTGATTTTCCTTTGGACCCATTTTAAAGCTGTTTCAATTAAAAAAAAAAGTGAAGGGAAAATACTCATGAAGCAAACCCTTGGAGCCTCACTGTGACCATGGACGAGGGGTGGAGGGCCTCGCTAGCATGCAGAGCGCAGTGGATTCCTGCGGATGCGGTTAGGTTCAAACTCAGCACCCCACCATTTGCTCTCCCTTATGAGCCATCTAAATGTGTTCTAGTTCTTAAGATACTTGTAGCTTTCTTTTGACTGAGGTTTTTGTTTTACTTTCATAGTCTTGTTAGTGTTGTTTTTATTGTTTTCACTGTTTTTCTGTATATAAAATCCAAGATAGGTGAATCAGAGGCAGTAACTGGATTCATGGTTCCTTGGGGCAGGGCAGGGGAGGTGGGGAGGAAATGGGGAGCTAATAACAATGAGTCCAAGAATGAAGAAAATATCTAAACCTGATTATGGTGATGATTCTACAACGATATGTGAATTATATACCAATAAACTGTTAAAAAGTCCATCGCAAATTATATAATTAAATGGTTCAATCATATTAAGAAGAGTTGTACAATCATTACCACAATCGAATTTAGAACATTTTCTTCCTTCTTGTACTCACTGTTATTATTGTACTCACTTCCTTCAAACCGCCCCAGCCACAACTCAGGAACCATTAATCAAGATATTGTCTCAATAGATATACCTACCCTAGATTTCATATACACTAAAACATTTAAAAACAGCAAAAAACCTACTAAAAATAACAAAGTAAAACAAAAGTATCCCAACTGAAAAGATAGAAAATATAAAAAACTAAAATCAATTTAAAATGGGTCAAAAAGGAGATCAATGGCTATGGTGCTAAATTTTAAAGGAATTGCATCTGCAATAATCCACTTTCCAATGCACTCTGCATAACAGCAAGGCTAACCACAACACTTGTCTATGCTCAGAGAGGACTCACAGAGCTTTATCCATACGTATTTCCCCTGCACTTTGTTTTTACTGAAGTAAAATGGGTCAAAACAGAGGTCAAATGATATCATGCTTTATTGTAATCATCTCTATAACACTCTCGGTCTGATAGCAAGACTACTGACATCCTTCAACTGAGTCAGAGAGGATTCACCGGAATCTTAAACCACTTGTGTGGAACTTGCAAATGATTTTGGATTTCCACTGTCATCCATATCCTTCTGCAAATCAGGTGTTCACAATTTAAGCTCTAATACTATTCCCTCCTTCATATTTGAGTTTTAATTATTCACACTCCTCTGGTCACAAAGGCTGATGTGCTTCTTCCATGTGGACTTAGGTGACATTTCACTCAGAAGGCTGCTTGTTGAAAAATAAGACCCCCATGCGCCATTCTTTCTAAAAATCATACCATCTAAATTTCTTTACTACACTTTGCTATAGCATCCATATCTTCAGTGAGCATCAAAAAGGGCCAAGTCACAAGAACTAATTCTCATATTGGGCTAGAATTAAATGCAAGTCTAAATCCCATTCATGTTATCTATGGTTTACGTACATCTCTGGTTAATCTTAAGAGACATCATTGTAATTTTATATTAGAGAACATTATCAATCACCCCCTGGGGCACATGGCAATTCTATTGATAGTGTGAACTTTTTGATTAAAGAATCTATAAACGAATGCTGATCAAAAGGGAAAAATTCAAAATTGAATTTCAAATTACCAAGAACTCTAGACTTTCTAGAGCCACGTAAACTGGAAAAACCCAAGTCCTAAAATAATCCTTAAACCAAAAATATCCTCCAAAGTGGGTCACTCCACAAAGAGGTGGGATATGGGATAAGACCATCCACCTGAGGGTCTACACCAAGACAAGGCTGGGGCAAATCCCCACAGAAATGAAAGAACCTTGCCAGGAAATCAAGTTTAGGCCAGGGGAGAGGAACATCACTGATAGTTCTGTTGGCGAGCATGGTAGGTGATTGGGGAGAAATATCCTCACATTGGGAAGGGGTGCTAAACAATGATTGTAGGGAACCTATAGGGACAGATTTTATGTTCCTGGGTAAACACTACAAATATGTCTCTAGCCAAAGCTCAATAAAACATGCCATGGACTAAACACCAAGATGTCACTGGATGCTGACCTTGTGGTACGGTAAACCTTGTGGTCAGCATGGCATCACTCGGGCTACACAAGCGCTTAACACAGAGGCCCAGCAGAATGAACTGAGCCTGGCCTCAAAGGTGCCTGTACCCTTGGACTGAGGACTGGGGTGCTTAGATAGAAGAGGAAGCAGAGTGGCTGCCCTGGACCTGTGGAAGTGATGGTCATTGGACCTTGGGGGGAACCCCATTTGGTTGGAGTCCATCAAAAGGGACTCAGAATCACCATATATTTAGTACCTTGATGCTCCCCTCTCAGTGATATGACTGGCTTTGATCTGTTGGGCAGGGATTTAAACTTGGAAGAATTGATCCAGGATGTTTCCCCTGGCATCGATCCCCCCTGCTTAGGGTAAACAGAATTCAACTGAATATGAGATCTAACTGTGTGGAGCAACAACTCATGGGTTTCGGCTCAAGTTAGAACTGTACTTGCAGACTCCTCAAACCTACAGCAGAATGATGTGTCATCGGAAAACTTGATGGTGTTGCCAGTGCAATCATCTTATACTCCAGGGGGAATGATTGACAATGTGTTACTTTTCTGTTTCTATGGGTTTTTTCCCTGCCTTTCATTTGCTTGTTTTGTTTGTGTTTCTCTTTAGTTGTCTGCTAGTTGTTTTGCTGCTGTTGGTGGGGTAGTTGGTCTTACAGGGTATTAATTTGTCATAGTATGGCTGTCAAAGTAAACCCGAGCTATGCATATCCCAGGGACAAGCAGATGGATTCTGGCCCCAATTTAACTTTAGTCCCAATCCAAAGACAGTTAGTTTGGATAACATGGCCTTGCCCACCTCATGTAATGATCACTGAAGATAAGGGTGCTATAGCTAAGTGTGGTGAAGAAAACAAATGGTGCTCACTATCAATCGGAATAGTGTGTGGAGTCTTAAATTCAAACAAGTAGTCATCTAAACGAGGAGTGAACTATGTCCACAAAGAAGAAGCACACCAGCTTGCGTGACCCAAAGGCACGCAAAACAAAATTCAAAAATGACAAAGGGAAAAGTATCAGAGCCCAAATTTCGAAGACCCAATTTATAGAATGCTATAGAAGATAGGGGGGCCCCAAACCCATCTGCAGAGTATCTAGTCAGATTAAGCCACCAGCAGATCCCCTCTAGTCACAGGAAAGTGTCTCGAACAGCTTTTCTATCAGATAGAGATCATTGTAAGTGTGATTATGCTGGAATGAACTGGATACATGGTCAGATGACCTCCCTTCTAACCTGAACTTGTTCTTGGTCAGTGGTTTTCAACCTTCCTAATATACATTTACTACAGTCCCTCATATTGTGGTGACCCCCCCAACCATAAAATTATTTTTGTTGCTACTTCATAACTGTAATTTTGCTACTGTTATGAATCGTCATGTAAAACCTGATAAGCAGGAAGTATTTTCATTGTTACAATTTGAACACAATTAAAGCAGAGTGATTAATCACAAAAACATTTTCTATTGTGAAAGACTAATTTCTAACTACAAATGAAATTAATTTTGTTGTAAAGCATAGTGTAGCATGGGTAACAGTTTTCACGCCAGTTACTCGTATGTGGGCATATCTGCATATGGGCAGCCCTGCCTAGAGACAGCTAGAGGAACAGTGTCTTGGTTCCTAAGACCATTGGAAATGTGTTTTCAGGTCTTAGGTGACTCCTGTGAAAGGGTTGTTTGACCCCCAACGGGTCGTAACCAACAGGTTGACAACTGCTGTTTAGGTGAGAGCATTTCTTGCTTGTTCTAAGACAAGGTGGTCTTTTCTTTCTTACTCATTATTTGTAATTTTATCTCTAAAGAATTGATTGTGTTAATGATTATGTAAGTCTTCTTGATATGACTGAACTATTGAATTGTGTGATATATGTGGATTAAGTACCAATAAAACTGTTTTAAAAAAGGCTCAGAAACCCACACAGGCAGTCTATCCTGTCCCATAGAGTCACTATGAGTCGGCATTGACTCAATGGCAGTGAGCTTGGTTTGTTTTTTGACCAAATCACAGGGCACTATTACTTTGTCTTACAGCTCAAATTCTTCACTGTGCCAAATCCCAGGCTGAACTTTTACTATCTGTAAATCTAGAAGCCTTTTGAGCTTTCTGCAGCACTAGTTCTGTATAAACTCCACTCCAACTATGAATAATCTCTACTGCGCCGATACTCAAACCAAACTCTGCCAGTGAGTTGATTTCCACCCAAAGCAGTTCTGCCCATAGGACAGGGTAGAACTGCCCCTCTGGATTTTTAAGACTGTCACTTTATAGGAGTAGAAAGCTTCATCTTTCCTCCTCAGAGTAGCTGATGGTTCCAAACAGCTGATCTTGCAGTCAGCAGCCCAACATGTAGCTATCATGTTGTCTATTGTCTATACTGCCTACTATATATTGTCTATTCTCTTTACTCAATGCATTAAAACATCTACTAATTTTTTTAAAAAGTAAAATGTATGTATTCCACTTTGTTAGTGCTTTTATTCACTTGTATCTCAATTTGGGTCTATCCTAATTCCGTCATATCAATCAACCAACAAATATGCATTAAAGCACCCAAAATGCAGATATAACAATAAGCAATATTAAGTCCTTTAGAGCTGGGCTAAATTATATAGTTAGAATATAATCAGGTGCACAGAGATTAAAAAAACCCCAAATATGATGCAAAATCAACTAGCTAATATTATTTCTAATTAATTCTTAACTCTGATAACTTAAAAAAAATCTTATGAAAACTTACACATCGGATTGGTTTTGTTCATATAAAGCCTTCATCTCCTCCAGAATTTGTCTGAGTCCATCCTCCTGGAATATATAAACTGCTTTTGATATATATCCATGGATTCCCCAATGCATTCAATTAATCCCCTAAATCTATCTGTACTACATTTATCCTCAATTTATATATATAATTTATTTAAAATCCATAGCCATTGCATAAATTCTGGCTATTTATGTACCTATATCAAAAATAAAGGCTTAATCGAGCATGAAAGTACACATTTTCACTGCAAAAACAACAAATACAAGTTTTAAAATATTTCTCCCAATTTTTTCCCCCAAAGACACAGTTTTGGTTTGTATTGCAAGAAAAGAAAAGCCAAAGGAATTTTTCCTACCATCTACCTTAAGATAGAAATTTTTCACTTAGACAAATAAAATGTTTTAATTCTAAAATTCATAAATGTTAATAAGATAGTTGACCATTTGAAAAGAAGTGACATCACATATTCTTTCAGCCAAAATACAGTCTTGGGTTCAACCAACCCTGTAGCCAATTATATGTTGAAAATATCTGATGATGATGAATACCCTTGTTTACTCTTGATGTCATTTATTACCCATTTCATCTCCACAATTCTAAAAGTTACAAGTCCTGCTAGTCTTCAATCACTTAAAAAACTCATTTATCAATATCTGTAGAATTGAGTTTCAATCATCCACATTTCTCACCACTAGCTCATCTCTCTGCCTCCATTAGTTCTTCTCTTCTGATGCATTTTCCATATTGCCAATAACCAAAACCACTTCCATTAAGTACATTTTGATTAAATGACCCTATAGGACGGAGAAAATTGCTCCCTATGGTTTACACAGCTGTAAATCTTTACAGAAGCGGCTATCTTTCTCCCTTAGAATGGCTGGTGTGTTTGAATTGCTGACCATTAGGCTAGCAGCCCAATGCATAACTCCAGGCCTCATTTTACTGCCAATAAGTACTCCAAAATATAAAAACATCCCGCCACACCCCTACCTGAAAACCTCTACCTGATTCCAAATGCCTGTGGAATAATGCCGAAGTTTTTCTAATCCTAGAACCCACCATTGACATCTCCATACATAACCTTTCCAGTTGTGATCATGAGTCTTAAGCCATTGTTTATCACCTGCCTGTGTGAGGGCTAATACTTCATACAAGGCTCGAACACCCACTCCCAACCCCCTAGTAGCATTTCTCTTTATGCTCCCATCTACGCAACACCAGTTTCACTTACCACATTGCATTCTATTCACTTGTGTTTCTTGGTCCTCTCACTGACATCTATCTAGTTGCTGCCCTATGATTGTTTACTACGATGCTTAAACGTACAGGCTCTTGAGCCAGACTTCCAGGGTTCAAGCTCTAGCTCTGCTCTTTACTGGCTATATCACCACTGACAAATCTCCTAACTTCAATTCTCCACTCACATGTTTGAGGTGGGGGGAGACAGCTCAGATCTCACACAATTATGAGGAGAGATAATTGCAAGCTAAGTGCTGAACATCATTCCTACTTCCATGTTATTGTAGTGGACAAATAATCATAATAGTAACAATACGACTGTTAGCACTATTATTATTTCTTGTAGAAACAGCATACAGGGACTCAGCCCTGGGTGTGTCAGGTACAGTTCCTCACTACACCAAGAGCTCTGTACCATCATCATGCCCATTTTTGTTGGTGAGAACACTGGACGCACAGAAAGCCTGAGTCCACAGTGATCGAACAGAGTATGAATCTCAGTCTGGCACCAGAGGCCTACTTCATCATCACATTTTGCTCACTGAGTGCGTGCGCGCACACTAACGCGCATAAAACGCTAGATCCAATAAAAACGACTGGTTCTGTGGGTTTCTGAGGCTGTCAATCTTTAAAAGAACAGAAAGCTTCCAGCTTTCTTCGGCAGAATGGAGGTGGATTCGAATTTACTTTAGTTCGTATTAGGCAACCTTTTACTTGGCTAAGCAAAGGAAAAGCAACAAAGCTAAAAATGAAGCAAAACGGAAGGAAGTAGACTTTGAGGAAGCGCAATTGCTGAGTTGTACAGTAACTTCCTTCTTTCTCCCACAGTAACCTTTTGTTATGCTGTTACTTTCCCTTCCGGAACTTGGCTCACACCCTCAGGGGAATCTGAAGCAAACCGCGAAAAGAGCAGCCCAGGGGAGATCCCGCTCACCCTCCAGCCCCTTTCAGCCAAGCTTCCCGGACCTCCATCCCGCCCTCTGCCGTCCAGCCCGTCATATTAAAGGCGGGCAGCTGCCCTTCTGGCGTGTGGTGCAGTTCGCGGACCACCTCCGTCGCCTTTTCACAGAACATGGCGGGTAGACCTGGTACCGGGACCTCCTTGTCGGCCGCCCACTTGACCGAAGAGTCTGCGGGCTCCCTGCAGCCTAGTTCGCGCCGCGCTTATTAGCGCAGGTCTAGGAAATCGCCTGCGCTTTGGCGGTAAAAATCCCCAACCAATGGGAAGGCAAGGACGCAGGTTGCGTGGCTACGGTGGTTGCAAAGGGACAATTCCATACGCGGTAGAGAAATATGACCGGAAGTGGGGAGGCGGTGACCGGTGCCTTCTTCCGGTGGAACGCGGCCCTCCGGAAAGAGTCCATGGGGTTCCATTTGACTTTATCCATGAGGTGAGACGAATTTTCAATACTAATCTGAGCACATAGTTTAGGGAGCAGCATAGCTTGGAATAGATGTACCACCCACACCCCCCGAAACTTCCTCTTTTCCCTTTTTTAAAAATAAAAATCATTCTATTGAGGGCTCATATAACTATCCATATGTACATACATTGTGTCACGCTCATTTGTACATTTTTGATATCATTCTCAAAACATTTGCTTTCTCCTTACTCCCTTTATATCAGCTCCTCACTTTTTCCCCTGCTTCATGGAACCTTGATCATTTATCAATTATTTTGTCATGTCTTACAGTGCCCACATCTCCCTTCATCCACTTTTCTGTTGTGCAACTCCATGGAGGGGGTTATATGTAAATCCTTGTAATCAGTCGCCCCACTTTTTTTTTTAAATCATTTTATTGGGGGCTTGTACAACCCTTATCACAATCAATACATCATTCCATTGGGTTTAGGACATTTGTGCATTTGTTGACCTCATCATTCTCAACACATTTCCTTTCTAATTGAGCCCTTGGTATCAGCTCCTCGTTTTTCTATCTCCCTCCCTACCCCCTCCCTCCTAAACCCTTGTTAATATTGATAGGTTTAGAATTAAGGTAGCAGATGGACATTGGACCTCCACTTCTTTTCTCCCTCAATTGCAAGAACACTTTGTTCTATTGAACTGGCATGCCGTGATGCTCACCTTAAAAGCTTGAAAATAAACAATCCGCGATCTAGCTCAGAAACAGCAAAGCCCACGTGGGAGAAGCACACCAGCATGTGTGATCACGAGGTGTTGAAGGGATCAGGCATTAAAGAACAAAAAAAATCACATCATTGTGAATGAGGAAGGGTATGGAGTAGGGATGAGGCCAAAACCCATCTGAAGGAAAGTGGACATCCCCTTTCAGAACGGTTGTGGGAAGAGAAGAGGTGTTCAGGGTGCAGTGGAGCAACAATGAAACATACAGCTTTGCTCTAGTTATTTTCTATTTGTTTATGTATTTGTTTGTATCATTTTATCAGGAGCTTGCACATCTCTTATCACAACCCATACATACATTGTGTCGAGCACATTTCTACATTTGTTGCCATCATTATTCTCAAAACCTTTGCTTTCTACTTGAGCCCTTGGTATCAACTCCTCATTTTCTCCAACCCTCCCCGCTACCCCCTCCCTCATGAACCCTTGATAATTTATAAATTATTATTTTGTCATATCTTACACTGTCCGACATCTCCCTTCACCCACTTTTCTGTTGTCCTTCCCCCAGGGTGGAGGTTATGTAGGTCCTTGTAATCGGTCCCCCCTTAATACCCCACTTTCCCTCCACCCTCACGGTATAGCCATTCTTAGCACTGGTCCTAAAGAGAGCGTCTGACCTGGATTCCCTGTGTTTCAAGTTCCTGTCTGTACCAGTGTACATCCTCTGGTCTAGCCAGATTTGTGCGGCAGAATTGGGATCATGATACAGGAGGGGGTTGGGAGAGGAAGCATTTAGGAATTAGAGGAAAGTTGTATGTTTCATCATTGCTACACTGCACCGACTGGATCATCTCCCGACAACCCTTCTGAAAGGGGATGACCACTTGCCTACACATGGTTCTTGGGTTCCCAATCTTCACTGCCCTCATTCACAATGATATAAATTTTTTGTTCTTTGATGCCTGATACCTGATCCCTTTGAAACATCATGATCACACAGGCTGGTGTGCTTCTTCCATGTTGCCTTTGTTGCTTCTGAGCTAGATGGCTGCTTGTTTACCTTCAAGTCTTTAAGAGCCCAGACGCTATCTCTTTTGACAGCCAGGATTTGTTTCACCACATTTGTTTATGCGCCCATTTGTCTTCAGCAATCATATCGGGAAGGTGAGCACACAATTATATGACTTTTTTTGTTCTTTGATGCCTGATAACTGATCCCTTTGGCACCTCATGATCACACAGGCTGGTGTGCTTCTTCCATGTGGGTTTTCTTGTTTCTGAGCTAGACAGCTGCTTATTTACTTTGAAGTCTCTAAGACCCTATATCTTTTGATAGCCATTTGTCTTCAGTGATCACATCATTACACACCTCTTTTTAACAAGTTTAAACTATTGTATTATATGACATCTGAATTATATGTCAATAAAACTGAAAAAAATTTAAAGATTAAAGGAATATATGGAGTCGCTATACTAAAAAGAACTAGTCAATATTGCATCATGTTAAGAGGTATCATATAAGAACCAAAGGTACTGAAAGAAGAAGTCCAAGTTGCACTGAAAGCATTAGTCAAAAACAAGGCTCCAGGAATTGTTGGAAAACCCACTGTAGGCAGTTACATAATCTAATAACTTGAGAAAGGGTAAAGTCTAGCCTGTCAATAGGGTCACAGCGAATGAGGCCTCTGTGGGGCCTGGCTTTCTCCAGAGGATTTTGGGTATTCCTGTATTGCTATCTTGTGGTGGAACACACTGTCTCTTTTCTACACAATCCTGTTGACAAACCACATGGAGACACACTGAGAGAGCCAGAGCCCTGGAGCTGGAGGAGCCACATAGTGACCCCTGCCAGCACCAAGATCCTTCACCGCTACTGGATCTACATGACTTTCCACCCACTGGTCTGTGATATTCTTGCATTTGGCATTATTGCATGGCTACATGAGTCTAAAGAGGAATTTATTGACCAGTATTGGACATAGGGGATAATATTGGACTTACGGACTTGATCTGGACTGGGCTGGGATGTTTCTCAATATACAATTGCTCTTTTATACAAAGCTCTTTCTTATACACATGAGTGTCTGTGAATTTGTTTCTCTGGTCTACCTGGACTAACACATTATGCTACCTGGAGTGGTGTACTAGAGAAACAAATCACAAAGATGGAGAGTGGATGCTTGTTTGACGTCTGCTCATGGTAGTACTTTTTTGGCTAGCCAGAGGTTAGATCTGGCCATTCAGTTTGCTGGGTTGTTTTATGGAAAAAATACAGGAAGTTAAACTTTTTATGATTTCCTTTGATTGCTGTCTTTGGTGATTCCTGTACTAACTGGTAAAAATGAATGTGATTAATGCATATTTAGAGCTCAGGGGTAGAAATCCAGATTGGAGACTGGAAAGTCAACTCGGTGCTCCTCAAGGGGACAGGCACTCCCCTCTCTGGATCTCACTTTTAACATCGATACACAAAGGTCGATTCTGTGAGGGTCACAGACTGGGGACTCCCATGGCCAAATGAGGACCTGTGTGGACTCTGGTTGGCCTGCTTATTCACTGCCATCTAGAAGATTCCAACTCACAGTGACCCTGTAAGACCGAGCGGAACTGCCCCTGTGGGTTTCCGAGGCTGAAATTCTATATGGACTAGAAGGTCTCATCTCTGCACAGCCCCCCACCCTATCCCCCAACCCCCGCTCCCCCAGTGTGACTGGTGGTTTCAAACTACTGACCTTCTAGTTAGCTGCCCAACACATAACCCACTGTGCCATCAGGGCTCTTTGGCCTACTTGGCTTCTATCCAATGTTATTGAATCGCCTTTGAAAAAATCAGGAGGTTTTTAAGAAAACAGGAATTTTGACTTTCTCTAGAAAAATCGATCTGGCATCACTGGAACCTAAACTAGAGGATCCACAATTCCACGTGGCTCTGGGAATCTCAACATTTCTTCCTCCTGCTCAAAGTAAAATGGTTTAAGGGGACCTTTCACAGCTGGTGGGCTGGTCTCCTTTCTAGAAAGTTGCCTCTGTAAAGAAAATGCATCTTTCTTCCCTTTTACCTAGTTGGGGGTGGTGAGGGTAGCAGGAGCTATTGGGTTAAGAAAAAACAGTCCAGGTAGCTTCAGTCTGCCCTGCCAGGGCTTTAGAGGCCAAGCCTTTTTTGCTCCAGCTGACTGACCTGCTGTTTCCAGGGCAGCCCCACCATCTGTTCCCAGATGCAGGGAGGGAGCCGACTT
Source organism: Tenrec ecaudatus (assembly GCF_050624435.1). Taxonomy (NCBI): domain Eukaryota; kingdom Metazoa; phylum Chordata; class Mammalia; order Afrosoricida; family Tenrecidae; genus Tenrec; species Tenrec ecaudatus. Next base: position 1,452,432 of record NW_027459465.1, read on the forward strand.
TCCTCCATCACACCTGCCCCAAACTCAGGCCCAGAACTACTGTCTAAACACAGAACAACTTTTGTCTGTGGCCAAATGTGGGACCCCAAATTTCTTCCCTCTTTCCCGATACTCCTTCAGTGACTTGATGACCTGGGCCAGGCTGAGATGAATTAGCTTGCTCCTCACAGCTGGCTGCTGGGTTCCACTCAACTCCCAGAGGCCACTGGCTGTGCCCATCAGTAGAAGTGGGAGTTGAGAACCCTCAGCTCTTGGCTGAGCAGCTCTGTCAGTCTGTAGCTGTTGACTGTAGCTGCTTCTGACAGCCAGTCTAGCTGGTGCTTTAAGTCATTTCAGTCGCTCCACCTCAGCTGTGATTAGTCTAGTCTCTGTAGCCTCAGAGGGAGGGGAAAACAAAACACCTCAATGACTTTGAATCAGAGTGGGTTATCCTCTTTTAAAAGGCAGAAAGTCTGAATTGGAGGATATTTTTGGGGGGTCTCTTTTATGCATTTCACATTTATGAAATAAGAACTAACAGTATTTGTTCCAGTAAGTGGATCAGAACCACCTAAGGGCACACTCCTCCCACCAGGCCACGCCTCACTAAGAATAGAGGTCCATCACTTGTCTGGCATTTTGTGGTACTGTGGTGACTTTTGTTTTGTGAGATACTGGGAGCTATGTGATTGGCATTTCATATACCAGCAGGGTCACCCAAAGAGCTTCCAGACAAAGAACAGACAATGAAGAAGGAATTGGCTGCCTGCATGGGAAGAATGAGCCATTGAAAACCCTATGGATAGCAGCAACACTGTCAGTTACTAGACCCCCCATGAACAACAGAAGAACATTGTCAGAACGTGTGCCAGAAGATGAGCTCTTCAACTTGGAAAGTACTCAAAATACGGCTGAGGAAGAGGAAGAGCTGACTTTTCATAGGCAAGTCGACCATAATGATGCAAATCGAGTATAGCCATCAGGACCTTCATTTGCTGATGGGGCACAACTCAAAATGAGGAGAAACAGTTCAAATCGTCATTAATAATTGAAACTTGGGATGTATGAAATATGAATCTAGGGACATTGGAAGTCATTAAAAATGAAATGGAATACATAAAGATTGATATTGTAAGCATTAGTTAGCTGAAATGGACTGATATTGACCATTTTGAAACAGAAAATCTTACGGTTTACTCTGCTGGAAATGACACAATCAAGAGAAACAACATTGCATTCATCATCAAAAGGACATTTTAAGATCTATTTTAATGTACAATGCTATCTTTGATAGGATGCTATCTATGCCCCTTCAAGGAGAACCAATCAATACAACTATTGTTCAAATTTATGCACCAACCACCCAAAGCTGGTGATGCAGAAATTGAATAATTCTACCACCATATTCAGTCCCAAATTTGTCAGACTTGCTATCAAAATGCTATTGGAATGCAAAAGTTGAAAACAAAGAGGAAGGATCAGTAGTTGAAAAATATGGTCTTGGTGATAGAAACCAAGCTGGAGATCGCATGACAGAGTTTGCAAGACCAATAAATTGCTGATAGCATATACTATATTTTCCAACTTCTGTTCTTTCCTCTTTGGTTCCAACATTTGCACTCCAATCACCAATAATTACCAATTTATCTTGATTGGATGTTAGAATTTTGCATGATTAATGATTTCTTCAAACATTTGATCAACAACAAAAAAGGTGACCATAAATGTGGACTTCTCCAGATGGAATACACGGAAATCAAATTGACTACACCTGTGGGAAGAGACCATAAAAGAAGCTCAATATCAGCAACTGAAACCAGTCCAGGGACTGATTGTGGAACAGATCAGCAATTGTTCATATGTGAGCTCAAGTTGAAGTTCAAGAAAATGCAAACAAGTACACGAGAGTCGATATACAACCTTGATAATAACCAACCAAATTTTGAGAACATCTCTGAATAAAGCACAGTGTCATTATAAAAAAAAGGAAATAAAGAAAAGATACAAGTGCATGTCCAAAGAGACTCTGAAACTTACTCTTAATCAGAGAGTAGCTAAAGCAAAAGGAAGAAATGATGAAGTAAAGAGCTAAATAGAAAATTTCAAAGGACAACTCGAGAATACAAAGTAAAATATTATCACAAAATGTGCGAAAGCCTAGAGTTAGAAAACCAAAACAGAACATATTCAGCATATCTTAAACTGAAAGAACTGAAGAAAAATGTCAAGTCTTGAGGTGCAATATTAAAAAATTCTATGGGCAAAATATTGAATGATGAAGGAAACATCTGAGGAAGATGGAAACAATATGGAGTCACTGTATCAAAAAGAATAGACCAACATTCAACCATTTCAGGAGGTAACATATGAGCAAGAACCAATGGTCAGGAAAGAAGAAATTCAAGATGCATGGAAAGCACTAGCCCAAAACAAGATGCCAGGAATTGCTGGAATATCTATTGAAATGTTTCCACAAGCTGATAAAGCACTGGCAGCACTCACTCATCTATGTCAGGAAATTTGGAATACAGCTACTTGGCTGACGGACTGGAAAAGATCCATATGTGTATACATACCAAAGAAGGGAGACCAACAGAATGGTCAAATTATGTAACACTATCATTGGCATCACATGTGAGTCAAATTGTACTGAAGCTAATACAACAACAGTTGCATTGATTCATTGACAGAAAGTTACCATATTCAGCATTCAAGAGCCATCGTGGCACAGTGGTTACAGGTTGGATTGCAAACCCCAAGGTCAGCAGTTCAAAACCACCAGTCACTCCGTGGGAGAAAGGCAAGGTTTTCTACTCCCATAATGAGTTACAGTCTCAGAAACTCACAGGGGCAGTTAGTTCTACCCTATACTATAGGGTCAGGATGAGTTGTCATCAACTACAAGGCAGTGAGTTTGGTTTCCCAGAGATTTAAGCCAGATTCAGAAGAGGATGTGGAACAAAGGATATCAGATGGATCTTGCCTGAAAGCAGTGAATACCCTAAAGATGGTTACTTATGTTTTATTAACACCCAAGCTATCTGACTGTGTGGATCATAAGAAAACATGGATAGTTTTGAGAAGAGAATTCCAGAACACTTATAGAACAAGGGTAGATTGCATGGTTTAAGAACCAAGAAAGGTGTGCATCCTGGTTGCACCCACTTATTATACTTTTTCAATTGTATGGTGAGCAAATAATCAGAGAAGCCAAATTATATGAAGAAGAACACAGAATCAGATTTGGAGGAAATATTATTAACTACCTGCTATATGCAGACGACACAGTTTGGCTTGCTGACAAGGATGGGGGACTTGAAGCACTTGCTGGTGAAGATCAAGGATTGCAGCCTTCAATGTGGGATACAACTCAACACAAAGAAAACCAAAATCCTCACAACTGAACCAATAGGTAACATGATGATAAATCGAGAAAAACCTGAAGTTGTCAAGGATTTTGTCTTGTCTGGATCCACAAGCAATGCTCCTGGAAGCAGCAGTCAAGAGATGAAAAGATACATTGCACTGGGTAGATCTGCTGCATAAGAGCTCTTTAGAATGTTGAAAAGTTAGGATGTTACTTTAAGCAGGAAGTACACCTGATCCAAACCATAGTATTTTCATTTGCCTCATCTGCATGTGAAAAGCTTGCCATTGAGTGAAGAAGACCCAGGTAAACTGTATGAATTTGAACCATGGTACTGGCAAAGAATATTGACAGTACCATGGACTGCCAAAAGAACAAACAAAATCTGTCTTGGAAGTACGGCCAGAATTCCCATTAGAAGTAAGGATGGTGAGACTTTGGACATGTTGTCAGTGGAGACCAGTCCCTGGAGAGGCATCATGCTTAGAAAAATGGAAGGGCTGTGAAAAAAGGTTGAAGGCCCTTGAAGAGCTGGATTGACACAGTGACGACAACAAGAGGACTGAGCATAGGAACACTTGGGTGGATGGAGGAGGAGCTGTTATTGTTACATTCTGCTGTGAATAGGTTTGCCATGGACCAGAACCAACTGGATGGCAAACTAACAACAACAACAACAACAACAGGGAGAGCCATTAAAAAGCCAAACTCACTGCCATTGAGTTGACCTTGATTCAGAGCAACCCTGGAGGACAGGGTAGGACTGGCACCCGTGAGTTTCCCGAGAGTGTAACTTTTCACAGGAGGGGAAAGCCCCTTTAACCTACTACTTAGCAGCCCAGCCCATCACCAGGGCTCCACAAGGATAGAGAGAAACACTGTTAGGGCTGGATAGGGCAGAGGCTGTACACTGGTACAAATGAGGGCTGGAGGTACAGGGAATCCTTGGTGGACGATACCTTCAGGACCAAGGGTGTGAGGGGCGATGCTGGGAGAGTGGAGGGTGAGTGGGTTGGAAAGGGGGAACTGATTACAGGATCCACATGTGACCTCTTCCCTGGGAGAGGGACAGCAGAGAACCGGGGAAGGGAGACTCCGGATAGGGCAAGATATGACAAAATAACGATGTATAAATTACCAAGGGCACATGAGGGAGGGGGGGAAGGGGAGGGAGGGGAAAAAAAGAGGACCTGATGCAAAGGGCTTAAGTGGAGAGCAAATGCTTTGAGAATGATTGGGGTAGGGAATGTATGGATGTGCTTTATACAATTGATGTATGAATATGTATGGATTGTGATAAGAGTTGTATGAGTCCCTAATAAAATGTAAAAAAGGAAAAGAGGAGAAAAAAATTATTAGGGCAAAGACTGTACAGATGTGCTTTACACAATTGATGTATGTATATGTATGAACTGTGATAAGAGTTGTATGAGCCCCTAATAAATTGTTAAAAAAAATGATCCTCAATTCTATCTGAATCCTTGCCAGAGCTGCAAGTTGCCTTAATAAACACGTGCAAAAAAAGTACCTCTGGCAGCAGACCGCTCAGGTTCAAATCCAGGCTCTCTAACTTATTGACTATGTGACCTTGGGCAAACCTGGACCTCTCTGTGCTTCCAAAGACTCACTTTCCAAAAGGGAAGTCATAAGCCAACTTTTCTTATTCCTCACTGGGTTGCTTTGAAGATGAAATGAGACATCTGTCTAAAAATGCTTCTGACCATCCCTTGGTTCTCACAGCTCCACAAATGCTATGGATTATTGTTATAAGATTATGAATGATTTTTTCCAAGGGTAGTGCAAAGATTAACATCAGTGCTACTTCTCTCTGACAAAATATAAATCCAAATTTCTAAATAGCAGGGTCTGAACGGATGCGCTGTTAACAGCATCTTGCTTTTCTCCCATCACTTGTCACAGTAAATCTGATAAGAAATGCTGGGCTAGGGCCTGCAGCCAAGCCCCTCACTGGCAGCGTGCAGGAGCTCAGGTTGTTGCCAGGCCAAGGGACATCACAATGGCAAGAGGAGACTCCACAAAGGGCCCCTGCTTCCTCCCCCACGCCACCCTTCCCCACATTCAGGGTGAAACGTCAAAATACAATTTTTTTTTGTCACCTGGTGAAATAATGAGCCCCCATTCCCGTTGCCTTGGTATCATCAGAGCGCAACAGCCACGTGGGGTAATCGCTGTCTCCGTGTTAATGCTGCTCAGTTCAAACATTTTCACAGGCCCTGGCGAAATGAAACCCGTGCTTTCTACCTAGGTAGAGTTTGAGGCGATTCAGCCCATTTGCTTCTGCTGAAGAGGCTACCTCAGAAAAACAGGAAATAAAAACATAGAGGGTGCCATTGACATTAGGTTTCTCGTTTTCTTCCTTTCTTCCCTACCTTCCTTTCTTCTTGCCCTTCTCTTTCTCTTTTCTTCCTTCCCTCCCTTTGCTCACGTCTTCCTGCCTGCCTTCACTTTCCATCTTCCCTCCCAAACTCCTCCATTTCTTCTTCGCTCCTCTCTCCCCACCGCCACCTTTCTCCTTTCCTTCCCTGCCTTTTCCCTTCAGCCTCCCAGTTTCCCTCCTTCACTCTCTCCTTTGCTCCTTCCTTCCCCCACCTTGTTTTGATCCAGTGATTTGTACTCCTTTCTTCCTCTCATCCCACCCCTCCCCATTGCTGGAGAAACATCAGTTCCTTGTGGTGCTGGTTTCTTGGTGCCAGACCCTGTTCTTTGGGTGTTCACAAGTCTGTGTCCTGTGTGCAAACATAAGACAGACATATGATCAGGATTGGACAGAAGATGGGATTTGACAGGTGTTCTGCATCCCAAATCTCCAGGAGGCAAAGGTAAAGTCAGGCTCCTGCCTTTAAGGTTATGTCTCCCATTGTAACTGCATCCCACAAAGGCTCCTGCCTCCTGGCCACCTGAGCCTGCTGCCTGCCTTCCTCTAGCTCCTGGGGAATTGGGGCAGCAGTGGCAAGAACAACAAAAATCCCCAGGAGTTGACAAGAAGGGAAGCTGCCTTGCTCGAGAGACGGCCCCTCACCCACCTGCATGATGTTGAGATACAGGTTCTCATCCCTGTGACTGGGCAAGAAACACCCCCTCCCCAAACGCAGTGGCTTCAAACAAGGACCATCATCGTGTGGTTGCTGGGAGGCCACTGGGTCGTGCTTGGAGTCTCCCATGAGTTGGCAGTCTCATGGGAGCTGGGGCACTCAGAGGGCTGGCAGCTGAAGCTGGCCGTTAGCTGGGTGCTTAGCTGGGTTGTTGGTTGGAGTGTCTCCACGTGGCCTTTCCAGGCAGCTCAGGCTTCTTTCAGCATAGTGTCCGGGTTCTGAGAAGTGTCCTGAGAGGTAGCACGTGGAGGCTGGACATTCTAAGGGTGAGCACTCAAGAAGAAGTCTTTGAAGGGATTTTTCAGAAGCTGTGAAGCACTTTGTGGGAGGGAAGGGGGTTGCCCAAACTAGATGTCACAATGTCATCTTCTCCATAATCTATTGGTCACAGAGGTCATGAAACATCCCAATTTAAGGGGAAAGGGCATAGACTCTACCTTCCTATAGGTAGCCTGTCAAGGAATTTGGGGGTCACATACGAAGACTGGGAGACCCTGGGTGGCACAAATGGTTAAGGACTCAATGTATCAAGAGGTGGGCAGCTGCACCCCTCAGAAGAAATAACTAATGGCCTGCTTCTAGAAGCCCACAGGCTTGAGAATCCTGTGATGTGTAGTTTCTCCCTGGCACCCAGGGGGTCCTCGGGAACCAGAACCAACATAACAGCAATGGGTTGGGTTTTTGTTGGTTTTGTTTGGGCTAATATTAAAACGATTAGTATGAAATTATATATGTATTGTGTTTAACTCTCAGGACTCTGATTATGCTGAAGTTGAACAAAACCGTCTGCCTCTTCTATGAACGCCAGCCGATGGAGGCAAAGGGTGAGGGTCTAGAGGAAGAATGAATGTCCCATTCCCGTCCTTATGTTTCAGTTGTCCTTAAAGGGCACAGGGGACAAACCAGACGTCTTTGATATGATATTAGCCTAATGATGTGCTAGTATGATGATGAGCAGCCTGAAAAGTGGTTTTAACTAATGTGATCCAATATTTGAAAAGTTGACGATTTCACATCGAATTTTATATTCTCAGCATCTCAGTTACAAACAGAAAATCAGGCCTTAAAATCCTTGCATTTCCCCAAGGCAACAACAGTCTGGAGCTAGAATTTGAATGTCCCCTGTCGATGAGCTGACACGTGCCTGTTAACCACAGTCTCCATCCATCCCTATTGCCCCCAAAACAGAGGTTGGCTACAAGTATCCTTTATCTATATGGCTAAATAGGTTAGTTAGTTTGGATTGGGTTGCTAGTTTTTCCTGTTTTGTTTTGCTTACTTTTGATTTTTGGGGGGGCTAGGAAATGGTGTGTATTTTGGTACCATGTCTTCCAAAGCGAGAAAACCAAACCCAGTAAGCCAAGAAGGTCAAACAGTCTAGATTAATGATGAAAGGAGGAGCCCTGTTGGTGAGGTAGATTATGAGTTGGACTTCTAACTGCAAGATTAGAAGTTCGAAACTCCCCCCACCCCCACTCCACAAGAGAAAGATGAGATTTTCTACTCCTGTAAAGATTTACAGCCTTGGAAACCCACAGGGGCAGTTCTATACTCTGTCCAAAGGGTTGCTATATGTCAGAATTGATTCCAGGGTAGTGAGGTTTTCTTGATTGATATAAATAATTTTTGGTGAGTATTGAAAAAACCAGTCAATATTATTTTTAATACACATCAAAAAGGTCCACATTAATTGTTCCCACAACCCTGCCACCTTCTTTCTTTATTCCCTTGCCTCCCACTCTCCTTTCTTCCTCCCTATGGTCTTTTATCTCATTCGTTTTCTTTCAAGGGTTAGCCTAGGAGTGGGAAAGTCTGACTAATTCTTAACCAAAAGACTAAATTGGTGTTATTACTTGGGTTAAATTTTTTTCTTTTCTCTTCTTCTATTGGTTTGTGTCATGTAACCCAGAAAATGGGGAAACATTTGGAACATCAAAACACTATCCTTTCTCAGTAGACTACAAGCATTAAAGGCAACAGAGATAAATACTCCAATAATAACAATAACATACAAGGATAGCTAGAGAGATAAATAGATAGATAGAAAAACCACAAAATCTGAGCAGTTGTGGGAAGGAGAATGGGAATAGCCCCATGAATAAATATAGGTTTGCCAGAGAATAGTTCTATATACATATTAGCATATACTACAAATATGACCATGAATATAATAGTGCATCCAGGAGGCATAGTTAGGAAATGTCTTAGCTAGAACAAAACCCCTTGAGGGAGCGTGTCCTAAATATCGGGGATCAGGAACATAGCTCTGAGAGACCTCAAGATCAATTGGTACAAACTAGCTCACAAAGACAATGTTCTGTATCCATCAGGGAAGTGACTGGGGTCTTCAAAAGCTAGTGAGTAGCAAACTAAAAGTCGGTTCTTGGTCTCACCCTATGTGTTGGACAGGGTTCTCTAGAGAGACAAAACCATATTGCTAGTAATTATATATAAATATATTTATAAAGCTAGATATGCAATACAAGAAATGAACCACTAAATTATATACAGATAGATAACACAAGAAACTAACAGTTAAATTATAAAACAGTGAGACACTAGCAGTCCTTTAAGGCTTGAGAGCCGCCAGTTGCCAGTCCCATTCTGTAGAGAGAGCTGGGCTATATATACCCAGGCAGCAAACAGCAAGGCAATTCACCAACTGTCACCAACTGTCGGTCCCCAGCTCCAGAGACGAACATTCCAATCCTGTGGGATTAAATGGACCTCAACTTATAGCGACAGAGTCCACAAGCTAGGCATCCCACAGGTAGTGTACCCCTTTAAATTGAGGCACAGAACAAGCAAGGCGAGGCTCACGAAGCCATTTATCCCTCTGCCCTTCGATTAATCCTACTTGTGTTTATCGGCCAGGCTGGCACAATAAACTATTGCACCCTGTCTGGAGCAAATACCATTGAAGAAGCTCAAGATGCCTGGCAACAATTAGTCCAAATCAGTAATGGACTATGCGTACCTCAGCCTCTATGATGCTAAGGTCAGAAGAACTAAATGGTGCCTGCCTATCACAAACAGCTGCTCTGAAAGGGATCATGGTACATGATCCTAGATAGAGTGGGGAGTAATGTGTAAGAAAACTGAAAGTCATACTACTACTACCAATAGTAATAATAATAATGATAAAAGATGAGGTTTATTGGTTAGATAGACTAGTGAGATCCCCACTACTATGGTCCTTCATCACCCTTCAGGTCTGGAACTGAATTCAACCCCCTGAAAAATAGACAGGTTTATAAAGTGAACCTTATGAGAAAAGATTGCAGCCCTCAGTATGGATTACAACTCAATGTCAAGAAGACACACATCCTCACAACTTGATCAATAGGTACCATGATAAATGGAGAAGTTTGTTGTTTTTTTTTACTTGGTGTTATTTGTTGAAGTTGTCACGGATTTTTTGTCTTGATGAGGTCTATAATCAATGCTGTTGGAAGCTGCAATCATGAGATCAAATGATGCATTCCATATGGATACATTTGGTGCACAATACGTCTGTAGAGTGCTAAAAAGCAAGGATGTTACTTTGAGGACTAAGGTGCACCTTACCCAAGCCATAGTAATTTAAATTGCCTCATAAGTATGTGAAAGTCAGACATTGAATAAGGAAGGCTGAAGAAGAATTGATATGTCTGAATTGTGGTGCTGGTGAAGAATATTGAAAGTAACATGGACTGCCAAGGGAACAAACAGATCTGTCTTAGAAGAAGTATGGTCAGAGGGCTCCTTAAAGGCAAGGATGGTGAGACTTCCTCTCACATACTTTGGTCATGTTATTAAGAGAGACTAGTCCCTGGAGAAGGACATCATGCCAGGTAAAGTAGAGGGACAGTGAAAGAGAGGAAGCCCCTTAAGGAGATGGATTGACAGTGACTGAAACAAGGGGCTCAAGCTTGGGAACAATTAGGAGAATTATTCAGGGCTAGGTAGTGTTTCTGTCTGTTTGGCATAGGGTCAATGTGGGTTGCAACTGGCTCAATGGCACCTGATAAGAACAACTACACCAAAATGAATCATAGCACTGAGGAGCACACATTCCTCAGAACCATCAAACATTCAAAAGCAAATAGGCAGTATTTTCCCAAGGCCAAATTCAAAAGGCAGGCAAGGTTAGGGGAGAAGGGTGAATGAAAACAGGAAGCAGAGTTTCAATGGCATGAGTGATATTACATTGCAGGAGATTGTCATCAATGTCACATAACAAAACGTGTATAAATTGTTACGTGCAAAGCTGATTTTCTCTGTAAACCTTAACCCACCTTACAATAAAAACTTTCTTTTTTTAAAACAAAGACACCATCGTTCATATTATAGACACAGCCAAAGAAAGATCTCCTGGACAATCCTAAAAGGATCTCCCAAATGATTTGGGTAGTTAGCCCTCCCCAGGGAGTTCTACCCATTGAAACGCTGGGCGGTTATGGCTGCAATTATATTTCAGGCCAGAAGAGGCAGCAGAGGCCTGGTTGTTCAAATGCTACAAAACTACCAGACAATGGGCAAACAGTTTCTTTCCACGGACGACTAGCGGCTCTGTCATATCCATGTCTGGTGTTCAACACTTGGCGACAGAATCCAGCCCGCTGGGTTTGGGTGGGGTCTGTTTCTCACCCATGCTTGGCTTGGGATTGTTCTATGGCATCCACAAAGTGGAGTCCTTTCCTTTCTGATGTCCCGAGAAAGCTGTTTTCTCCTTTTTCTCTCTCTGGCCCTCTTCCCAAGAACCCTGGGGTTCACTCTGCTTTCCTCTGGTTGATGTTTCTCAGGCAGTTACTTGACCTCGGTTCATCTACTGCAGGTGACCATTAGCAAGTAACTGTACCGTCCTTGGATGGTATTGTTCATGAGCTAGGCTGCGAACTACGGGTTAAAGGTTTGAGTTCACCCAGAGGTGCCTTCCAAGAAGGGCCTGGTGCTATGCCTCTGGAAAAAAACCCACCCCAGCCATGGAAAATTCTAGGGACCGGACTTCTCTACCACACTTGGGCTCTCCATGAGTCCGAGTTGACTCAATGGCAATTGGTTGCTGGTATTCCTGTAAGTAGAAGACAACAATCTTTAAGCAGTCCCTCTTGGATTCATGGGAGGAGGATGGCTTCCTCTGAGAGAACTTCTCAGGGCTCCAAGGGCTCAATGATCTTACAAAAAATGAGAGAAATGATGAGCCTGATGACAGATGATATTGCTATGCAGGCCTCGTTTCAGGATGCTCAAGTTTCCAGGTCTTTCCCTGACTCACAGTGTAGCCCTGTGAGGTTCCAAATAGAAGGGCACCCTTGCTCCCAGGACCTGGAGCCTTGTAGCTGAGCAGAGCAGTCATGATGAGAAAGAGGACCCAAGGGGGAAGTCAGGGGGCTGCTTCACTTGTCTCAGTGTCAGGCAAACAAATGTTTTGGCAGGAAATTTCTCTTCAAGAGTGTTCTGATTTCTTGAAGGAAATATTTTTCTGAACCATTTCCTCAGGGGAAAACCACTCAACTACCTCGGGAAGGAAGATTTTTCTCCTTCCAAGCTTACCAGGCTGTGCTAACTCACAGAGGAGGTGTGACTAGCAGGCAATGAAACTGATTTCCAGACTCCTATGAAAATCAGCAAGTGCTCGGCTGCTAAGTGAAAGGTCGGCAGTTGGAAAACCCCAGCTGCTCTGCAGGAGAAAGTGGTGGCTGACTGTGTCTGACAAGATGACAGCTTTGGAAACCCAATGGGGCAGTTCTCCTCTGTGTTCTACAGTTGCTTTGAGTTGGAGTGGACTTGACAGTGATAGATCTGATCTTTTTCCCCATGAAAATCAACTTTCACGAATACATGTGCAATCATGGATGTCTGTGTCTGCTTTGGCATGCATGTGCACATATGTGCCTATTTACACGTGGATGAATACGTCTGTGAATGTGGGCGTCTCTGTTTACTTTGCCGTGTGTGCACATGTCTGCCTTTGTCAGTATGCATGCGGGCTCAGGCAGCATAAAGAGATCACAGAGAAACTTGGAGAGAAAGAGAAAAGTAACCTATTTTCTCATGGGTCTCCCATACCTGACGGTCTACTGGCATCCACCGCCACGAAGACCAGAGGTCACTTCATGCCATGTGTCCAGCTGCACATTGCTGGTTGAGGTCAGTCACCAGGGAGGCAAGTGAGACTGGCCTCGCCAACCTACCACCCACCTGCAGGAGTGATTCCCACCATCTGTCCTGGAGCCCCTCCCACCTTACTCAGCCTCCCTAGACCTTGAGTGAAAGGCGTTTCCAACGTTTTTACATAAAGATTTCTGAGATTGACTGAAGAAATGATTTCATTTGACAAAACAAGAAGCTTTGAATTTAAAGATTTGAGGCAAGTGCCCTTCAGAGAGGGGCCACAGGACGGGGCCATGCTCCCTTCCGGTATGCACAGGGGTTGCTATGAGTTGGAACCAACTTGATGAGCACCTGCCAGCAACAACAACAACCAGAAGTTGTCCAAACTTCTGTGGCCTCAACTCGGAAATGAGAATATTATTATTGCCTCCTAGAAAGAACTCAAGGTATGTACAATTGGTTAATAGGCGTTTGGAAAGTGAGTACATTAAGTGGACTGATGACATTGATAAGGCAATAAGAAACTGAGAAGGCTTCACTAACAGGTGCTTTCACATCTGTAACCAGTAGATTCCTTCCTTCTTCATCTCTTGCCATCTTAATCAGCTCCCACACTTTCCAGGCAGCTTGAGGGATTAAATGTTCAGTCTGATCCTATTATAAGCCTCAGCCTCAGCATCAGAGGCTTTACCTGAGGTTTGAGGAGCTATACTGGGAATGAGGGAGAGTAACCTGTCTTTTCTATTGCTCTCCTATCGCTCCCTCTTCCCTAGCCCTTCCCTGTCTCTGGGCCTGCCTTTCCTCCCTAGAGCATTGGCTTCCGGGAGAAGGGGATGGAAACAATGAGCACAATGAGCACATTCCTGACCAGGCCTCTTACCATGCTATGTTCCAACCCTCTCTTGGAAGGGCCTCCACGAAGTCCTCTTATGTCATCTCACAATAACTTGTTAGATACCATTGCGTGAGCTCCTGACTCATAGCAAAAGTACACACAAGAGATTGAAGCACCACCTGGTCCTGCACCGTCCTCACAATGGTCCTTGTGTGTGAGCCCATGGTTGCAGCAGTGTGGAGGAGATCCTGTCCAAGAAGGCTGCCAGTGGGTGGGAGGGGCTGCAGCTTTCAGAGACTTTGGAGGATGCCAAGGTGGATAGTTCACGGCGTATCATATGAGGTCAGCCAGCGGGCCTTGGGGCCCCTTCCCATTATCCATAGATATATGAAATAAATGGAGGCCCTCAGCAAGATGGGCTGCAGACACCTCCAGGACTCACTTGATCCTTGGCAAGCTCCCTTAGCCTTAGGACACCACCTGCTGGAACTGTGGCTTTGCTGCCTCTCCTGGCTCTCAACTTCCCTCCTAGAGGACTCCAGCCACCCTTCTCCTTCCAGATCCTTCCAGCAGGTGGCAGATATTGGTCTCTATGCTTTTGCATGTGGCCAGTTTTCTAGGGACAGATCAGCCTCTCCCAAGAATTTGGGTTCACCAGAGTGAGCGTGCCCACAAGTCTGCAGAGCGTACGGCCAGGCCTCTGAAGAGAGAACTGCTGGAAGATTTGCCCGTTTTCAAAAGCGCTAATTCCACAGTTGAGAGCTCGTCTCCTGGGGACTCAGCTTGAGTCTCAAGGAGCACATCCCCTTTGACACTGCTGGCAACTCGAGGTACTGTGGGTCATTTTCTTGCCTTTGAGGAGTGCAAGGGAAATGCTACAATATGTCCCTTCACATGAACCACCAATCCTTATTTGGAGAACTCTCTGAGATGACAGGGATGAGAGGGAGATGTTCCTGGGGCACGCTTTCACCTGCACATCTCTCAGGTGAGTCAAACATTTGACCCCCAAAAGTTGAGTATGATGGTGAGAGTTCAGGCTGGGAGATAGAGTGTCTGGGTTCAAATCAAGAGACTGCACATCTCAACTCCCATGGTTCTCCTGCATAAAACCCAAGCCAAGCAGTTTATCACTTCCCGGCTGAGTATCCTACTGAGGCCAGCTAAACTCATTCTTTGCTGATGACAACGTTGCTTGTACCAAATGGCTTTGCCATGTAGCCCTTAGCAATGGCCAGAAGGGCTGCTCATCAAACCGCAGAGCAGGGCTTCTGGCGCACACATTAAGAAGGGGGCTATTCACAACAAGGTCAGTAGTTCAGAACCCACTAGCTGTTTCTCTGGAGAAAAACTGTGGCTGTGTGCTTCCATAAAGATGCCCAGCCATGGAACCCCCCTGGAGAGGGCCATGATGAGCTGGAGTGAGCTCTACAGGAGTGGGATTTTTTACTGTGGATGTAATCCCACCTGGGCAGAGATTTTCTTTGTGACTTAAAGAGGCTGTACCTTACACCAATGACTTGGCTGATACAAAAGGATTCAATTCAACACTGAAGCAAACCAACTCCAAAGGAAGAAGGCAGCTGCCATGCAGAGAGCTCCAAGGACCACCAACCATGGAGGTTATGGAAGCCAAAACAAGAATACCGCCCACCAGCCCTAAGCCCCCAGGGATGGACAAAGAGAGCATGCCCATCAAGCTGGTGCACTGGCATGATGCTGTCAGCCTCCGGTGCTGTGAGAACATTGACTTTGGTGTGTTAAAGGCACCCACTTGCGGTATGTTTGTGATGTCAACGTGTGGAAACTATGGCAAGCCCCCCTCCCTGCCTCACCGCAGCAAAGCCTCGGCATTAAAACCCCGTGCCTTCTGTGGCGCTTGCCAGCTGTGAGAGGGCAGAAAATGCCCTTGGCTTTTCTGCTCCTTGTTGCGACCTCCCTCTGAGGCAGGGAGCAGAGGATGTGAGGTTGGAATCTGTTTTGTTTCATCACTACCCTTTGTCATCTCTCTGAACACTGTCATGTGCTCCTCACCAGTGCTTCGCCCTCTCTATCACCAAGCCATGTGCTCTTTAAAACATGCACACACACACACACACACACACACACACACCTAATGTTCACATTTTGAGGCACATTTGTCTTTAATTCACTAATAATAACAATAATTATTCAAAGTCACTTTACCATCTGAAAAGAAATCACTATGCATACACATAGATCATGGATGCCAACTGCCTTCTTAACAACATTTCCCAATGAAATATTCAGCAGCGATTATTTTAAGCCTGAAGCTGTTCATCCAGTTTGTGTTAATCAAAACAAAAACAAGAGACGAAGGGATCCAAAAGGACATGTAAGATCATAGACTGAAAGTAGCCCCATCGAGCACCAAAGGCTTGTCCAGAAGGGCAGAGCCACAGGTAAAAGCTATGTCTCTCTGGAGTTGCTGGCATTTAACTAGATGCAAAATGTCAGCGCAGGAAATGGCTTGCCCAATGCAAATACTAACAAGGGAGGCATGTGTTCCTGTGTAAATGGAGCTTTAGCCAATCCGGGCCTTCAGGATCCAGCTCCCATCGCAGCATCCACGGGAAGCACCCTCTCTTTGCTAAGAAGAAAAAGAGCCTTTGTGGCCTAGTGGCTACAAGTTGGGCAGCTAATTGCTATATCAGCAGTTTGAAACTACCAGCTGCTTTGTGGGAGAAAGATAAGGCATTCTGCTCCCATAAAGAGTTCGAGTCTCAGACACTCACAGGGGCAGTTCTACGTTGCTCTATAAGTTGGCTGTGAGTCAGCATGGATTCGATGGCAGTGAGTTTTCTAAGAGTAAGAAGTATCTAGGGGTGTAAACAGTTAATGAGCTCTGCTATTAAGGGAAAAGTTGTCATTCCCAACCCACTTAGAGGAGCTGTGAAAGAGAAGCCTGGCAATCTTCTTCAGAATCCTCGGCCATTGAAAAGTTTATAGAATGTATTGACCTTGGTTGTTAAATAGATCCAGGTATATGGTGGAGCATACAGGGACCAATGTCATAAAACGGGGTGGGGGTGGAAAAAATCTCTGAGACAGATGCAAAAACTGTGAGGGAATGAGTTGTGAGGCTGGGGGATCAGGACCATCGTCTCTGGGATTTTCAAAGTTCCTGAGCAATCAGGAAAGGGGCAACAGTTGGTCTCTCCCCATCCAGAGGACAGCAGAAGAGGAGAACTGATTGGGCACAATGAATCAATGACTAGTGACTCAAGCAACGATCACCCTCCACCACTGGAGACCAGAAGAACTAGATGGTGCCTAGCTCTCACTATCGACTGCTATGAAAGAGATCACATTAGAAGGGCTTGATTAGAGTAGAAGGGAAATGTGGGGCAAAACTCAAAATCATGATTGTCGCGTGCCAGGTCTCGCCAGCAAGAAAAGACGCACCACAACAGGATTCTTCCACAAGCATTTAATTTTTCATAATGCGGTAAAAGACCCCGAAACCCCAAACTACTGCTGCTTATATATGCTCTATTGGGACGTGCTGTGCCCTGATTGGTGCATTTGCCAAAACCTCATGCATTGATTGGTGAGTTCGCCAGAACCTTCGTTTGCATACTCCAGGGTGGAGTTATGACTACGTCATCTCAGCATCGCGCATGCGCTAAGTGGTTGTTTATCACTTAGTTGGACCACCGCCCTGACTGCCCGGCGCCATCTAGTAATGGCAGCGAGAGCTGTGGCTTCCCACATCTCGCGAGAGCTACGGCTTCCCACACATGATAAAACACCAAGCTTACTGTTTGGTTAAAGGCTGGTGAAATTGCAAGACTATGGTGCTTAGTTACCCTGCAGGTCTAGAACTGAACTCATCATGGCTCGATGTTCAACCAAACAATAGACAGGTCTATAATGGGAACAATGACATTAGAGACATACAAATACCGTAGAATAATAGATCACATGAGATCAAAAGACAGCATTCCCCCAAGAACGAAGTTCAAAAAAGTTGAGAATGAAGGAAGCTTGGAGACAAGAAACAAGAAGATGTGGGGGAAGTGATGGTACATTGTGGGAATTGCTATCAATGACATGAAACAAAATGTGTATGCGTTGCTCAATGGACAGCTGAGCTGCTCTTAAACCTTCACCCAAATCACAATAAAAATGTTTTTAATCAAAGAAAACTTCATGGTTCACTTCTACTCTGACACACACGGGGTGATGAGGAAATAGTGTCAACCGGGTTTGCTGTGGTCCAACCACCAGACATGTGCTTATGGGAGAAAGAGCATGCTGACGCTGGCAATACCGAGCAGGACCAAGATGGTTTTATTTGCCTGCATCATGAAGATGGTAGCCCTGGTGGTGAGATGATTCAGAGCTCAAGTGCTAACCAAGAAGCCACCCAGTTTAAACTCACCCAGCCCTACTGAAGGAGATTTCCCTCCTCAAAGGTGTTGTTGGTTGTTATGTGCCATTGAGGCGATTCTGACTCCCTGTGACGGGAAGGAAAGACACACTGTGCTATAGTGTAAGGGTTTTCAGCGGCTACTTCCTCTGAAGTGGGCAGTGGAAACCTTCTTTGTATTCTGTTCATAGCCTGGAAGTTTCCCTGACCCCTCTTCACTTGAGGTAACCCTGCTGGCATTTGAAATACCAGTCACGTGGCTTCCAGCATCACAGTAACACACAACTCACCACAGCACCACAAATGGACAGACAACAACAGGATAGGAGTCTTCATGGGAGCAGGCAGTCACGTCTTCACTCTCTCGATGGGGATCAGTGAGTTCAAACTGCCAGTCTCTCTGTTACAGCCGCACATGCAACCACTGTGCTGCTAGGTACATTTCCTTAAAATTCTGCCTAGAAAAATCTGTGGAACAGTTCTTCTCTGTCACAGAGGGTCACTGTGAGCCAGGATGGGCTCTGAGACACACAAATGCAACACCATGAAGCCACCTTACTCTGTCCTGCTCTTATTTAACTCTATTCTTTTCTGAGCTATCTTTTCCATATATTGACAAGAGACTAGCACTGAGCAGTGTTAATTCCACCAAGGCCAGGAAGGAGGTCAAAGAGTCACAAAGGACTATCTCTTTGCTCTCATGCCACTGCACTAAGGAGGCTTGGGTGGCAGCTGGAAGCTGCACATTTCACTCCCTGTCCCTACACTCCTGGCTGAGTCTCCTCAGAGTGAGACTGCCCCTTTACCCAGCTCACTGCATTGGCTGTCTTGCTCTGAAAAGAGAATTCGCACATGTGAGTCTGACGGGGTGACAGATGGGAATCTTAATGCTGCTCTTTGGAATATGAAAGGCCTCGGATCAGAGTGCTGCAGGGGAGTGATGTCTGCAGAAGACCTGCTGGTCTCCCAGTTAGAAAGAAGCCTTCCCCTTTGCCTCAGAGGTGCGTTCACTGTGGGTGGCAAGTCAGATCCTTGGGCTGGCACTCTCAGTAAACAGATCATATGGGCACCTTGAGAAGCGCTTGCTCACTGACCCAGCTCCCCAAGGATGTAAATATACCAACCAGGATGACTAAGGACACCAGTGCCAAGAATGATCACATTCTTTGCATGTGTACAAATGAGGTGGGCAGCCACCTTCGCTGATGGTGGCTGCACAGTGAGTGTCTGGAATCACACCTGGCTAGGTGGACCATTGAAAGAGTTGGTGACATGATAATAGGGAGTACACCCCCTTGCCAGTAAAGCTGAGGAAATGGCATTTGAGGAAGCAGGGGCAGCCGGGTCGCCAGCATGAAGTCAGCGAGAACTTTGCTTGTGCCTCCTTTGTTCACTGGTGGCTGCTGGCATCTGGGTAGTGAGGACACCATGGCTACTGCCAGAATTCTCCACGGTCCCTGGTTCCACTCTCAAGTCGCTGGCTTCATCACTACCACTGCCATCGAGTCGATTCTGACTCACAGCAACCCGAAAGGACAGAGTAGAACTGCGGCTGGTGGGTCTGGGGGGCTGTGGATCATTATGAGAGCATTTCTATCTCGCAGTAGCTAAAGGGTCCAAAATGCTGGCCTTACGGTTAGCAGCCCAACATAACCCACTTGGTCATGAACCCTTGCCAGCTGATCCAGGGAGTCCATTCCCAAGTGCATATCTAAAAGAATGAAAGACGAGTACCCAGATGGATGCTGCACTAATCACTATGGGCAAAAGGTAAACAATAAGCCAACAATACCCATCAGTAGAAGAATAGAGAAAATATGATCTACACAGAGTGGGATATACATATAGTCTGCCACAAGAAAACTAAGGCCTTTGATTCGGACAGACTCTGTAACACAGGTGAACGCAAGACATGAAGTGAAAGACGCCAAACACCAAATGCCATGCATTGTGAGTCCATTTAGAGCAAAAATGCTGGACAGGTAAATCCCGTAGAGCCATAGAGTAGATTGGTGGTTTCCCAGGGTGGGGCGGGAGGGGCAATGGGGAATGACTGCTTAATGACTGCAGGGTCGATGAAAATGTTCTGGAACTGGATGGTGGGAAGCTTTCACAGTGTCCTTAAAACTACTCTTAAAAAGGGGAGAGAAAGAATCTGCAGAAAGCACAGTTCTGATTGACTCACATGAATGCGGTCACCAAGAATTGGAATCCACTAGAATTGGAATGGCAGCTAGACTATTGTTTCCTTGGGAGGTGCCTCCAGGAAGGGCCAGTAGAGAAGGGTAATACTGATAGAGCAAAGGGAAGGGGCCGATAAAGAAATGTCATTGAGTAGGTTCCCAGAGACAGTATAAATCCTCTTGTAGTTGTCCCACCCAAAGGCTGAGGGAACTGGAGTGTGGCTCCACCTATCCCCATGTGTCATTGGTTAAAGTGGCATTAAGTTCTGGAGGATGTCAACTCCCCTGTCTGCTCAATGACTGTTCCCTGTGTGGGGAGTTACATGTGCTTCCTGTGAGACCATTGGCATTTATGGGAGTGGTGGGTGCCAAGTGCTAATACATGGGCACATTAGCAGCTGCTACAGCAAGTGCTGTACATTTTTAGCTGCTTGAGTGACAGGTGGGCCTTACCTCCTGCCTATATTCAGTGGTAGGGTGTTCAGATGGGGGCATCCGAAAAATAATAAGGCCCTATTCTTTGCAAATAGACATTATTATTATTTTAATCTGTCCCAACCCCCTTTCTTATCTGTCCCTGTGAACTACCTCACTGGCTGAAACATCAGTTCCCTGGGGAAGACACCACATTTCAATATGGTCACAAGGCTGTTTTCATTGGCCCAGTGGAGACACTTACATAAGATGGGTCAACTAGACGCTTTTTCTGGAGCATTTCCAACCAAAAAACAAAAAAAGATAGTCCCGCTTTTGCAAGTGGCCTGGCATCTAAGAAGCATAATTCAGAAGCACATGTCCCGCCATGTGGAGGAGGCGGTCTATGTTGCGAGATTACAGCATGTGCCCTGAGAGACAGACACAAAGAACACAGGAACATGCCAGTGGTGGTCAGGAACCGTCGACAGAGCCAGCTGTCCTCTTGTTCTCCCCACCTTTCCATTTTCCTAGGATTCTCTCTTCCAAGTATTGGTCTCTTTGCCTGTTTACAACCAAATGAGCCCCAAATAAGATCCAGATCATAGAAATAGAAGGAGGAAGTTGGATGGAGACTGCAGTTCATACTCCCCGGAAGCCATTCAGACTCGCTGGAAGAAGGAGACCCTGTGATGGAATTAGCTCTGGATTCCTGACATTTATTGAGGAATGCTCAGGGAATAAGCACCTGTGGGGGGAATCAAGGAAGGGCACAAGAGGGAAATCTCAACAGAGGTCTCAGCCCTGCCTATGGAGAGTGTCATAGTCAGTGTTCCCTAGAGAAACCAAACCAGTTATATAGCTGTAACTGGAGATATCGATATATCCACCAGGGCTCCTATGGTTAACCACTGCACCGGCCACTCATTGCCATCAAGGTGGACTCAAAGTGACTGTGTAAAACAGTATAGAACTGACCTTTTGGGCGTTGGAGACTGTAACTCTTCAGGAGATTACGAAGCTTCATCTTTCCCTCAAGGAGCCCTTGGTGTTTTCAAACTGATGTCCTTGCTGTTGGATGCCCAAAGGGCCACCCACTACGACACCAGAGCCCCAGAGAGTGAGGCTTATTTCTAGCAATTGGCTCACATAGGGGAATGGCAAGTTCCAAATTCATAGGTCAGGCAACAGCCTAAAGAGCTCTGTAGATGTTCATCCTAAAATCCATAGGTTAGGTGATGGGAAAAGACAAGAATAAGAATGGTCAGAACACACCCTAGGGTGTGCTGAAGGCCTTTGGCTGATAGGTTTACCCCTTCCCACATTATGGAAGGTATTCTATTTTGCTTGAGACCCACTCCTTCATAGGAGCAAATAGATGAGGTGAACAAGCGGCCATCTAGCTCAGAAGCAATAAAGCCCACCTGGAAGAAGCACACCAGCCGGTGCGATCATGAGGTGCCAAAGGGACCAGGTATAAGGCATCATGCAAAAAAATAGAATATATATATATCTGTGTGTATATGGATATATATACCATAGAAATGAAGGGGGAAGTGCAGAGTGGAGACCAGAGGCCTAAATGTCGACCACTAGAGATCCCCTCATAGAGGGCTTTAGGAGAGGAGATGGGTCAGTCAGGGTGCGATGTAGTACCAATGAAGAACACAGCTTTCCCCTAGATCCTGGATGCTTCCTCTCCGCAACTACCAGGATCCAAATTCTACCTTGCAGGACTGGATAGGGCAGAGGCTGTACACTGGTGAATATGGGAGCTGGAGGCACAGGGAATCCAGGGTGGATGATACCTTCAGGACCAGGGGTGTGAGGGGTGATACTGGGAGAGTGGAGGGTGAGTGGGTTGGAAAGGGGTAACTGATTACAAGGATCCACATGTGACCTCCTCCCTGGGAGATGGACGGCAGAGAAAGGGGGAAGGGAGACTCCGGAAAGGGCAAGAGATGTCAAAATAACAATCTGTGGATTATCAAGAGCTCATGAGGGAGGGGGAGCGGGGAGGGAGGGGACAAAAAAAGAGGACCTGATGCGGAGGGCTTAAGTGGAGAGCAAATGCTTTGAGAATGATTAGGGCAAAGAATGTACAGATGTGCTTTATAAAATTGATGTATGTATATGTATGGATTGTGATAAGAGTTGTATGAGCCCCTAATAAAATGTTTAAAAAACAAGAGCAAATAGATGAATGCTTGTTTGACAAAAAAACTGGGCACCATAGCCTCGCCACATTGCTATGCAAAAGGAGCCATCACAGGGAGCTCTGTAACTGGGACCTGGCCAAGTGGTGACCAGTAGCCTGGGACTTTGTAGCCTAATACGTTGCAGCGAATTGCTTACTAGTTCTCCTCTAGCTATAGTCTTTGTAACTCCTACCAATGACAGGGTGGAACTATGCCACCGAGGGAAGTAGATAGCATGCTAATAATATCAGTAAAGTGCATGGCATCCTCGAAGAGGTGAGACCATTCAAATAAGACCTGTAGACCGCTAATGTGGGGATTGGTCGGTATGGTCATCCTGGGTGAGTTAACTCAGAAACAGAAAGTGGAGTTTCAAGAGCACCGAGAAAAACGAGCCAGCAGTGGAGTGTGCTCTTTGGACCCAGGATTATTACTCTGAGCACCACCTCTGTCCAGGAGACAGAGATCCCTGACACTGGATGCATCAGGAGACAATGAAAAACAGTGGCAGATAAATAGCTCATGGAAGCAGAGGCAGCAGCACCAAGACCCCAGAACAGGGAGCTCGCCAGCACACAGAATGAGAAAGCTGAGTGTCTTTGGGCCAAGGCTTCCAGACAAAGCGGGCTGCCTCAACGCACTTATCAGCAGAGCTGAAAGAACTTTGCACACGGTCCCAAGCAGAGCAGAGGTCAAGGAGCTGCAGGGCAGAGGCCAAGGACCAGAAAAAGTTCTGCCTCTGGGCACCACTTGGAAGAGACTGTCCTGACTGGAAGAACTATATCCCCAGTCATTTCTGATCCTGAATTGTCACCTGCTAGGTCCCCAATTAACCCCAGAAACATAAGTATTGTTTGCGAGTTCTGTGTGGCCATTGCCACTTACGGATTATCAAACCCAGCAGAGAAGAAGAGAGTGTCATGGTAGGGATGGTTGGTGTCAGAAACTGTGAAAAGAAAGGAGGGCGGAGGCATTTTGATCTCTGTCTCATAGGAATCAGCCTTGGGTTGTTTATCTTGATTTTCCTCCATTGCCTTTTGTGAAGTTACAGGGGGGTCAAATGCCTCCACTATGCCATTTATACCCCTACATTGACAAGTCGTTGGATGAAGGTTAGTTTGGGGAAGGAGCAGACCTTGGATGAGCTCTCATCAGCTGAGGCAATCCTGATAGGGGCCAGACAGCTGGGACCTTTTCTATCAGTGGCTCTCTCGGCAGCTGGGGAAATCAGTCTCTTGGCCCTGAGAGGAATCTGGGTGACACACTCATCTATGACAATACGCTGAAGAACAAGCTCCCACAAAAACCTGGCTGAGAACTCTCGCCTAGATCACAGGAGTGCATGCCTAGCTAATAATAGCCATTTACTGAAGGCCCTATGATTGGAACTATGCCTCATTTACAGATGGAAAACTAGAGGAAGGGATTTAAGGTGGCTAAGTTAATAAGTGACAGAGACAAGATTCAAATACAAGTTTGAAGCTGGTACTGTTAGCCTTTTTTCCAGGGCTGGGTTTTAGATGATGCAAATGAGACACTTGTCAGGCACACAAGGTAAAGAGGCCTTCCCTCTCCAGTGTGACTTTCCCCATAAGTCTGAATCATGGGCCTGGTGTGTCTTATTTGCCTTCCCTGAGTCTCAGAACCTGGTCTAGTCTGATTTGCTACTTTGAGGAATAAGCCAGAATGCTCAAGTACTCTGAGTCAAGACCCAATCTCCCCTGGAATTGTTCAGTGGGACTTACCAGCCTCTTCCTTCATGTTTCACTTTTCTAGAAACCTCCATGGAGGACTAGCTCTCATGAAGAGAGCTTCAAAAAGCTCATGGCAAAATTCCATTATTTTTTCGTATCATTTTCCCACACGCTTTTGGAAGCTCCCTCTTCATCCCTTTCCACAGTCTTTCTCAAGGAAAGAGACTGTTGCTGGTTGATGTCAGATGCCCCTGAGTCTGTTTTCTACTCAGAATGCTCTGCACAAACTCTATCAACAAATGACGTAGAGTCAAACGTGCTGTGTGTCTTTAAGTTGATGTCAGCTCATAGTGACCCTACAGGACAGAGTAGAACTGCCCCCAAAGGTGTCCTAGGCTGAGATCGTTATGGGACCAGCTCGTCAAGTCTTTTCCCCTTTAGAGCCCATGGGTAGGTTCAAACTACCAGCCTTTTGTTTAGCCACCCAGTCCTTAGCCATTGTACCACCAGGGCTCTTTAAAACAGGGATTAGGTTGATTAATTTTATAATCTCCAGGCACATTTGAAAGCTGCTTCCCAGAACACCCTTCCCCAGATTGTTGATTAAGACGGGCATTTGGGGACTCATTTCTTTCTCATTTGTATAAGTGCACTCTATGAGAGGGGTTTCCCTTCATAGATAGGTGATCACATACTATTTTTCCAAATTGAACCACTCTTGGTGGTATATTGGGTTAATAGTTGGGCTGCTGCTAATGGCAAAGTTAATGGTTCAAACCCACCAGCTACTCCTTGGGAGAAAGATGAGGGTTTTCTGCTCCCGTAAAGATGTGCAGTTCTGAAAATCAGCAGAGCCAGTCTATTGTGCCATATATGAGGTCAACCCCATGGCAGTGGATTTGGTTTTGGTTTGGGTCTGTGGGGGAAGTCCTTAAGAAATTCTTTAGTCACATGGAGGAGTCCCTGGGTGGTGCAGTTGGTTAACATACTGGCAACAAAGCCCTGTCACTCCTTACCTTAGGATTTACTCACTCTTTGAAACAGGCATTTATTTACACACAGTTTGACCTCATGATGGTGTTCAGTAGATGTGGATCTTACTTATTTGCATTGTTCTGTGACAGTTGCAAAATTCGTTAGTGGCTCAGGGATCAATCCTCTGTGGACTGCCCCGAAGCTAGATGAAGCAAGCGGGTTCTCCCTGATTCATCCTCCCTCCTTAGCAATGCTTGCTAGTCAGGATAACATAGTGCCCATTAAAGAAACTGCCTGTGTCACTTTAAATTTGTGACCTGGGCGGGAGGGAGGGTCATGATCACAAGTGACAGAAACTGATGCTTGACTAACTTAGGGGAAAAGGCCTAATGGTGGATAAATGTTGGGAAGACAAGAAAATGTGGCAAATGCCTGGGCAATCTCAGGGCTGTGAAGCAGGTAATGGCGAAACACTCCTCCTGAGGCCAAAGCGTGCCCTCTGTAGTACATTAAATCACATTCACACACACCCATTCATGTTCACATGGGACCTGAGGCTATGGCCTTACTTGGAGAGGAGGTCTTGGCAGATGTGCTTAGATAAGTATTTCAAGAGCTCCATCTTTCTGGGTTTAGATTTCAGATGGATACTACATGCACTGATTGGTGTGTTCTTATAAGAAGAGGAGTGGGCACACAGAGACCCCGTGTGAAGACACTGGCAGAGATTGGATCAGTGCATCTATAAGCCAAGAAATATCAAGGATTAGCAGCAGTGACCGGAAGCAGAGAGAGGCTACTTTGATTCTCCTTCAGAGTTCTCAGAAGGAATGAATCTTGCCCACACCTTAATTTTAACCCATTGTCCTTCAGAAAAGTGAGAGAACAAATGCCTGCTGTTTAAGTCACTCGATTGGTAGCCATTTGTTACAGCTACCCAAAAGAACCATTATGGATTGATCTGTAGCCCCCTCAAAATATGTGAGAAATTTGAACCTTGGTGGACATGATCCTGTTTGAAAAGAAGAGAGTTCTTTTGTAATATAAATGAAGCCGTATGGCCACTGGAGATCCCTTCATAGAGGGGTTTAGAAGAGGAGATGGGTCAGTCAGGGTGCGAGGTAATACCGATGAAGAACACAGCTTTCCCCCAGATCCTGTATGCTTCCTCCCCCCAACTACCATGATCCAAATTCTACCTTGCAGGGCTGGATAGGGCAGAGGTTGTACACTGGTGCATATGGGGGCTGGAGGCACAGGGAATCCAGGGTGGATGATACCTTCAGGACCAAAGGTGTGAGGGGCGATGCTGGGAGAGTGGAGGGTGAGTGGGTTGGAAAGGGGGAACTGATTACGAGGATCCACATGTGACCTCCTCCCTGGGAGATGGACAGCAGAGAAGGGGGGGAAGGGAGACTCGGGATAGAGCAAGATATGACAAAATAACAATGTATAAATTACCAAGGGTACATGAGGGAGGGGGGAGCGGGGAGAGAGAGGAAAAAAAAAAGAGGACCTGATGCAAAGTGCATAAGTGGAGAGCAAATGCTTTGAGAATGATTGGGGCAGGGAATGTGCGGATGTGCTTTATATAATTGATGTATGTATATGTATGGATTGTGATAAGAGTTGTATGAGCCCCTAATAAAATGTAAAAAAAAGAAAATGATTAGGGCAAAGAATGTACAGATGTGCTTTATACAATTGATATATGAATATGTATGGATTGTGATAAGAGTTGTATGAGTCCTTATAAAATGTTAAAAAAAATGAGGCCATATGAGAATAGGCTTGAGCCTAAACCTAAACACTTCTGAGTTAAAGGCCAGGATAGACCCAGTAACACACAGTACGGGGAGAAAGATAGCGAGGAATGCCAAGGAACTTTCTGGTATCCACAAAGAAGGACCCTGACCTAGAGTCGCACCCCAAATTTGAACCTGTAAGCTCCAAAGCAGGGGGAAAAGTGTTTTAAGGCTACTGACTTGTTGGATAATTTTTGGTTAAGGAGATTAAGACAGGAACTTAAGACATCCTCCAATCCTTCCTCTGGCTTCGTTCCATTTTTCTCACATTCAAGAGTCCTCCTAGAGGATTCAGTCAGGTTGTTGTTGTTGTTGTTCAGTGTCATAGGGAGGGTTTGGATTCATTGTGACCATGCATACAACAAAGTCATACACTGCCCGGTCCTGTACCATTCTCACCGTTGTTCTTAAGTTTGAGCCCATTGTTGCAGCCACTGTGTCAATCCCATTTGTTGAGGGCCTTCCTCTTTTTCATTGCCCCTCTACTTTCCAGAACACGATGTCCTGCTCCAGGGACTGATCTCTCCGGACAACATGTCAAAGTTAAGGCGAAGTCTCATTATCCTTGCCCTGAGGAACATTCTGGCTGTACTTCATCCAAGTTAGATGGGTTTGTTCTTTTGGCAGTCCATGGTACATTCATTACTCTTTTACATCACTACTAATCAAATATATCTATTCTTCTTTGGTCTTCCTTATTCAGGTTTCAACTTTCACATGAATATGAGACAGTTGAAAATACCATGGCCTGGGTCAACCCGCCCCAGTCCTCAAAGTAATCTCTTGCTTTTCAACACTTTAAAGAGGTCTCGTGTAGCAGATTTGACTAGTGAAATGTGTCATTTGTTCTCTTCTCTGCTGCTTCCATGAGAATTGATTGTGGATTCAAGCAAGACAAAATCCTTGACAATTTCGATCTTTCCTCCATTTATCATGATGTTATCAATAGGTCCAGTTGTGAGGGTCTGGGCTTTCTTTACATTGAGTCATAATCCAAACTGAAGGCTTTAATCCTTCATCTTCATCAGCACGTGAATCAAGTCCTTCTCATTTTCAGCAAAATTGTGTCATCTGTATAATGCAGGTTGTTAATAGGCCTTCCTCCAACCTGATGCTCCATCAGGCACTGCCCCTTAATGAGTTTAGGTCATGAAGGATAGTCCTCCATAGGCACATTGATTATTACACTACCACCCTCACATAATAAATTCAGAGAGAGAAAATTTCCCCAAAGCAATGGAAAGCTTACTAGAGAAGTGGAGGGTGCACAAAGCCAAAGGTGACACAAACTGGAAATCAATACTAGTTTTCAATACCTGCAGTCATCTAATAGTTCACTGCACTATCTAAGGAAAGGTGAGGAGAACTGGGGCAATTCCATTAAAAAAAAGACAATGCAGGGTATATAAGTCCGTCATTCCTCTGGAGAAGAAAAACACATAGTTGGGTTGTAGAGCTTTGTTTGCTAATCAACCGAATGTAGTTGTAAGGCAGGGGTGTGTGTGTGCGCGTGTGTGTGTGTGCGTGCGTGTGTGTGTGTGTTGAAGGGAGGGGCTTGCCATTCTATTTCATAGCCAGGAGAAAGATGAGCCTCTTCCCATATCTTTTGCTCTGTGGCAAGTTACTGATCTACAAGGAACTTTTATTTGACAAGGACATTGCCGAGCAAAAAACGGGAAGCTTGTGTTCATCTCTGCTGAGAGGTGGAGTCAAAGAGATGGGCTTTATGACAGACACCCTGATCGTGCAACCAAACTATGAAATGGCCTCATACATTCAACACACATTTGCTGCACCTTCCCAGTGTGCTGCCCAGATATTACCAGGCAGAGTGTTTTATGGGCAGCATTTTAGAGTTAGGCAGGCAGAGGGAGTGTCTTTGTGGGTGTTGCCTTTACCAGTCCTTGGATTGTTCTGGGACAGGCATGTCTTTTTCCTCTAAAGTAACTGATTGCGTGTAAAGAAGGAGTCTCCTCAGTAAGACGGGTTGAACCAAACCCAACCTATGACAATCATCTCAATTGGAACACATAGCGACCCTATACAAATACCTGTAGGGTTTCCAAGTTTGTAACTCTTTTGGGGGGGTCAACTACCATATCCTTCTCTTGCAGAACCACTACAGAGTTGAGTGTTGTGTTAGCAGCTGAATGCTTAATCACTGTGCCCATTTTGTTTGCTGAGCCGCCCTCAAAACACTGAACAGGTTTTCTGGGTACCAAGCATGTCCACTTCTATATCATGCCTAGGGTGTTTTCTCCAAGTTGATAGGAGGTGCAAATCAGTTACTAGGGGTTTGGCAGAGTCAGTATGGAAACTGGGAGGGTGTGTGAAATTTGAACCAGAGTAGAACAATTCCAAGACACTTCCTAGGGATTCCTGGCATATAATATGCAAATGATAGTCAAGATATATAACTGTGTCTCTGTTCTTGGTTCTGTCAGTACCTGGTGTGGCCACAAAGGAGAAACCTGGTCTCCTGCTATTTTGAGCATCTAGTGTGAATGACAGGAGATAAGTCACATGCTAATGAACCCTGGTGGTGTAGTAGTTAAGCACCATGGTGCCCGGCTATCAAAGCATATAGCATCTGGGGTCTTAAAGGCTGGAAGATAAACAGGGGGCCATGTAGATAAGAAACAACAAAGTCCACATGGAAAAAGCACACCAGCCTACACCAACATGATCGCTGAAGACAAAGCGGGTGCATAAGCACATGTGAGCATGTTTTCTTGATGTGCACTCACCCTTTACATACAACTCTCTTATACATACGTGTTTCTGTGGATTTGTTTCTCGAATGCACCCAGACTAACATAAGCAGCGTGGAACGCATTTTAGAAGCCTAGAAAAGGGCAGGGCAGGATATTCAGAGGGACTGGATCCAGAATTAGAGAGGAAGGAGCCCTGGTGGCAAAACGGGCTGTTAGCTCCCTGTCCCAAGGGGGACAATGAGACTGCTGGCTCCCATGAACATTTACAGTCTTGAAAACTCCATACAGGGTCACTGTGGTTGGAATCCACTGGACGGCAGTGACCTTTTGGGATTGAAGGTGGAAGCCACCAATGACTTCCTGCCATTGAGCCAAGGAGCCTCCGGAGAGTGTGTGAACATCTGGAATGCAGTGAACAACCTCTGCACATCTGCTTTTCGTGCTGCCCAAGTCATGCCCTTGGCCTTTGCTTAAACATATTCATCCAGAAGTGAACCATCACAGCTGCTCCCTCGGGAAGCTGGGGGCTGAGCTCTCTGGTTCCACTCTGTCAGCATTTCTGGTCCGGGTACCTCCCCTCTGCCCCGGCACAGGCAATGTGCTTTTGGAAGCAGTGCTCCCTGGGTAGTGGGTGTGATTTGCCTCCTCTGGCCTAACATGATGAATGCTGAGAGGGGGTGGATACTAGGGGGTTAAACTCCCTGAACTTTACCTAGCCCAGGGGAAAACTTATTATTTAAAGTAAGCTTTAGACAGAATCTTTAGAAAGAGAAATGGTTAACTTTATGTACACAATTACTCCCCAACACATAGGCTCAACCTCATAGGCTGTGGATGACCTTGAGCAGGTGCTCAGTCACAATGGGTTTCTATCAGGATTGAGAGTTCAGCTCTCTCAACTCTCCAACTGGTTATTAGCACCATAGTCTCGTTTCTATTTTTGTATTTACTTTGTTTTGAGGGGGAAAAGACTCCCAATCCAACTATATTTTATTAGGAACTCCTTTGCTAAGTTTTACACAAGAAAAAGGCACAAACTGCTGTTCTGGATGAAGGAGAGCATCCGCATGAGGCCACAATGGTGTCGGAAGGACCCACAGCCACAGTGACTTAAATAAAATGACACCCATTCTGTCCTGCTGACTCTGACTCATAGTGACTCTGTGTAGGGATCCTGAAGTTGCTACCTTTACAGGAAGCAATAACCTCATCTTTCTCCTGTGGAATGACTTGGCTTTGAACCAGCGACCTTGCTCTTAATAGTCCAACACTATCCAGCATTACCACCTGGGCTCCTGAAAACTTAAATAAGACATAGAAAACAAACAACTTTGTCACAAAATTGTGACTGAAGACAGATCAATTCATGGAGTTTCAGGAGGGCCTGTGAGAGCATGAGCGGGACCTTCATTGGGATATGCACACTACCGTATATCGTTGAGTGTGGCCCGGGGAGTGGATGCAAGCACACTGCCTGAGGGACAAGCTTTCCACTGCCAGTCAGCAGTAAGAAAGAACTCAATGGTGGCTGAATCTGTGGCCCCTCAAAATGGATGTAGGGTCTCCACATAGACTCTCACTGTGAGCCACAGCCTATTGCTCAAAATTTAAGCTCAAATACGACTTAAACGTCAAACATTCTGTTTCCTTAAAATAGGGTACTGCCAGGATCAGCTAGAAGTCTGCATGACCTATCAGATCTCAACGCCGATCTCAAATCACTTCACATGATCCATTCTACCAGGCATGTCAAGGACAACTAGAGGTCTGCATGAGCGAGCCCAAATCGCCTCCTCACTTACCCATTCCAGAGGCTGTGCCTGTATAACCTATCGACTAACACATTCCCATATGCCGTGGTTATGAAACCAACCATCATGCTGGAATAAGGACCAATCACGATGCAAGGGTCAGGGTCAGTGGGAAAGCAAAATAGGGGCTGAGGGGAGCCAAGAGGGGTCGCTTCACTCAATCCCTAAACCTGATCTAATGTCACTAGACTGGGGTCTTCCTCACATCTCAAGGGCACCCGATTCATGATTGAAGTGAATTGTGCTTATTCAATCTTTGTTCTGCTTGCTGTTTTGCTGTGCTGCATCCTCTTCTTGCTTTTTTGTGCATGGCTCCCTCTGTTGTGGTGACAAATGGCTTGAGAGGGATTTGACATAGGGAGAAAGCCCACCCACATCAACTGTCACCAGAAGCAGACACTAAGTCCATTTCTCTCACCTCACAGAACTATGCACACCAGACACTGGTAGGGCTGTCTGGGAGGGGAACCCTTAGTGCAGTGGTTCTCAACCTGTGGGTTGCGACCCCTTTGGGAGTCATATGACCCTTTCACAGGGCTCACCCAATTCATAACTGTAGCAAAATTACAGTGATGAAGTAGCAAGAAAATCATTTAATGGTTGGGGGAGGGGGGCATCACCACAACAAGAGGACCTGTATTAGGAAGGTTGAGAACCACTGCCCGAGTGTGTTTAGGACTTTGCTGCCCTCAAGGTCATCAGACATTCCTGAAGGCAGAGCCACTTCAGGAAGCCCTTCTGGGAAATGCCCTGAAGACAGGTCTCAACCAACTCCACCCTCACCCTCTGAGATCCTAATCATAGGACGCATGGAAATGCTCCCTGCCTCTTCGAAGGCTGTAAGTCCATGGGAGCAGAAAGCCTCCTCTTTCTCCCTTGGAGTGGTGGCTGGTGAGTTCAAACTGCTCACTTTCTGGCTAACATAACCCACAGACCAGCTCCCCCTGAGCTCAGTTTGGTTTGCCGCACAGCACACATTGTTTGGAACCTTCTGAAATAGCTATGCACATGTGCAGGTTGGGGGGATTTCGCACAAGATGCAGTTTTCCACCCTCTCTTGGCAAAAATAATTTTTGCAAAAGGCTTGTATTCTCTTCTGGATCTGAGTAGCAGCTACTCTCATGAAGTCATAGCACATACATCCATGCTACAGTCCTCCCAACTCCCTAATGTCTTACGCCGAGTCTGCTCCATGCTTTTCTGTGTCCTACATGGCAGCTGTAGGCACCCAAGGCATGGGCTCTGCAGCCTGGGTCCAAATCTCTCCTTCCCACTTCCTCACTGTGTGGTCCTAGGCTCATGACTTTATCATCCTGTGCCACTGATTTTTCATCTGTAAAAGGAGGCCAAATAGAGTCCACACATAGGCTTGTTAAGTGGAATAATTGAATTATTATACACAAAAAGCTTAGAACGGTGCTTGGCATCTTGCAAATACTATTAGGTGGTTTAGCATAGGGACTGGGTCATCCATTACATATGCTCAGGTTCAAACTTCTGGCCAGGAAGGGGTGGTACACCTAGGTGGGCATTACACCTGGATTGGCCCATCTGGGCAAGGTGAATTCAATCCAGCCATTGGGGTTGACCATGACCGTCAACCATGCCTCCCTATGGAGGAATTGAAAAGGCAGGATCTTGACCGCTCCGATGTCTCCCTTCACCCACTTTTCTGTTGTCTGTCCCCCAGAGAGGAGGTCACATGTAGATACTTGTAATCAGTTCCCTCTTTCCAATCCACCCTCCCACAACCCTCTCAGTATCACCACTCACAAATTATCAAGGTTTCTTGAGGGATGGGGGAGCGGGGAGGGAGGGGAAAAATGAGGACTTGATGCCAGGGGCTTAAGTGGAGACCAAATGTTTTGAGAATAATGAGGGCAATGAATGTACAAATGTGCTTTACACAATTGATGTATATATGGATTGTGATAAGAGTTGTATGAGCCCCTAATAAAACGATTTTTTTAAAAAGAAAAAAAGGCAGGATCCCGGAGCCCACTGAGTGACTTTCTCTCTAGCAGCTTCTAGGTAGGCTGTGCCCCGTGAGGGGCCCCGAGGTGCCTGTGTAAACCTGAAACTTCTTCTCTCAAAAAACCCACTTGGATCACAATCCAGGCTTCGAATTGAATTCTTTCTCGCGCGAAGCCAAGGCCTGAGGTATATCTCTCCCAGGAGAGATCTAACAATAGTATCTCTTATTATAGCATTAGGAGCCCAGGTGGTGTAGTGGACTGTGCATTAAGCTGCTAATCGCAAGGTCGGGGGTTTGAACTGACTAGCCCGTCCGTGGGAGAAATATGAGATTGTCTATTTCTGTAAGGCAGTGGTTCTCAACCTTCATAATGCCCCCACCACCCTTTAATACAGTTCATGTTGTGGTCACCTGCAACCATAAAATTATTTTCATTGCTACTTCATAACTGTAATTTTGCTATTGTTATGAATTGGTTGACCCCTGTGAAAGGGTTATTTGATCCCCAGAGGGGTCGCGACCCACAGGTTGAGAACCGCTACTGTAAGGATTTAAAGTCTCAAAACCCCAAAGGGGCAGTTCTTTGTCCTATTGGGCCGGTATGAGTGGGAGTCAATAAAATGGTAGTTAGGTTTTTTTCTGCATCAGTATCAGAT
The DNA here is from genome assembly GCF_050624435.1 of Tenrec ecaudatus. Taxonomy (NCBI): domain Eukaryota; kingdom Metazoa; phylum Chordata; class Mammalia; order Afrosoricida; family Tenrecidae; genus Tenrec; species Tenrec ecaudatus. The sequence continues at coordinate 1,486,640 of NW_027459465.1, forward strand.
TCTGGTGGCAATCTCAGTCATCACGCATTGTGGTCTGGTTTGAACTCTGGTAGATCTGTGGGAAATGACTGCCCTGGTTTGAGGTGAGGGTCACGGTGCTTCAGTGGTAGATCTCTCATCGTCTTTCACCGGGAAGACCCGGGTTCGATTTGCAGCCAATGTGCCCCAGACTGTCAGTGAAAGTTTGTGTGTTGCTATGACACTGAGCAGGCTTCAGTGATGTTTCCAGACTGAAATAGAATAAGGACGAAAGACCTGATTATCTCCATCCACACATCGACCTATGGCCCTCCACGGTTGGCTTCCCTTCCCAGCCCTGGTGATAGCACAGACTGGCATAGTTTGCTCCGCTTCCCATGAGGTGCCCATGAGAGGCTGACTTGACAACCACGGTCAAGATCAACAGCTTGAACTCCTTTCTGGGTCTACAGAAACAAGAACAACCTTCTGAAAGGAGGTCGCATTGCTATTTGGGACTGGGAGAATGCCTTTGTGACAAGGATTGTGCTCTGGATCCCAAAGGCGACTTTTAAACACAGCCACATAGCAACTCCGGAAATTGCCATAGTAGAAGCCAGGTTTAAAAAAAAAAAAAGTTCTACTGGCTTGCTCAAAGGAGGCCAGAGTTGGATGGGGGTGGGGTGGGGTGGGGTGGGGTGGGGTGGGAGACTCCTCTAAAAATGAACAAATTTGTTTCCTTACATATTTGTCATGTCCTTTGGGCCTGAAAGAAAGGGGGGAAAAAGCAGAAGAGAGGAGGAAACGGCGACTGACAGTCTCTTGTTGGTATTCCCACAGCATCCCCTCCTTAGAAGCACTTGCTGCCATCTCATCCAACTCCACTCAGTATATTTTCACCCAGCAATGATGCAGAAATGTCTGTGTACTCCAGTGTTATTGTAGTCGGGCAGCGTTTACGGGTTTGACTTTCAACTCAGCATGGCAGGACGTCTAGAAGCAATTATAACCAGCACCTGCTCTGTCTGTGCGGCGGGCAGGCAGTGACGGATCCCCAGCTTCCAGAACACTAGTGCCCCCTCCCAGCTCAGGATAATGACGGTGACACTCGGCCTCCTTGTTGTCTGGGGGAGCTCTAGGAGCTCTCCTCTGAAACCTCATATTATTGGCATTTCTTTGAGTGAGCACATCAAATTAGTGACTGTAAAGGAAGGTGTAGGAGATGATTATTGGTGACAAGACAAGCCTCAACCACCTCCAGAGAGCATGTCTCCTAAGTGCAAAGTATGGAGAGGGAGGAAACAATTGACCACAAATGGAATAGGCTCTGAGTCTCGCCACACAATGTATGTGCATGGTCACTGAGGCGCCAACATTATGGCTGGAGGACGGATATGGTTTGTGCAGCCGTGATTGCCATCCAGAACGTGCCGTGCTATTGTGAAAAACGATTTTTTTATTCTGAGCAAATCTCTGCTTCCACTTGCTTTAATGCTTCGCCAGAGAGCCAGGGACTCTGGGAGGGGTGGGGACGCACAGGGCTGGGCTGACCTCAGGAACTCATGTGTAAAGGGCTTTTTCTCACTTGGAAGCAGGCTGGGTTCACAGCTGTTCTTTCTGGTAAAGCTTGTTTCTGAACCTTGCCACGTCTGAGTCCGAAGAGGGAAATGAAGGTGACAAATGCTGCGAGGAGCCCTGGGCACATCTTGGCTATGGTCCTGCTTAAGTCTGTTTCATTTGAATCCCAGTTTTACCTTTCCTCCTTTCTGGGTTCCGAAGCATCAGATGGGTGCCAAACGCTTCCACGGACAACTAAAGCTGAACAAGGTGCAGGCAGATGAAGAGCAACGGGAGGTTGGTGTTTGGGAGAATGAATACTTGGGCTTCCTAGGCCGGTCCAGCTGGTGGTTAGAGCCCTGTTTCAGATTCCACTGAAATCTCCTAGTGTCCAAGGACCAAGTGGCTCCTAAGTCCAGAATTTCTGTTACATGTCTCACCAAGGAGAAGCTGGGCCCAAATGCATTGAAGAATAAAGCAGGAGCTTGGCTTGTGAATCCACTCTCTGATTCTGAAATTTCAAAGGCTCCGTGCACAGACATTTCAACACTGAAAGCACAGCAGGGAAAATCAAAGACTTGGGCTTCCTCCTTGCCCCTCTTTTAGGGCTTTTATGGTTTTCCAAGGCGCCTCCTAGAGCCGAGTGTTGTATAGGTCATGTTTAAATATGTCGTAGTTCTGAGGGACTTGCTGTTCTGCTTTCTTTTGCAAGGAGACCCGGTTTCTTGTCTTGTGGCCAAACACAGAGCACAGATGTCTGTGGGCCCCCTCCCTTTCCCCTGACCTTTGCTCTCTTCTCTGGATACCCTACTGACCTGTTCTCCCTTACAAGATCTGAACTGCTCACACACTTCGTTAAATTCTCATCCTAGCGAGAAGCATCCGAGCATCTTATTAGAGCCTGTATGAGTTCTGTTCTGGATGCCTATTTGTGTAATTTCAGGTCTCTGGCATGGAAACGTCCCATGCCCACAGACCCACACAGGTAATATAAACTCCAACAGTAGTTTAAGGTTTAAGGTGGTCACAGGGAACACTGGGGCCCGTGTCTCCTGGTGAACCCCTCAGGCTGTCTAAAGGGGCTAGTTCCATCTCAAAGTAGCCATGCAGGAATGTAGACCGGTTAGGTAGCAAGACAAGGGGTTGTTCCTCTCCATGCTTAGGGGGCCCCCTACAGGAGGTTGGAAGCCAATGCGGGCTAAGCCCAAGCCAGGAGAGCTTAATTGACGCCTCCCAGCTGAAAACCCTTAAAAGGCTGGAATCTGGAGACCGCCGCCCCTTCCCTTCAGCTGCTTCTCTGCCTTCCACTCAGCAGGGCTGAGTGTGCAGTGTCATAAGGGTGCCCGTGTTCAGTTTAGTGTAACGCCGGAACCTTCTTCTCTCATGTATATAAACCCACTCGGATTACCAACCAGACTTTGGTGTGAATTTCTTTCCAGTGTGTAGCCAAGGACCGAGACATTTCCCACCCGAGAAACCTAACAGACCCAGACTTACAATAAACCCATATTTTTATTTATAAGGCAAGAGGTGACCAGGTCTAGACAATAATGGTGAAGAGGGCCCTGGGTTTGAGAAAGATTCTGAAGTAGAATCCATAACCCTTAGAAATGTATTGGCCTTAGGGGAGGGGCAAAGAGGGCTGGATTGAGAAAGTCTCTGGCATCCAGTTCTGACTTGACTTCTGGATCCTGAATCCTTCAGGGCCATGACCTTGCCCTCCAGCCAGACCTTCCAATAGCCATCTTCTCAGAGCCTTGTTAAGTTCTCATAATACATTACACCTGCCATCCTGTGAGCAGCTACCAAACCCAGGCACTTTTTTCAAAGACAAGCTCGCTCTCTCTACCCCTAAGAGCAGGTAGTTTGGGGATGATGGATATGAGATACCACAGAAGACAAATCTGTTATCTTCCATGGTGCACAAAACATGCTGTCACAACCAGGACTCGTGACAATCCCTCAGTTTCCTAAATTGCTTCACTGCTACTTTTTAATTAAGCCTCATTAGATTGTCACATATTGATAAGAGGGATGACCCTGAACTAGATGCATAAATTAAAGCTATCCTCATCCTGTGCTTTTATATGAATGTGTTAATTATTTTTGTCATTAGGGAGAATAATGGAGGGATGGAGCAATACCAAACGGAGTTTGACAAAGTGAATCCGTCACCCAGTGAGTCTGCAATTAACACCAAGGGACAAAGGTAGGATTCCCTGTAATAAATAACCTTCCTCCCAGATGCTAATGGAGACCCAGCAGGACCCACTGTTGTGTTGTCGCAGTTGTACACGGGCCCTTAGAGGAGACAGAGCTGGTGTTTCAAACGAGTCTTGTTTGCCCCCAGTTGGCTCACACATTTGTTTTTTAAACGGCATAATCACTAACATTTAAACACAGGGTGATGTCACGTAACAATCTGCAGCTTCTGAGAAATGGAGAGGCCCGACTTTGCTGGTTGACAGTGCAGAGGGACTGGGGGAGCAGTCAGATATGGTGATCAGAGTTTGGAATCCTTGCTTTCCAAGTACATGTGTCAAGGAGTTCAAGGGTTCAGAAATTTAGGAGGGAAGTTCCAGAAGACAAGTTTGTGTGGTCGATAATAAACCAATATAGGGGTTGAGATTTCAATCTGTTGGCTATTTATTTTGTGCGTGGTAGCCAACCAGCCCAGAATTCCTGACCTCGCCGACCTGTGAAACAAGGACCATTCCAGAATGACATAGAAGCAAGCACGGAAGCGAGGGCATCCATTACCCCGAATGCGTAGGGGTCAGGAACTAAGTGCTTTCTGTAGAACAGCTCCAGAAGGCAGACCTTTGGCTGGAAAACCTGTTAGGGAGCTAGCATAGGGACTGGCAGGCCTATTACACATGCTCAGAGGTCCAAGCTACCGGCTCATGAAGCAGTGGCTCACTGCATGCTCAGAAGTTCAGGTTTCCAGCCAGGAGGGGGAGCTATGCCTGGGTGGGCGCTGTACCTGCATTGGCTCACCTAGGCCAGGTGAATTCAATTCAACAATTCAGCCAATGGGGTCGACCCACGTCATCGACCACGCCTCCCTAACCGCTCATAAAACTCACGGGGATCCCAAACCAGGCCTCGGCGTGAGCTGTTTTTCGCGTGGAGCTAAGGACCGAGGCACACCTGTCCCCGGAGAGGTCGAAAAGAAGTGGAGCTGTGTGATTCGGAGCTATGAGGTAAGCCGGCCCCAGGAGTGGGCTCTCCCATGTTGGTCTCACGGATTGGGGGCCCCTCTGGGCTCCTTTTACCTCACCACCCTCGGGAGATTTGTTGGGTTGAATTCACGGTGTCCGTCTTTGCGCCGTTTCTTGCTGGTGTCCGTCTTTGCGCCGTTTCTTGCTGGTGTCCGTCTTTGCGCCGTTTCTTGCTGGTGTCCGTCTTTGTGCCGTTTCTTGCTGGTTTGCGGGACTTGACGTGCCTGCTTTCCCGGGAACTCGCCTGCCTTCCCGGGCTGCATTTGTGAGGGGGCTGGGAGGCTGCTGCCTGGAGGCTGGGAGGATTTTGACTCCCAAAGCCTTCTTGAGGCTCAGTGTATAAGGTTTATTTGGACGTGAAAACGGAATCAAAGATGCAATTAACGAAGTTTTAGAAGCAGGCCTTATTGAGAAGCTTGCGGGCGGGTTCAGCAACTCAGGGTATTGAGCTATTGAAGCCGCGCAGGGGGAAAAAATCCTGGCAGCGTTTTTATGATCACTGCTGGCAGGCACAGCTGGGGAGGATCAAAGCTGGCGAGGATCTGCGCACACAGGTGCTTCAGAAGGGAGAAGGTTGTTAATCTTACCTATATGTCAGGGACGCGTGGAGTGACCATATCTTCAGAAAACATTCTGGCTTTGGGACGAGCTGGTTCCAGGAATTTGGGGTTGAGCAGGGGAGGGGAGGTCGGTTAGGGGTCAGCCTTGAGAGCTAAGATGGAGGTGCAGGACTCAAAATGGAGTCTGTTGTGCCAAGACCGGACATTTTAGACTGTGCCCTATAGGGAAAAGGGATGTAACCATTTCTGTAACTGCTTCCTGTGGGTAGTGGGTAAAAAGCAAGGGGAGGGGCTTTTCAGGCAGAGTACTGACAGTTGCGGCCTAGCACAGGGTGGAGAGGTTGGTATTGCTGGTGAACTGCTATACGGGTAATTTCGCGGAGTCGACTTTGCCGGAGCTGGATGAGACAAGGAGCAATTAAGAGCAAAATTATAACTAAAATTATGGGTCCTAGTATGGGGGCTAGGAAGGAGTACAGAGAAGAGTTCCACCAGGAGGAAGATCCATCTGTTCTGAATCTGTTGTTTTGCAGCTCTCGGTTTAGCTTGTTGAGGATCTGGACTCTAGTTTCCACAATCCCCAGTTTATTGATATAATAACAGCCTTCCTCCTGGAGGAAGAGGCAGGTAAAGCGCGGTGGTTCTGCAAGGCAACTTGGGCAACAGAGGTTATTTGTCTTTGCAGGGAGGCTAGAGACTTGGCAGAGGCATCGACTGCCAGCTGGAAGCATGCGGTAAACTTGTCTGCTGTGATGATAGTGTCCAAGGGCTCCGCCGCTGAGTCCTACTGCAATTGCTGCTGAGGCGAAGGAGATTCTCACTGCTATCGGGAGAAAAACTGCTCTTTTAGTTTGACGACTGTATACTTGGATGTATTTGTCCTGGAACTCAGCCGGAGTGTATATAGGGAGCTGCGGAACCAGAGTGATGGGTAGAGGTAGAATTGATGTTTATATGCATAGTGAGTGTATGGTTGCACCAAAAGAAAATTTTTTCTGGCCCTGTTAGTGGTTTGGAGGGGATTTGAGTGACATTACATGTCTGTGTCGATGGATTGGAGTAGCAAAAGGGCACTTGAGTGTTTTCCGGTTGGATGTACAGAGTGACGTTGGGGATGGTTATGGCTTTTGTGGTCTTTACGTTGGATGAAAATGACAGGGCAGGACCTGGTACTGCTACCAGAGGAGGGCGTTCTAGGGCCGCACACATGAAGCAGGTGGAGAGGTTGCCTAGTCCAGCAAAGTGGCGATGGCCAGTCCCTGCTGTAGCAGGGTGAGCCAGGAGAAGGGAGACTCAGAAGGTTTAGAAATTTAGTTAGTGAGTTGAAGGTCTTGGATCTGAATATTACGGTGGATGGTGGATTGGACCTGGAGTAGCGACCTCCATACATACAGTTTGGCGTCCAGAAATTTCTCTTGGCGAGTGGTGCACTAGGCTCCTGGAACCGGAGACGTCCACCGGCTATCCCAGGGGTCTGGGATTGTGAGAGTGTATTTAGATTGATGGTAGTAGAATCATCCCTGGGGACGAAGGGAAAGGTAATGTATCTGGCAGGAAGACCAAGGACACCCTACATTTTTCTGCGTTCACTTTTTTGCACATTGGGTAGTTGCCTTCTGGTCATACAGGAAGCGTTTTAAAATCAGTGAAATTTAAGTATATGGGTGATCTGCCCCCTGTGGGTGGGCAGTTAGCGGTGGCCAGCAAATAATCATAACACTTAGTGCAGGCGTAATTGGTATAGTTTTCAGTCAAGTAAAATCGCCAGGCAAAAGGGGAAATTATACTACGTTTAGCTGGCTGGCTTGGTGAGGTGAGTGAGGCAGAGAGACATAGGACCAGTAGACTGAGCAGACCACTGGGAGCCATGGTCAGAGTTTACTGCCATCTGGACTCGGGACAAATGTACCCAGGAATCTAGTCAAAGAACCTTGATTGCTGAGGGAGTGGTAAGGGACAGTGTAAGGGCCTTTCCACCGGGGTGCTAAGGGTTTGGGTGCAAGGGATTTAATTAACACAGCATCTCCAGGATGCACTGGTTTTTGGTGATCAGCAGAGGTCAGAGAGGGTTCAGGGATGGCAGAGTTGGCGTGTTGTCTAAGAAGGTTGTGGAGCAAGCACAAGTATGGAAGGTAAAAAGCTAGCAGAGGGCAATCGGTTGCAGGAAGAGGCGAGAAAAGGAAAGGTTGTCTGTAGAGTATTTTGAAAGGACTGAGGCCGGACGGCTCCTGAGGGGCTGCGCCAAGGCGAGTATAAGAGCAAAGGGTAATAGTTGAGGCCAAGAAAGTTGCAGTTCTAGGGAGAGTTTGGTGAGCTGTTGTTTTATGAGACTGTTAGCTCGTTCAACCTTACCAGAAGACTGGGGGTGTAGGCTGCGTGGAGTTTCCAGCAGATGCCCAGTGAGGCGCAAACTGCCTGCTGCACCATAGATATGAAGTCTGGACCATTGTCCGACTGAATTGAAGCAGGCTGGCCAAAACGAGTAATGAAGTCTTGAAGAAGGTGAGTGGCGACTATGCTTGCACTCTCAGAGGAGGTGGGAAAGACTTTGATCCATCCTGAAAATGTGTTCACCATAGTGAGGAGATACTTAAACCGCTTATGCTTTGGCATGTGGGTAACGTTTATCTGCCAGTCCTGTCCCAGTAGGTGCCCTTACATCTGGTGGAGCTGTTTATGAGGGTGTTGAGCTTTCTGGCTATTGGAGAGGGCACCGATGTTGCATTTTGCATGTACTGTGTTGATAGTACTCCATAGTCCAGTGGGGTGAAATATGGGGTTAGAAACGTGTAGAGAGCTTTTGGCCCGATGTGTGGAGAATTGTGAATATTGGTGATGATTGTTTCCTGTTGTAACTTTGGGAGAATGAGTAAGTTCTATTTGTGTACCCACCATTTTTGTTGAGGAAGAGAGCAATACTGGGTGTTTTCCTGTTCAGTGTAAGTTGGAGTGTAAGTGGGAGGTAAAAAGCATACTGAGCTAGGAGCGGGAAAGTTGTTGGGCTAAGTCAGTAACAGGATCTGCAGAGTGGGAGGGAAGGGGAAGTAGGGCCTGAGTGAGAGGGCGAAATGGAGAAGGTAGTCCGCTACCTGGAGCACAACCCTGGGCTCGGCGAGGGTTACCGGAGTCGAGGAGCCAGGGCCTCTTCAGTCCATGAACCCCAGCAGCTCCATACCTTGCAGCTATGTGTCTGGAGTTTCCAGGATCTCGGCACCTCGGCTTTGCAGAGCCGGTGGCAGAGCCAGGGTCGGGCAGTTCGACTTCCAGTGGCCTGGCTGTTTGCACTGCGGGCAAGGCTTGGTAGGAGGCTTGGGATTGGGGCAAACTTTTGCCCAGTGGCCGACCCGGCCACATTTGAAGCAGGCTCCTGGCGGTAGGTGCCGGCTCCCCTGGGGAGCGTGGCGATGGATGGGATTGCCTGCCGGCCTTAGGGCTGCTACCAGGGCTTGGGAATGGAGGCTAACCATCTGTTGGACCCTCACCTGGCAAGTGGCCTCAGCTGGCTCCTCCCAAGCGTTGAAAACTTTAAATGCCATTTTTACCAGATCCTGCATAGGGGTTTCAGGGCCCTCCTCAGCCTTCTTTAGCTTTTCTTTCTGATGTCAGGGGCTGACTGGAAGGTGAAGTGAGAGGCCAAAATAGAGGCCCCACTTTTTAGACCCTGGGTCTAAACGAGTGTACTTTGTGAGTGCCTCCTGGAGGCGGTTAAGAAAAAGAGCAGTAACTTCTCTCAGTTTTTCATAGTTGACAACCTTGTTGGAGACTGTTTCCAGACCTCTAATGAGGTACCTGAGCATGAGGTTTCTATAAGGAAGATCAGACGCCCGGCCGGGCTGGTAACTCCAACTGGGGTCCTCTATTGGGATGGCATGCGCCCCCAAGGGGACATTAGGGTCGATAGCGTGGTTTTTTTCTGTGTACGTTCCTCGGCAGTAAGGGTAGAAGCAAGGATCATTTGGATGCCATGCCAGGTTAAATCATACGTTTGGGAAATGTAGGTAAATTCTTTAATAAACTTAGAGGGCTCTGCTGAGAAAGAGCCCAGGCGGGTCTCTATCTGCGACAGGTCCTTTAAGGAAAAAGGGACGTGGACTTGAATGAGTCCCTATACACCTGCAACCTCTCTTAATGGACAAAGGGCAGCTGGAGGATTGTGGAAGCGGGTATGAAAGGCAAGCGGTGAGGACAGGAGAGAGCGATGGGATGGCGCAGCGGGCGGGGTAGACTGATAGAGCAGCGGAAGAGGCGCACTGAGGAGCTTGGCTGGATCTTCTGGGGTTTGAATGGCAGGTTCTTTCTGCTGAGGAGATAGAGCTAACCGTATTTGGCGGGCGGAACAATGGCTACAGAGGTCAGGGCGGGAACGCAAGTCCCAAAAAGCCTGCACATAGGGGACTTCAGAATCCTTACCAGTCCTCCTGCAGAAATTGTCCAGGTCCTGTAGAACGTTGAAATCAAAAATGCCCGTTGGAAGCCAATGTGCGTGGTTGTTAAGCTGGGACTGGGGCCAGGCAACTTGGGAGAGAAAAACAAGTATTTTCTTTCACAAGGTCTGAGTGAGAGGGAGAGACTCATCAGGGCAGCCATAGACTGATTTTGAACGTAGGCAAGCGCCGTGCCTAAAGGTCCTGGAGATTTGGGTGGCTCTTAGGGGACCCCAAAAGAAGTGGGGAGCCGCACACCTATCCCGGGTTTTTGGCACCAAAACACAAGGTCTATTTGGATGTGAAAACAGAATGAAAGACCCAATTAACGAAGTTTTAGAAGCAGGCTTTATTGAGAAGTTTGCGGGCGGGTTCAGCAACTCAGGATATTGAGCTATTGAAGCTGCGCCGGGGGAAAGAATCCTGGCGGCGTTTTTATGCCCACTGTTGGCAGGCACAGCTGGGGAGGATCATAGCTGGTGAGGTTCTGCACACACAGGTGCTTCAGAAGGGAGAAGGTCGTTAATCTTATCTATATGTCAAGGAAGGATGGAGTGACCATTATCTTCAGAAAACATTCTGGCTTTGGGACGAGCTGGTTCCAGGAATTTGGGGTTGAGCAGGGGAGGGGAGGTTGGTTAGGGTTCAGCCTTGAGAGCTAAGATGGAGGTGCAGGACTCAAAATGGAGTCTGTTGTGCCAAGACTGGGACACAGTGTTGTGCCGCGGCTCCGGCAAGCAGCAGGCCTGGGGGCGCCTGCGTCCACCCCTGTTGGTTTGGGCAGGACTCTGGCTGGGTGGCCGGCTCCAGGCTGGCTTTCGGCTAGGCCGCAACCTGCGGCCTCCATTTTCCCAGCCACGTGACTCCACTCTCAGGCAGAATGGCACCACCTGTGTCTGTTGTAGCTACACTCCATTCCCAGACAGCAAACCGCCCAGACTGCCGGAAAGTTCAGCAGAACAAGTTTCATTTCCTGCGCAGGGACCAGACCATCAGCTCTCTTGAGGGGAGACTGAGCGGCCCCCCAGTCTAATTTTCCAAAGGTTTTTATACTTTTGCAATGTGCAGGTGTGCAAGCAGGCAGAGCTCAGGAGCGGGGTATTGTGGTTAGCCATTCTTAGTTGAACCAAAACTGCTCTGGTCCTTCTCGCAAGCCTTCTGAACATCCATTTCCTTCTGTACGTTCCCTTGGGCTACGTCTGCACAGCCTAACTCCCCAGTATCAGCTAGTTCATTGGCAGTTCATAGCTAGTTTATTTACCATTCATAATGGCTTCTGAAAGCTCAAAATGACTTCTCTTGTCAAGGCTATTTAAGCTTTGCCCAGAGCTGCTATATTCTCTCCTGTTCTTAGCCAAGTTCAAATCATTGAATCTTCGGTAGCCAGCCCAGTGTATGGTGGGCTCAGCACTAAGAGTTTTGTGGCTTGTACTTTCTGTGTAAGGAATGCCACTAGCTTATTGGTTATTACTGGGCCAAATGTGAGGCTTAGCAGGAGGAGGATTAGGGGCCGGCTAGGGCCGTTCATAGGGTAGTTAGCCAGGCTGACCAATTAAGTAGCTTTTCAAACCAATTGGTTACTCCATTTCTTTTCTTGACTCTTTGTTCTAATCCTTTCCTAACCAGGGCTCATCTATCTTTATTGATTCCCGAATGCTTTGCATAGAATTAGTTTCTCCCAATGCTGTGCACAGCATTCCTTGTTTCCAAAAGAGCAAGTCAAGCCCTCGGCGGGTTTGCAACACAACTGCCACAAGGGAGTCTAGGGATCTTTCTAAATGGGAGACAGGTTTTTTTTAATCCCTGTAGATCTAAAGCAATTTGCTGACTAAGAATCTGATAGTTTAAGTTTCCTTGTATTAAAGCAACTGACCCGACTGCAGCTAATCCCATAATCCCAAGCCCTGTTACCAGTGGGACCAATACTGGGGCTCTTTGAACTCATCCGGAAATTCCAAAGTTATCCCTACACCTCCTTCACCAGAACACAGGTACACTTGAGGACTAACATGCACTAGTACACAAATACCCGGGTCTGCTACTAATACTGGGGAAAAGAGACAGGGTGTTCGTCCTGTGGAACAAGTAAAGCAAGTACTCATTGGAGCAGATAACAAATTAGGATCAACATTTGGTTCAATGGGAACAGCTTGAAGGCAAAAATCTCGATATCTTGATATATTAAAGGGATACTTAGATGAATAAAAACACAGTCCTTGCCCTTGCAAATCTTTTAAAGGGAGCTTAGACTTGAGTCCATACTAACATCACCTATAGACTGCCGCTTTGTGTAATCCTTTTTACTAACATTTCTAATTGGATTACACTCTGTACCAATAGTGCTATTTGTACCTGTGCCTACATAGTAAAGGGAAGCAGGGTTCAGACAAAGCCAACAATCAGCTGTGAGGTGAGGATCTGAGTTCATAAATTGGAATACAGCATCCCGAGAATCAAACACAGAACCTTGAGGTGGCTCCTGAATGAGAAGGGCCCTGTGAGTTGGGCTGGCAGTGAACGGGAAAGTTACTGGAGAGTCTGGAGGGTGCGGCAAAGGAATCTTAATGACACCAGCTGTGGCTCTTCAGGATTTATCCCGAGGTTTGGGCCTTTGTACGGATGGCAGGTTGCCATATTTTACTTTGCTGGATAGAAAAGGTTTTCCCGGGATCTCTATCATTTACATAATGTTGAATTCCCCATGTTTTCCCAGGGAACCCAATAACGCTTGAATCCAATTCTTATTGGGTTACATTTGGAAACCATACACGTAGTGGGATCAAACCCTTCCAACGTGAGTCTCATTCTTGTAAAAATAATAGGGTCATCTTTAACAAGTTTCCACCCTGAAAATGATAGTTTCACAACCCCAAGCTGCACAATGATAATGTCCCTCCCCTTGGCAGTTAGGGAGTCCATGAGCCGGGCATATATAGACATGGTTTGTTTGGAGCCTTCTTTCTATAGAGGGTATTCCGCACCCATAGGACGGGATTCCAGTATAGGTCCCATTGTGCCCTTTACCTTTAAAGGATCCAGAATGCCAATTCTTTCCTAGCAAATCAAACAAATCAAAATGAAAACAGGGGGTCATACCCAGTATAAGAGGTTACATATTCACTGCTGGAGGTTAGAATAGCAGTCCACAGATGTGTTTCTGCTTGGGGGAAACACTGGGTGCTGTCAGCAATACTCGGAGAAAAACAATTAAGTTCTGTAAAGCCTTAATTTTGAGGGATTTTCCGTCTTTCTGGGTGTCCATCTTTTCAGGATATGCTCAGGGTGGGCTTTTTTTTTTTTTTTTACTTATGACTGATGAATCCACGGCCCCCTCCCCACTATTTTAACAGCAGTTGGTGTTGTAAGTATCACTTGGTATGGGCCAGTCCACCTAGGTTCTAAGGTGTCAGGTTGGTGTTTCTTTACCCATGTCCAGTTTCCTGGTTGCACGTTGTTGGCTGCCTGTTCCCTTTCCCTTGGTTAGGCCCAAAATGAAGGTGTCAGAGCAGATGATTTGTCTCTCACCTGTTGCACAGCCTGCAGGCACTCGATGAGGGAACGATTAGTGACTTCCATTATTTCTACTTCTTTCAATCTTGGGAGGATTTGGGGAAGGTCTGCCAAACATAAATTCAAATGGGGACATGCTTTTCACATAGGGAGTGCTTCAGACTTGAAGTAGGGCAAAAGGTAAAGTAAGGATCAACCCAGTTCTCGCCAGGTCCTAAATGCAACTTAACGAACAATTCCTTTAGGGTTCTGTTTATTTTTTCTACTTGCCCTGAAGAGCTTCCAGTTAATATTTAGAAGCATTGCTAAGACTTTAGTAATTTGAGCAATAAATGTTGGGCCATTGTTGGACCCCAAGGTGGTGGGAAGGCCAAATCTAGGGACAATTTTAGTTACTAATAATTTACACACAGTGGCAGCAGTTTCCTTCTTTGTTGGGAAGGCTTCCACCCATCCAGAACAGGTGTCTACGAACACCAGCAAATATCGGTAGCCATACTTTCTAAGTTTGATATACATAAAGTCCACCTCCCAGAATTCTCCAGGACTACTACCTCGAGCTCGTGGTTGGGGTTGCTCCTTTTCTTTTTGGGGTTGTTTACCCGAGCACAGTGCAATCAACGGTGGGTGACATCTGCCACCCAGTGTCCAAGCCTGGGTATGTAAAAGTGCCTGAGAAGCAACTGAGACAGTTTAGAGAGGATCCCAAATGCATACCTTCATGTAGTCCTTGAATCAGATCTCTCCCAGAGCTTCTGGCATGAATCTTCTTCCATCAGGATGGAGCAGCCACCCTGGATGCTCCCAGTCTTTTTGGCAGGCCAGCTCTTGGCTTATCTTTAGATCATTTTCTGAGTATGTAGGTTGTGGCTGTAACACTGGGGATGGCATGGTCACAGCCACTACCTTGGGGATTTGTGGCATAGTCCTGGCATTCGAGATCCACCGGTCCGGGGGACTGGTTAGGAGTGGTTCAACCATAGGTCCCCCTGCCACAGCAATATCCTGTCCCAGTGTAAGCTTCCTAGCTTCTATGACTAGGATGGCCGTGGCAGCCTCAGCTCGCATGCAGCTCAGCCATCCTGCAGCTACAGAGTCCAGTTTCTTTGAAAGATAGGCCACAGGTTTCTTCCATGGCCGCAAGTTCTCAGTTAGCACTTCTTTTGCTGTGCCTCTGGCCTCACATAGACAATTGGAAGGGCTTTACTCTGTCTAGTAGGGCAAGAGAGGTTGCCCATATGAGCGACTTTTTAAAGGATTCAAACGCTTGTTGTTCTACTTCAGTCCATTTAAGTTCTTTTTCCTTTCCCCAGTACTTGCATATAGGGGTTTCGTTGTTTTTGCAAATCCCAAATTCCACAATGGACAGTACCCCACAGCTCCTAGAAACTCTTGCAACTGCCTCTTAGTCTCAGGGACTGGGATTTTGAGGATCGCCTCAGTGCGGCTGGGGGACAAGGTCCGTTTTCCCTCCTCCAGTTGGTAGCCTAGGTATACAGCTTTATGGACACACAGTTGAGCCTTTCTTGCAGATACCCTGTACCCCAATGGGCCAAGGACTATTATCAGGTCCTTGGTAGCCCGTTGGCATTCCTCCAGGGTTTCGGAGGCCAGGAGGAGGTCATCTGCATACTGGAGCAAGGTGGTTTGGGGGTGTTCCTCCTTGTGTCCCTGTAAGTCTTCACTGGGTTGATGTGCAGGGGACACGGGTATGGAGAACAAAGCATCCTTTAAGTCCAAAACAGTATAACAAATTCAGTTTGACGGGATAGTACTCAGGAGGGTCTCGGGGTTTGGCACGTGGGGTGGCCCGTTTCTATCCTCTCATTTGCCTCTCTGAGATCCTGCACCGGTTGGAAGTCCTCAGTTCCCGGCTTCCGCATGGGCAGCAGGGGAGCATTCCATGTGGACTTGCAGAGGACCCAAATGCCTGTCCTCTTTAGTCTGCAAATGGGAACAGAAATACCCACTTTTGCTATCCAGGGAGTAGGGTTAGCTTGACACACCGGTGTAGCTGAGCTCAGAAGTTGTACGACCCCAGGCACCTGAAGTTCAGAAAGGTCTGGCAGGTTGTTCTCTGCCCAAACAAAAGGAATATCTTTTAGCGATTTATCAAGAAGTTCCTTTGAGCAGGTCTCTTCTGCTCCTTGATAAAACACATATCACTCTGACATTGGAGCGGTGAGCAAAACTTTTGGCTTTTCAAGTTCAAGGGTTAAGGTGGTTGTAGCAGATGAGAAAGTAATTATGGCTGCCATTTTTCATAATAAGTCACGATCAATTAGGGGAAAGGGGCATTGAGGCATTACCAGGAAGGAGAGTGTGTGTAACTAACTGTCTCTTGTGCTAAATCTGTTATTCTGGCCGTTGTCCATGGGTGTGCTTGGGTCTGCCCTGGGGCCCCTGTAATGAAAGCCTTTCCTTTTGACAAGGCACCTGTAGTCTTTTCTGAAACCAAGAAGGTGACCCCTTTGTCCACCTAGAAATTTACTGGCTGGCTCCCTACATGGAGAGTGAGCATGGGCTCTTTGGGGTCAAGTGAAACAGAGCCTGGACACCTTTATTCAGCTTCGAGCATTATTGTCTGTAGCTTCGATTTTTCTAGGCGAGGACTAGGCCCGTTCCCTCTAGTGGTGGCTCGTCTGCCTCTCCTGGGCTTTTCAAGGCACTGATTTTTCCAATGTCACTGTTTTGTATAGTAGGTACATGGATACTTCCTCAGGACTAGGCGAGTGAGAAGCGGGGTATTAGGGTTAGCCATTCTTAGTTGAACCAAAACTGCTCTGGTCGTTCTCGCAAGCCTTCTGAACACCCATTTCCTTCATGACATTCCCTTGGGCGACGTCTGCACAGCCTACCTCCCCAATATCAGCTAGTTCATTTACACTTCCTAGCTACTTTATTTTCTTTTCATGGTGGCTTCTGTCAGCCCCAAATGGCTTCACTCTTGTCAAAGCTGTTTCAGCTTTTCCCAGAGATCCTACACAGTCGCCATTGTAGCCGAGAGGTAACAGGGTCTGTGACCATGGCCAAGATGGCACCCACCAGTCCAAACATGTGGAAGGGCGCTGCCTAGGGAGCTGGGTGAAGAGGCCTGGGAGTTAGCCCTGCCTGGTCCCGGGAGCCAAAAGTTTCCCTTATCCCCTCCATTCCCTTTGCCTTTCTCCTGGTTTTTCAAACAAGCTGCTCTAGCCCTATAACGCCAAGCACAAAATTGTCATAATTCTTAATGAAAACGTATCTGGTACCCAAATTATAGATGTGACAATTTGGTCACATTTCAAAAACACTGAAAATTTTATGCTTTTAAAATATATTTTGAATGCCATATATATTGATAACTATGAAAGTAAAGAATAGAAACCAAAAAAAAAATTTTCCTAAATTTAAAACTTGAGGCGTTATAGGGCTAGTGTTCTTCCAGATTTGGTTTGTTCCTTCTTACAGGCTGGTTTTCCGTGGCCCAGGCTTAGGCCAATGGCGTTCGGAAGCCTAGGCGGAGTCACTGTTACCTTTAGGCTTTCAGTGATGCTGCTTCAGGCACTTTTGGGGACAGCTCTTACTTAATACACAGCTCCTCTGCCATGATGTTCCAGCCAGAAATTCCAATTTCCCTTAAGGTTCCCTGAGCTGCCACGTGTCCCTTCCCTTCAGAGATTTGAGCATCAGCCCCGCCAGCAGGCGTCTTGGAGGGCCTTGGAGCCATCCCAAGCAATGGTCCTCCTAGCCTGTTGTCCAGAAAAATGGTTGGACCTAAAGGTCGCCCTCGGCGACTAGTCCTTGACCCCTTCCCTCGGGCTGAGGCATGAGATTCAGGGCAACCCAGGGGTGCGCTCTCAAAGTGGGGGTTATTGACCTGGAGGCAGCAAGCTGTCAATCGCCTCCTTGTTTTGTGCTTTCTAGATGGGACTTAGCAGCTTGATGCTCAAGAATTGCCCCCTTGCATGAATCGTGTCCAATTGGGATAGAGTTGATACAGAGACCCTGGGCAAACAAAAGCTGATAGATTCACTTTGCAACTCTATTTGGCCACAGTATCGTTTTGAGAAAGGAGAATGGTGGGCAGAGAATGGTACGCTTTCCCTTCCAACCGTGATTCACCGGGAACAGTTCGGTAGAGTGCCGGGAAAGTGGGCGGAGATGCCAGGACTTAGAGCATTTCTCCTCTCGAGGAGCAGTAGGAGACCTTCATCCCCAGTGCACCCAGGAACCCCTAAGGCAGGCGTCCTCAAACTGTGGTCCATGGGGCACATGTGGCGCCATGCCATTTATCCCACACTCGGGGTGTTTTTGCTGCCACTGCCTGTCCTGCTTAGCAGCCGACTCGTGCAGTGTGCATAGGAATTTGTCCATAGGTTTTTTGAAAACCATAGTCTGGCCCTCCAACGGTCGGAGAGACAATGAACTGGCCCCCTGTGTAAACAATTTGAGGACCCCTGCCCTAAGGGATCCTGGACTTCAGGTCACTATTGTCCCAGCCCTGAACCCTCCCTGAACATTCTACCCCTAGTAGAGGCACCAGGGGCATTTGGTCCCAGGGTAACTTACAAGCCTTTTACTCAAATGGAACCCGAGAAAATTAAAAATGACACAGGCAGTTACTCTACTTTTGATCCCTGTTGAATCCGCCTGTAGCATCCCAATATTACAATTTAACCCTATAACGCCGAGCATGACCTTTCCCTAACATTTAATGAAATGAATATAAATGTATATATATTGATAACTATGAAAGTAATGATTCAAAACGAATTTTTTTTTGCCCAAAAATTTAAAAGTGAGGCGTTATAGGGTGAAAAAGAAGGATGGTTCTTATCAGAGGGGCCAATGCCTTAGGATCATAAGTGAAGCGGTGATCCCACTGCACCCAGTAGTGCCCAAACCCTGGACCCCACTAGGGGAAATTGTGAATGCTTTTACCCCCGTGCCGGTACTTAGAATGAGCAAACACACACGCCTGATAATCCTAAGATTTTTACTTACTTCCTGTGATACTCACCTACTTTCAAGGGCACTCCCACCTCACAATCCTAGCCTTGTCTCAGTTAAACTGTTCACCCTTTTGTGCGTTTGTTGTTTTTTCCAGAAGTTCTCAAGTTACCAAAGCCCCTAATCCAAGTGTGCCAGCTCCAGGACCACCATCTCCTGGACCACTTCAACCTTATCCATCCTAGCGCTGAATGGACAACCCCTCCCAGCAGAGCAGGAAGGGTGTGGACCCAAAGCCCCACTTCGCCCCTTTGCCAGCAGGAAGTAGCTAGAGATGTCGTCGCCCAGTACCCCAAAGATTTGGGTCCACATCTCTTCAGGGTGGAAATATTAGGTAGCTAGCATAGGGACTGGGGTGTCCATTACACATGCTCAGAGGGCCCAGTTAGTGGCCCAGGAAGGAGTGGCACACTGTGCGTGCTCAGAGGTCCAGGTTTCCGGCCAGGAAGGGCAGGTCCACCTGGGTGGGCGCTGCACCTGCATCGACCCACCTAGGCCAAGTATATTCAATTCAGCCACTAGGATCGACCAGGGTTGCCCACCACACCTCCCTAACTCTCCTAAACCTCACTTGGATCACAAACCAGGCTTTGGCGTGAATTCTTTCTCACGCAGAACCAAGGCCCGAGGGATATCTGTCCCCAGAGAGATCTGACCAACCCAGGAAAGCTCTTTGGAGGCAGCAGGAGTGGACGTGAGTGGCTGGTGGATACTGTTCAGATGCATGGCTTTCTGCTTGGAAGGGTTTTTAGTCTCGGCTGACAGGATCAGAGGAGGTAGTATGTCTGGATCACATAGTATCCATGTCCACAAATGAGCTGCCCATTCCAAAGTCCTGACAGTGCTTTTGGAAAACACTGTGCTTTGGAATGTCACCCCTTGCAGAGGGCAGTGGGAGGGGCTGGGACCCAGGTATGCTGCCCCTTGCTCCCAGTTGCCGGTTTCTGGATCCTGATTATATCTCTCACAGGATCAGTTAGTGGGCTTGTTGTCTGCCTCAGGCTTTGTTCACCGAGGTCCTCCAGCTAGGTGGTGGTGTGTGTGCATGAGCAGAGGCTTCCTGCTAATCCCCCATGAGTTGAAGAGCTCCCCTGGTGTGGGCTCCGTGAAAGAGGTGCCCCAGACAGCAGGACTACCCAGGAGGGTGGGCCCTACAGGAACCGGAGGGCCATTCCCCCTGTGGAATGACCTCAGAGCCCCGCCTCTCTCACTGTCCAGCTGCCGGGGCTGTGGACCCTAAGCTTCATGCCTCACATAGGAATAGACACAGGGTGAGGCGACTGCAGCACCTGCTTTTGCTGGTCTAATCCAGCCTGAGATCATCCTAGCATCAGCCCTCTGCCAGGGTCCTTTTTTTCTCTCCTTTTATAGGGGCTCATACAACAATAACCACAATACGTGCAAACATCACTGATATAAGGCACATTTGTACATTCATTGCCCTCATTATTCTCAAAATATCTTCTCTCCACCCAAGCCCCTGGCCTCAGCTCCTCATTCCCCCCGCCCCCATTCTCACTACCCCTCCTCATAAATCCTTCATCATTTACTAATTATTATTTTGTCATATCTTGCACTGTCTGATGTCCCCCTTCACCCCCTTTTCTTTTGAGGTTTTATGTAGATCCTTGTCATCGGTTCCCTGCTGCCAGCCTACCCTCCCTCCACCCTCCCAGCATCCCCATTCATAACACTGGTCCTAAAGGGCTCATCCACCTTGAATTCCCTGTGTTTCTAGGTCCTATCTGTCCCAGTGTACATTCTCTGGTCTAGTCAGATTTGAAAGTTATAATTGGGATCTTGATAGTGAGGGGAGAGGAAGCATTGAGGAGCTAGAGGAAAGTTGTGTTTCACCGTTGCTGTCTAGTACCCTGTGTAGGCTTGTCTCTTCCCCAAGACCTTACTTAAGGGAATGTCCAGTGTACTGCAAATGGGCTTTGGCTCTCTACCCAGCATTCCCTGCTCATTCGCAATGAGAGTTTTTTGTGCTGATGATGCCTGATCCCTTTGATACCTCGTGATCGCACAGGCTGGTATGCTTATTCCATGTGGGCTCTGTTGTTTCTGAGCTACATGGCCGCTTGCTTACCCTTCAGGCCTTTAAGACCTCAGACGCCATATCTTTTGATAGCAGGGCACCATCAGCTTTCTTGACCACATTTGCTTATGCAACCGCTTAGACTTCAGGGAACGTGTCGGGAAGGTGAGCATCATAGAATGCCAATGTAATAGAACAAGGTATTCTTGCAATGAGAGAGTCCTTGAGTGGAGGCCCAAAGGCCATCTGCTACCTTAATAGGACACCTATAAAGATATGGACATAGGTGTATTTCCCCATGCTCACAGATAAATATATTTACATCTGTGCGTGCCTTTCTTTAGACCTCTATAACTGGCCCGTGCTTCCTAGGTCGCTCTGCTATTCCCTTTCATTTCCCTCTTGTGCCCACTGCCATGCTCAGTTTCATTTGGGTTTCAGTAAATCCTCTTGGTTCCTTCACCCTTGATCACGCCCTACCAGGATTCCTACATCGCCCTCATAAACCTATTGTACAGCCCCTTCCTGTTACGCATATGGTTACCTGTCACTAGCGGGCTTGAATGTCCTCAAAATGTATATACAGCATGATTAGAAATATGATACATTTTCTCTCTGTGTGTGGACCTGGCTGTTGAGATCATGGCCGTCCTGAAGGTGAGCAATTGTATACTTTATTTTGTCTGTTGTCTCTTTAATTTTACCCCTCAATTACACAACTGGACCCGTTTGATTGTGGGAGTTGGTACCCCTCAGGAGGTAGGAGTTCATGTGGTCCAATAGTTCTTTAACCTAATTGTTTGGGTCTTTGATTTCAACTCTTTTCCAAATGGAAAGAGACTAACAGTTGGAACTTAACTGGTCACCACGCAAGCTTATAAGACTCCCTATAACTGCTACTCATCCAAATAAAATGCAAAACATTCGGTTTAAAGACTGTTACACCAATTGCCCTAGACAGTCTCCAAACTATGGTCTTTACCCTTCCAGTCCAGTGCCTCAGAACTTGAAGGTGTTTTTGGATATGAATAAGTTTTCATAACTTTGTACCCTGTATGCTCTATCACATACGTGGACATATTGACATATTTACAGTACAAATAAGTATATCAAAATAGTCCCTGCCACACAGGTATACTCCCACAGACCACCGGTTCAACTCATATCTACCTATATATATACATACACTTATAAATTATTATTTGCTTTCACTGTTATTTCAAAATGGTGATTGGTATCTTTAAAAGGCATTTGAATCCAAAAACACAAGTAAATAGATAATGAATGATTGACTACAAGCTAAGCAACTCTAAGAATTGCTGGCAGTTCCCAAAAGCTGAGAAAAACGATATACGGACCTCCCTTATTTCAGAGAGAGAACAAGGTGCTGTCAACACTTGCCTTCAGATTTCTGGCCTCCAGAACCGAGAATAAACTTCCCTTTGTTTTAAGCTACCTTGCTTATGGCATTTAGTTGTTGCTGATGCACAAGTTTATTGATAGTCATGTGCCAGGCTAGCCATTACTGTCTGCCTTCGCAAATCAGATGATAAACAATTGTGGTTACACATTAAATATAGCAAGAGGTCTTACACATCATCGTAACTTGCTTGTGTGAAACATTAATAAATATTCAAGAATCTTGGGCTTCTTGGCTTCACCAGGAATGC